>NC_045552.1:55699280-56030689 GCF_009769535.1 Thamnophis elegans
CCTTCCTTCCCTCCTTCCTTCCTTCCCTCCTTCCTGCCTTTCTTCTTTCCTTCCTTCCCTCCCTCCTTCCTGCCTTCCTTCTTGATTTCCTTCCTGCCTTCGCTCCCTCCTTCCCTCCCTCCCACCTTCCTTCTTCCATCCCTCCTTCCCTCCTTCCTTTTCTCCCGCTCTCCTTCCTTCCCTCCCTCCCTTCTTCCTTCCCTCCCTCCCTCCTTCCTTCGGAATGGGCTGTTATAATCAGCAATATTTAGGCCATCTCGTGATTGGGGCTGCGGCTTCTGTCTGACTTCTGGGCAGTTGAATCTGCTGGGGGTGGGAGGGGGGGTGGCATTTATCTCCTTTGGAGGAGTCAAAAATAAAGACATGAAATATGTCCCTGGAGAACGCCCCCCCCCCCCACAAAGGGAGGCCTCGGGGACAACGGCTGCTTCTCCTGGTAGGGATGTAAAAAAAGGTTAAAACTTTGCTAGGGCGAAGGCCGTTCAGAAAATACCGGCTCCTGGGAGTTCTGCCGTATGCGTAGCCTGCATGAGTCACCTTATCTGGGTAGTGGCTGGAGAGTTGGAGAGCAGGAGAGATTAACAGCCCCAAATGATCTGGTTAGTGGACTTGCTTGTTTTATAGGCAACCCCTCCATCGATTGCTTGGAAGAGGAACTAACTTCTTCCTGGGGGAAGAGCAATAGCAATAGTAATAGCAGTTAGACTTATATACCGCTTCATAGGGCTTTCAGCCCTCTCTAAGCGGTTTACAGAGTCAGCATATCGCCCCCACAGTCTGGGTCCTCATTTCACCCAGATAGATAGATAGATGATAGATGATGGATAGATAGATAGATAGTAGATAGATAGATAGATAGATGATAGCAGTTAGACTTATATACCGCTTCATAGGGCTTTCAGCCCTCTCTAAGCGGTTTACAGAGTCAGCATATCGCCCCCACAGTCTGGGTCCTCATTTCAACCAGATAGATAGATAGATGATAGATAGATGATAGGTAGATAGATAGATAGATAGATAGATAGATAGATAGATAGATAGATAGATAGATAGATATAGAGAGAGGGAGGGAGGGAGAGATAGAGATAGATAGAAAGATAGATATAGATAGATAGATAGATAGATAGATAGATAGATAGATAGATAGGTAGATAGATAGCAGTTAGACTTATATACCGCTTCATAGGGCTTTCAGCCCTCTCTAAGCGGTTTACAGAGTCAGCATATCGCCCCCACAGTCTGGGTCCTCATTTCACCCAGATAGATAGATAGATAGATAGATAGATAGATAGATAGAGAGAGAGAGAGAGAGAGAGAGAGAGAGAGAGAGAGAGAGAGAGATAGATAGAAAGATAGAGAGAGAGGATAGATTAGATAGATCGATAGATAGATAGATAGATAGCAGTTAGACTTATATACCGCTTCATAGGGCTTTCAGCCCTCTCTAAGCGGTTTACAGAGTCAGGCATACGCCCCACACAGTCTGGGTCCTCATTTCACCAGATAGATAGTAGATGATAGATAGATGATAGATAGAAGAGATAGATAGATAGATATAGAGAGAGGGAGGGAGGGAGGGAGAGATAGATATAGATAGAAAGATAGATATAGATAGATAGATAGATAGATAGATAGATAGATAGATAGATAGATAGATAGATAGCAGTTAGACTTATATACCGCTTCATAGGGCTTTCAGCCCTCTCTAAGCGGTTTACAGAGTCAGCATACGCCCCCACAGTCTGGGTCCTCATTTCACCCAGATAGATAGAAGATGATAGATAGAGATGATAGATAGATAGATAGATAGATAGATAGATAGATAGATAGATATAGAGAGAGGGAGGGAGGGAGAGAGATATAGTAGAAGAAGATATAGATAGATAGATAGATAGATAGATAGATAGATAGATAGATAGATAGATAGCAGTTAGACTTATATACGCTTCATAGGGCTTCAGCCTCTCTAAGCGGTTACAGGTCAGCTATTGCCCCAACAACAATCGGGTCCTCATTTCACCACCTCGGAAGGATGGAAGGCTGAGTCAACCTTTGAGCCGGTGAGATTGAACAGCCGAACTGCAGAACTGCAGTCAGCTGAAGTAGCCTGCAGTGCTGCATTTAACCACTGCGCCACCTCAGCTCTAGCGGGGGGGGGGAAGCTGCAGGGGATGTAGATTCCCATTAAATAAACAGATGGCTTCTTTCTTGGATGCCTTTGCAAAACTCTTGTTTTGTTTTTAGAAGAGCTGTTTGTTATGCTACCAAAGGAACCTCCATGCACAGAGCAAATCTACCTTTCATTCAAGGTGCTGGGTGGGGTGGTGGTGGCTTGGTAAAGTATGCTGGCTGTAAGACGTCCCTCCCCTCCCCCAGGTCACCCTTCTGGGTGTGATAAGAGCAGCAGGTGTTTCCTTCCCGCCTGGAATGGGGAGGGGGACTGGGCTCACCCCTCCCTCACTGAAGCGACCTTCGAAAGCGCTAATGCGTTTCCCACCTGTTTTTTTTCTCAACTTCCAAGGAGAAATTAAGAGCATCAACCGAGGCGAAGGTGCATCATGTTTGGGGGATTTCTGCGCCCCCCCCCCATGTCCATTGCCTGTTGCCAGGTAAACTCGGAAAGGACAGGTGAAAGCAATGGGAAAACTCTTGATTAGGCTTCATTTCGAGCGAAATCTCCCATGCTGTGAGCTCGAAATTCAATTCAAATTTAATGAATTTTATGCCGCCCAAACCCGAGGACTCGGGCGGCTTACAGAAATAACTCTCTAAAACAGTGTTCTCAACCTTGGTGACTTTAAGTCCTGTGGACTTCAACCCAGAATTCCCAGTCAGCACAGCTGGCTGGGGAATTCTGGGAGTTGAAGTCCACAGGACTTAAAGTCACCAAGGTGAGAACACTGCTCTAAAAGAATAAAAAAATTAAAACAGAGAAGAAAAGCAGGTTAAAAAAGACACATCATGCACTCAATCAAGGGTGGGGAATTCTGGGAGTTGAAGTCCACAGGACTTAAGTCACCAAGGTTGAGAAACACTGCTCTAAAAGAATAAAAAAATTAAAAAACAGAGAAGAAAAGCAGGTTAAAAAAGACACATTATGCACTCAATATAGGGGGGGGGATTGAGGCTGGACCTCATTCATGAGGTCAACAGCTCCAGGCCTGCCGGAATAGCCAAGTTTAGTAGCCTTCGGAAGGCGAGAGAGTGGGAAGGGTCGGATCTCTGGGGGGGGGGTGTAGATCGTTCCATAGGGCCGGGGCAGCTACAGAGAAGGCCCTCTCCCTGGGGAGCCGCCAGCCGACATTGTCTGGTTGACGGCACCTGGAGAAGGCCCACCCTGTGTGATCTTATCGGTGTGTGTGTGTGTTTTGGTCTGTGAGAATTCGTTTGGAATAGATGCACCTGAACCCATTCAAATCCCTCCGAGTGTTTTCTTTAGCGAGACGTATGGAAAAGGGCAGGTGTTGTGTGGAAAGATGCCAGCAGTCAAACTGTATTCGGCGGAGCTCCGATATACGATATATCTCCCGCATGTTAAGGGTGGATCCTCTCTCCGGCTTTTTCTCACAGTCTCGTGGTGCCCTAGAGGAGAGGCGTCTCCCTTCGCTGATGGTGAATAGGTTGCCATAACTGTAACCTGGATCTTTTATCAGTCTGGGAACCAAGGCTTAGATATGGGTGGGCGTAGCTCTGGGTGCTGCAGTTTATGAATTTCCATTCCCTGAACAGGGAAGTTGGACTGGATTAAGCGTGTGATTGTTGGACTAGATCAAAGAAGAGAGGGTCAAGTGTTAATGCCACTTTATAAGGCCTTGGCAAGGCCGTACTTGGAATACGGCATCCAGTTCTGGTTGCCACGACGTAGAAAAGATGCGGAGACTCTGGAAAGAGTGCAGAGAAGAGCAACAAAGAGGATTTTAGGGGGATGGAGGCTACACATACGAGGAACGGTTGCAGGAACTGGGTGTGTCTAGTTTAATGAAAAGAAGGACTAGCGGAGACATGATAGCATCTTCCAGTATCTCAGGGGTTGCCACAAAGAAGAGGGAGTCAAGCTAGTCTCCAAAGCACCTGAGGGCAGGACAAGAAGCAATGGGTGGAAACTAATCAAGGAGAGAAGCAATTTAGAACAGAGGAGAAATTTCCTGGCAGTTAGAAGAATTAATCAGTGGAACAGAATTTGCCTCCAGAAGTTCTGAATGCTCCGACACTGGAAGTCTTTAAGATGATGTTGGATAGCCATTTCTCTGAAACGGTGTAGGGCTTCCTGCCTAGGCAGGGGGTTGGACTAGAAGACCTCCAAGGTCCCTTCCAACTCTGCTATTGTATTATGTATTAAGTGATTGTCCAATGCACTTGAAGGCAGGACAAGAAGCAATGGGTGGAAACTAATCAAGGAGAGAAGCAATTTAGAACTGAGGAGAAACTTCCTAACAGTGAGAACAATTACCCAGCGGAACAGAAGTTGTGGGTCCTTCATCAGTGGTGGGATCCAGCCAGTTTGCACTATCCAGGAGAGCCGGTTTGTACCTTTCTAAACAGTTAGAAGAACCGTTTGTTGGAAGAAATCTCATTTTGTTTTTCACACTTTATAGAGCTAATCCTGTAAGGAAGGCAGGAAGGACGCATTCTGGTGTTGTTTCTAGCCTAATCTTTATTGCCCTGCTTTCAGAAACTGCCCCTCCGGTTAAACCCTGATTCCATTGTCACAGCTAAGGCAAAGCGCCCATTGATGTGAGTGGCATTGAGTTGGCCACGCCCACATGCTCACATGGCCACTGAGCCCCGCCTACCCGGATGGTCATTAGGGCAGAGAACCGGCCTGTTCAATTATTCGAATCCCACCACTGGTCCTTCATCCCTGGAGGGGCTTTTAAGAAGAGACTGGACAATTACTTGCTCGAGCAGGGGGTTGGGACTAGAAGACCTTCAAGGTGCTAGTCATTACTTTAAAGCCCTACATGGCTTGCGACTTAGATATCTGAGAGACCGCCTCCTGCCACATACCTCCCAACGACCAATAAGATCACACAGGTTGGGCCTTCTCCGAGTGCCGTCGACCGGACAATGCCGGCTGGCGGCCCCTCGGGGGAGGGCCTTCTCTGTAGCTGCTCCGGCCCTGTGGAACGATCTACCCGTAGAGATCCCGGGCCCTTCCCACTCTCTCGGCCTTCCGAAAAGCCACTAAAACCTGGCTGTTCTGGCAAGCCTGGGGCTGTTGAACAAGACTCCCAGCCCACTTCAAACGGAATGTATGGTGTGTTGTTTTTTAAATTGCATCTCTCTTTATTTTTAATTTTAATTTTGATCGTTCTGTAAGCCGCCCAGAGTCCTGCGGGATTGGACGGCATACAAATTTATTAAATTGCTAATTGCTAATTGACCTCCAAGGTCCCTTCCAGCTCTCTTCTGATTGATTGATTGATTGATTCCCAACCTTGGCCACTTGAAGGTGGGTGGACTTCCAGAATTCTGGGAGTTGAAGTCCACCCATCTTCAAAGGCCAAGGTTGGGAAACCTGGACTCAATACTCTCCTTCACTCCCACTTCACACTTTACTTGTCCTTCGATTTCTGGAAAAATCAGATGGCAGCCAGATTCTTTCCAGCATGGAAGAATAACCTTCTCCCCAAGAGACCTTTCAGTGTCCTTTAAGCTGGCCTTATTCAGGCGCCCACAAATGTTAACGCCACTAGGCGACCTTCAACAAAAAATCACAGTTTCCCCCAGAAAGTTTCCAAACCCCCAAGTCTGAAAAACAGTAGCCTCTTCCCTCTCCTGGCAGGGTTCCTACTTGGGGTACAAAACCCCAAAACCCCAATGGGAAAAATCAGAGGCCTTCAGAGGATAGAGATGGACCTCTGCCTGTTGACCTCATCCTGCATCTCCTTCAGCTTCTGGCGTGGCTTTTGGTGGGTCCGTCCTGAGTCAGGCTGATGTCATCGAAGCTGGCGACTTCCTCCAGATTGTCCTCCCGCCTGGGCGTTCCCTGACCTCGGGGGTTTACTCCCTACTAGTAAAAGCAACACTTAACTAATTAGGGAACGAAGGGCCTCCTCGACTTAAAAGACGTAACCGTCTCATCAGCAAAACACGGGTTAGACAGGCGGACGGCCTGTAGTTTTGTAAAATGTGGCAAATTCTATTCCGTTTCCTGAAATTGAGCTTGGGGGGGTGGTGGTGCGACCTGATGGTTCGCGCCTTTTCGAATGGGATAATTTCACGGCGGGCCCAGTGAGCCATGCGGCGTGTTGCGCAATGCCTGGGCTGTAAAATAGGGACTGAGCGAGAGAGCGGCATTTTTGGCGTGGAGAGAATTGAGCAAACAAGGAAACGGCTCATCCCTTTGGGCCGCTGCAGGAAAGTAGGAGATGGTTCAACACCCACCCCCCCCCGCTTGTTTACCTAGAAGAAAAATGGGCCTAAGGACAGGAAAATCCACCACAGAATGGCTCCAGGTCAGAGGTAATGCAGTCCGTCTGCCCAAGGAAGGAAGGGAACGTCAGGTAGCTTCTCCCAACAAGGAGACCAGGCTGACTGGGGGAGCCAATGAATCTCTGGGCTGCAAACATTTTCATTGCTCTGGGTGGCTTGCAGCTGGGGAAAATGTGTGTGTGTGTGTTTGGGGGGGGGAGGACTATGCCGCAAAGAGGGAGGGGGTGTTCCCTGGGCTTCCTCCAACCAAACTTGCTGGCAAGCAGCATCTTCCACCTTGTGATGGTCCTTGTGGCTTTTTCTGGACACCTTTTCCTTGGCCAGGAAGTTCCACGGATTCCCCCCCCCCCCTGTTTACTTTTCATCCGGCTGTTTGTGAGTGTTTTCCAGCTTTTCACTAGGTGGCTTAGCCAGGTGGACCCAGCCTGGACCTGGGGAGGAGTTTGTTCCTTGCCAAGGGGGCGGCTAGCTTTAATCCTAGTTAAATAGTTAGCTATTTAGTTAGGATAGTTAAAACTACTCCCAAGGGAGGAGGGAGGAAAGACCTCACTGCTGAGACCCTGAAACCCCAGTCTGGCCTTGGGTCAGTTTCGCTTCTCAATCCAGCCTCCCTCCCTTCCCCAGCTGGGTTGTATGTGTGCTCAGGATCTCCGTCCTCTTTATGGGAGGGTGGCAGTGGTGGGTTCCCGGTGGTACAGCCGTACTGGAAGTAGCGGCCAGCATACCGGTACGGTGGCTCGTTTTGCCCCTCCTGCCCGCCCGCTTTCCATAGCTGTTGATAACACGACCGGCCAATTGTGCACGCACGCCTGCACGACCGCCGCTGAGCAGCTGGGTGTCTCAGGGCAGTGGCATGTCCATGTGTGCGCAGCGCACGTGCCCAACTAGGACGCCCGGCTTTGTGCACAGCATACCGATTGCGACGGGATCTGGAACCCACCCCTGGAGGGTGGGGAACTGGGAGAAAGAGAAGAATAAACTCAGCAGGCGCACACACACCAGCGAGTGTTTGCGAGGACCTTGGGAACATGGGCTTGTTTATTTGCTTGAGTCCTGGATGTCCCTTGGTGACAAGAGAAGCAGGAGGCCCAAACCAGTTTGAAAAGAGAACGGAAGTGTAAAAAAGTACAAGGGACCTATTATCACATATAGTGGACCTGCCCGGAAAGACAAAAATATTGGACAAAAATTTGGAAATGGGTGCAAGAAATTACAGGAGAACAGATAAAATACAAACCCGAAATCTTTCTACTGGGAATAATCAAAGGGAAATATGCAAAGAAAATTAAGTACATATTCACACATCTGCTAACTACAGCTAGAATAGCTTTTGCCCAATGCTGGAAACAAAATAATACCCCCTCGGACGAATTAGTGATAAAAAAAAACTTTGGATTGTGCAGAGATGGAGAAATTAACCCTGAAATTAAAAGATAAAGAAGAGTCGGAATATTATGAAATTTGGAACAATTAGTACAAATGGCTGCAAAACAAGAACAAAATTTATTAAGCCAAAAAACAATATATATAAATATATGTAGAACTGTGTATAAAGGTGTGTAAATATAGAAGCGAAATATTATATACATGTACAGGTAGGATGACATAACAATGTTGATGTAATGACTGTAAGGTGGTGTAGAAGGGAAAAAAATAATTTTAAAAAAATCTGCTAAAAAAAAAAGAAGGAGAAAAGAGAACGGAATTGAGGAAGGGACCTTTTCAGCTACTGAAGTGGTGGCTCTTTCAGCGCGGTTGCGGGCATTAAAAAACGGCATCCCTCTGGTGAACAGATCCCAGAAAAAGCACCGATGAATTTCAGGATTTACTGTAGCAAATAATAATAATAATAATAATCAGGAGTCTGGTTCTTTGATTAAAAAAAAAAATTCTAGAAGGTTTTGGGGGTGGTAGAATCCCCCCAAAAGACTCAAGCATTTCTCCGTGCCAGACAGGTGGGTTCCTACCAGTTCGCACCTATTCAGTAGAACCGGTTCGTCAAATCTGCCAAACCAATTAGAAGAGGTTCCACCAGTGGACCCGGAAGCAGGCCACACCTACAGAAGAGGTTCCAAAATTTTTTGAAACCACATGGTGGGGTGTAATGTCCCGCAGTTATTACGCATTAATAATGATCTAGTAATATTTCCTGATACATTTTAGGGACCTTTCCTTACATAATTGGTGTTTTCTTTCATACTTTTGGATTTCTAATTTCTGTTTCCGTTAGTCGGCAATTGCTAAAACCAATCCCACGTGAAAAAGTATTCAAAGCCTTCTTGATTTTAATTGTCAATTTATTTATCCCTGCACATTGTAATATTTATTCATTTATATATCTCTGCTTTTCTACCGTTGTGCAAACACAATTCCAGCAGCTGCTAACACGTGTAAAATTAAATATATATTATACTCCCTTTCAAATAGCCAACAAAATATTTCTGGTTTTAATTCCATATCTTGCTTTACGATTGCTTCTAACCACTAACTTCTGAATAGCTACTTGGACCGACCTAAGGACTAATTCATAATTTCATATCCGGTCACATGGGCGGCAAGCCACTCCCATCCGGTCACATGGGCAGCAAGCCACTCCCATCTGGTCACGTGGGCGGCAAGCCACTCCCACAAAGGAGGCCACACCCACAGAGTAGGTTCCAACAATTTTTGAAACCCTGATGAGAGATGCAAGTCCTTAGCTGCGTACTAACACAACCCAGGGAAAATTAATCAGTCCTTTGTGTAGGTGGAATGAATCTTATTGGAGGTGGACTTGTGTTCCTAACTTATTGGGGGTTTTCTCTTTCTTTCTCTCTCTCCCCTCCCTCCTTCTCCTTTTTTAGGTGTTGTGTTAATGCGCAAAGATGGCCAGCACCACACAGATATCCAAAGATGAGCTAGAGGAACTCAGGGAGGCCTTCTCCAAAGTTGGTAAGTGGTTCCGTTCGTGCCAGAAATCGGGCCTGATACATTGGGCTTGGACCCGTTTCCCAGAACCTCATTTTTTTTTTGGGGGGGGGGGTTGCAATCATAAACATTTTCTAGTCCTTCACTTGCTTTTCACCCATTACGCTGATTTAACTTCTGATTTGGAGAAAGATAACTCCCCACCACTCCTTCGATTTCAATACAGGAAGCCCTTGACGGTCACTCAACAGCCCTTTGAAGATACGAAGGACCTCCCCAGAGCTACCCACAACCCAGTTTTGAAGGTCCAAAGGCTGCCCCATCCCTACCCACCCCTGCAGTCACATGATTGCATTTTGCGTGCTCTGGCAACAGGCTCACATTTATGGCTCTTTGAAACCTCTTGCCGTCCCATGACCAGGGTTGGGATCGAAAAAGTTAGCAACTGGATCTCTGCCCAGTTTGCTGGATGGCCGTGGTCATTGTGGGTGTGGCCTACTCAATGGGAGGGGGAAGAATGTTTGCCCTTCCCAAGCTCCGGAGGCTTTCCTCGAGCCTCCAGAGCTTGGGGAGCAGCCCACCCCTAGAATTATCCCTGTTTTGCGGGCCCAGTTTGGATTCCCCGTAAGGAAAAGTTAGAACCTTCAGTGGGAGGGATTCAGCCGGCTCGCACCTATTCA
Organism: Thamnophis elegans; assembly: GCF_009769535.1. NCBI lineage: Eukaryota > Metazoa > Chordata > Lepidosauria > Squamata > Natricidae > Thamnophis > Thamnophis elegans. The sequence goes on from NC_045552.1 coordinate 55,709,303, forward strand.
GGAGAACCAGTTGTTAACTTTCTAAGCAGTTCAGAGAACCGGTTGTTGGAAGAAATCTCCTTTTGTTTTTCCCCACTTTACAGGGCTAATCCTGTAAGGAAGGCAGGAAGGAAACATTCTGGTGTCGTTTCTAGCCTAATCTTTATTGCCCTGCTTACAGAAACTGCCTCTCTGGTTAACCCTTATGACATTGTAACAGCTAAAGCAATAGCAATAGCAGTTAGACTTATATACCGCTGTTTCTCTTTTTCTCTTTTTAACTTTTATCTTTTATCTTGTTTTTGTAAGCCACCCAGAGTCCTACGGGATTGGGTGGCATATAAATTTATTAAATACTAAATTACTAATTCCTCTCAGCTCCCCTGGAGTGTGGGACCCCCAGCTCTTCTCCCTACTCAAACCAAGTGGACTTCTCAGCAGCATGATAAAGAAAAGCCTTGGGATATATTAATAGTAGCAGTTAGACTTACATACCGCTTCATAGGGCTTTCAGCCCTGTCTAAGCGGTTTACAGAGTCAGCATATCGCCCCCAACAACAATCCGGGTCCTCATTTACCCACCTCGGAAGGATGGAAGGCTGAGTCAACCTTGAGCCGGTGAGATTAGAACCGCTGAACTGCAGATAACAGTCAGCTGAAGTGGCCTGCAGTACAGCACCCTAACCACTGCGCCACCTCGGCTCTTTCTTTCTTTCTTTCTTTCTTTCTTTCTTTCTTTCTTTCTTTCTTTCTTTCTTTCTTTCCTTCTTTAGCAATAGCAGTTAGACTTATCTACCGCTTCATAGGGCTTTTCAGCCCTCTCTAAGCGGTTTACAGAGTCAGCATATTGCCCCCAAGAACAATCCGGGTCCTCATTTCACCCACCTCGGAAGGATGGAAGGCTGAGTCAAACTTGAGCCGGTGAGATTAGAACCGCTGAACTGCAGATAACAGTCAGCTGAAGTGGCCCTGCAGTGCTGCACCCTAACCACTGCGCCACCTCGGCTCTTATAATCATGGCTGGACCAAATGGTGGGGGATCCAATTTTGTTCAAACCAGAAATTTTTCCTCCTAGGCATAATACCGGAGGGGTATAAGAAAGATGTGCTCTATCTAATTATACATGTTACTAACTGAGGCGTGTTTAACTTATGCTCAGTATTGGAAAAAATAAAATACACCATCAGAGTTAGATATATTTAGAAAAAACTTTGGCCTGTGCGAAAGCAGATCACCCTTGAACTAAAAAATAAAGGGGAATCGGAATACTTTGAAGTCTGGAACAGATTTTATGATTGGTATAAAGGTGACAAGACTGGAACAAACTGTAAATAATATGATTGGATAGAAAGATAGACAATGTATTAAGTAGGCTAATAGCTAATTATCTGTATATAATGTGATTGTATGGTCCTTACGACTTCACTGTGCTAGCAATAGCAATAGCAGTTAGACTTATATACCGCTTCATAGGGCTTTCAGCCCTCTCTAAGCGGTTTACAGAGTCAGCATATCGCCCCCACAGTCTGGGTCCTCATTTCACCCACCTCGGAAGGATGGAAGGCTGAGTCAACCTTGAGCCGGTGAGATTAGAACCGCTGAACTGCAGATAACAGTCAGCTGAAGTGGCCTGCAGCATTGCACCCTAACCACTGCGCCACCTCGGCTCTTTGCACTATTTTAAATGTAGAAAAAGTAAAAAATATATTTAAAAAGGTACCAAGGTTGGAGATCGCTACAGTAGGGTGTAGGCTTCGGGGGGGGGGGCTTGAGATTAGACCCCCGCCTTGTTCCTGATTGTCCCAATCTCTCTTTCTCTTCCCCCTGAAAGATCTCAACAGCAACGGTTTCATCTGCGATTATGAGCTGCACGAACTCTTCAAGGAAGCCAATCTTCCGCTCCCGGGATACAAAGTCCGAGAGATAATTCAGAAGCTGATGATCGACGGAGACAAGAACAAAGATGGAAAGATTAGCTTTGAAGAGTTCGTTTACGTAAGGCTGGAACCCTCCTGGCGTTACTCCTCTGATTCCCCCCCAAACTCTGGGCAGCGGCTTCTCCTGGGGGAACCATCCAACTTTCCTTCCTTCAGCCCTTCCTCTATGCCTTTATTCACCCTATTATTCTACGCCCCCATCGCCGGCATTTTCCGGATTAAAAATGTGTAAATCAACAAAACAATGTTGAACGCAGCAGAGCAGAGAAATCTCGAGCCAGCAAATCGGGGGGGTCCCTCAGGATTAAATTACGATGGATTAATCCAGGACCTTCTAAATAAGGTTCCATCTTGGTCTCCCGTATCTCTGCTGCTGCAACCCAAAAGGATAACAGAATAAACGAGTTGGACGGGACCTGGGAGGTCTTCTAGTCCAACCCCTTCCCCAAGGTAGGAGACTGGCTGTCCAAACTTTTCTGTAAAAATCTCTAGCGGTCGAACCCCCATAACTTCTAGAGACAAGTCCTTCCGCTGATTAATTTTTCCAACTGTGAGGAATGTTTTCCTCAACCTCCAGGTTCTCCTTGATTAGTGTCCATGCGTGGCTTCCCTTTAGAGAAGAGAGATTGATCCCCCACCCCTCTTCTTTGCGGCAACCCCTCCAATGCTGAAAGGACTGCGATCACGGCACCCCCAGTCTCTTAGAGGAGTTTTTAGGATCGCGTGTGCCCCCCCAGGTCCTCTCCTCTCCCAGAATTTATTCTGGGTTGTGTGTGTGTGTGTTGTTTACAAAAAAGGACTCTCCCCCTCTTCCTCTCTTTTCCAAAGCCTTAAAAAACAGAGCACAGAATAACCCTTTAAAGAAATAAAGGAATTCAATCAGAAGGAGCCAAACAGCAAGAAAAAAGGGAACAGCTTTCTCAGTTGGTGTTCAACCCCCCCCCAGTCCCCCCAGCCAAGCCAGAAAAAAAAAGTCATTCTTTGGAAGTAGCTTGCAAGAAATAAGTGTTTTCATGCACGTTGAGAACGGAAACCAAGAACGACAATGGAAAAAAAGACCTGTAAAAGGGAATGCCTCTTTCATGCAATTCTGGTTTCCCAAGTAGGAAATATGAGCAGGGATGAGCTTAGTAATAGCAATAGCAATAGCAGTTAGACTTATATACCGCTTCATAGGGCTTTCAGCCCTCTCTAAGCGGTTTACAGAGTCAGCATATCGCCCCCAACAATCCGGGTCCTCATTTCACCCACCTCGGAGGGATGGAAGGCTGAGTCAACCTTGAGCCGGTGAGATTTGAACCGCTGAACTGCAGATAACAGTCAGCTTGAAGTGGCCTGCAGTACTGCACCCTAACCACTGCGCCACCTCGGCTCGGCTTAGCAGGGAGCAAGGAAGTTAGGGTGCATTCCAGCCAGCCTGGTGTGGTATTAGATCTTCACGGGAAGACTTTGGCAACTGTGAATCGGGACCAAAACGTCCTTGGGCTAACCACGTCCACCTTCAGATGCTTCCACAAGTCCTGAAATAATTGTGCACATTTACGCTTGCAGATCTTCCAAGAAGTGAAAAGCAGCGACGGGCCAAAACCTTCCGCAAAGCCATCAACCGGAAGGAAGGCATCTGCGCCATCGGCGGCACTTCGGAGCTGTCCAGCGAAGGGACCCAACACTCGTACTCAGGTGAGGCCAGGATTGTGACTCGTACTTTTCTGCCCTTCCTACATGAAGCTTCTCACCGCTGCCCAAAGGTCTTCTGTGGACCGCACCACCAAGGTGCCCTTGGTGGCCAAAGTCCCAGGGTGAAGCCAGTTGGATTTCTTCTCCACCTTCTTTTGATAGACCCAAGACCCTAATATCCATTAAGCCTGTAGTCCTGGTTCTTGAGTGATCTAAAGCAAGGAGAAAGTCTTTCTCGGGATTTTTCTACTACAAATAGTCCTCAGCTGAGCGTTTGTTGAACTACGCTTCAAAGTTATAATTTCTTCTGGCCAAAAAAAACACTTCGGTTCCAATTGTGGCCATAAGTTGAGGACTATCTGTAGTTAATGCAGCCTTGATCAAGGGGTGCCCAAGGGGACGAGGAGGGTAATAGCAATAGCACTTAGACATATACCGCTTCATAGTGCTTTTATAGCCCTCTCTGAGCGGTTTACAGAGTCAGCCTATGGCCCCTCCGACAATCTGGGTCCTCATTTTACCCACCTTGGAAGGATGGAAGGCTGAGTCAACCTTGAGCTGGTCAGGATCGAACTCCTGACAGTGGGCAGAGTTAGCAATAGCACTTAGACTTATATACTGCTTCACAGTGCTCTACAGCCCTCTCTAAATGGTTTATAGTGTCAGCCTCGTGCCCCAACAATCTGGGTCCTCATTTACCCACCTCAGAAGGATGGAAGGCTGAGTTAACCTTGAGTCCCATCAGGATCGAACTCCTGGCAGTGAGCAGAGTTAGCAATAGCAATAGCACTTAGACTTATATACTGCTTCACAGTGCTCTACAGCCCCCTCTAATTGGTTTATAGAGTCAGCCTCTTTCCCCCAACAATCTGGGTCCTCATTTTACCCACCTTGGAAGGATGGAAGGCTGAGTCAGCCTTGAGCTGGTCAGGATCGAACTCCTGGCAGTGAGCAGAGTTAGCAATAGCAATAGCACTTAGGCTTATATACTGCTTCACACTGCTCTACAGCCCTCTCTAAGTGGTTTATAGTGTCAGCCTCTTTCCCCCAACAATCTGGGTCCTCATTTTACCCACCACAGAAGGATGAGTCAATTCTGAGCTGGTGAGATTTGAACTGTCGAACTGCAGCTAGCATTCAGATGAAGTAGCCTGCAGTACTGCACTCTAACCACTGCGCCACCTCGGCTCTGGGACAAGGTGGAGGACATGGCATTGCAGTGCAAACCCCCACCCTTCCGACTTCAAGGGGAGAACTGGCGTTGAGTCTCATAGCTATTCTCTTGCCTTGGCAAACCGTTGTACCCCATTCCACCCTACTCCCCACCCCCACCCAAGTGCCAGTGGGGGGGTTTTGAGCTGCAGCCTTGGAGGGTTTTCCCCACCGGTGTGACTTGAGTGTGAACCTCAGAACTTCCTCTCTCCTTCAGATGAGGAGAAATATGCCTTTGTGAACTGGATCAACAAAGCTTTGGAAAACGACCAGGATTGCAAGCATGTCATTCCCATGAACCCAAACACAGATGACCTCTTCAAAGCCATGGGGGATGGCATCGTCTTGTGGTGAGTCTCCTGCTCAGGGGCGAGGCCCATGGGGGGCGGGGAGGTGGGCAGCAGAAGACCCTCCGCGAAGAGGGAGGCCGTTCTCCATCTTCTCTTTTTAACGCCTTGGGTGGGTGTCCGTTTCCCTTCTTGCTTCCCTGCAGTAAAATGATCAACCTCTCCGTTCCCGACACCATTGATGAACGAGCCATCAACAAGAAGAAGCTCACCCCATTCATAATTCAGGTGCTTTGTTTCCCAGGTCTCCTCTCCCCACAGCTTAAATAAGGCTGGGTCTGTTTGTGGTCCAAGGGGGGGGCGGCGGCTAGGAGAAGGGATGGGTTTAGTTGGCTTTTAATTATTAAAAGAGCCTTTTGTGCTGCCTCTCTGTTGGACGTTGAAAGCAGAACCTTTCCCCAACAGAAGAGAGGTCTCTCAGTAAATATTAATTGCAATCAAAGGGGAAGATGAACCAAGACTGTTTGGCCGCTATCCAAGCGGGGAAACTTATCAGAAGCTTTTCAACAAAGAGTCCCTCCTCTCTCTCTCCTCTTCTTCTTCTGTCTTCTCTTCCCCCTGCCTCTTTTTCCTCCCTTTCTCTTCCCTCCTCCCTTTTTTGTTCTTTCCTCTTCCCTCTTTTTCCCCCTTTTCTCCCCTCTCTTCCCTCCTTGATTAGTTACCGGCGCCTCAAGCCTTATCTTGCTCTGGCAGTGAGAAAGCCACACATTTCTCTGTTGTTTTCAGCCGGCTATCTCCCCCGTTCAAGGTTGGCCAGGCAGGAAATTTTAAATATTTTGGTCTCGGGGAAAAGAGTTTGTTTAATGCCCCTCATTGAGGGGGGGGGGAGCGATGGTGTGGAACAGATCCTGGATCTCATGACTTCAAGATGAGAAATATAAGTTGGAATGGAGAAGATGGATTGATTGCATTCGAAATAAATATCGGACTACGAAATTTCAATTAGCTTATAAATGAACAAGGGATGCTATAATTTATCTAAATTTAGTTTAATAAAAGGGGAGTTAAAGTACAAGAGGAACTAGGATGCTATAGCTAGTTAGCTTATGTTAGTGTATGATTATTAAATGTTTATACCCTGTATTTTGCTCTGGGAAGTTGGGGGGAGGGAGGTTGGAGGTGGGGGAATAGCAATAGCAATAGCAGTTAGACTTATATACCGCTTCATAGGGCTTTCAGCCCCGTCTAAGCGGCTTACAGAGTCAGCATATTGCCCCCAACAACAATCCGGGTCCTCATTTTACCCACCTCGGAAAGATGGAAGGCTGAGTCAACCTTGAGCCGGTGAGATTTGAACAGCCGAACTGCAGAACTGCAGTCAGCTGAAGTAGCCTGCAGTGCTGCATTTAACCACTGTGCCACCTCGGCTCTTCGGGAAGGGGAAATATTTGTAAAATTTATTAAGACTTTTCAATTAAAAAAAAAAGGACTACAGATGACTTCCTATGAAAAGGCTTCGTCTTCGTTTGCAGGAAAATCTGAATTTGGCTCTGAATTCGGCCTCCGCCATTGGGTGCCACGTGGTCAACATCGGAGCGGAGGATTTAAGGGAAGGGAAACCCCACCTGGTCCTCGGCCTCCTCTGGCAGATCATCAAGATTGGATTATTTGCAGACATTGAGCTCAGCAAAAATGAAGGTAAGGGAAGCTCATCGGGGGCCTCTGCTTCTCATTGTCCACTATGCAACGGTGCCCAGGTCCACGGTGGGTTGTGGAGGGCATTGAATGGGTTGTAATTGTAATTTAATGACCTTATATGCCACCCAATCCCGGAGGACTCCGGGCGGCTTACAAATACAGGACAAAATAAAAATCACAAATAGGGGGAAAGAAAACGAAGCAATTTAAAAACACAACATACATTTGGCTTAACTGGGGGTTGGACCTGATTTATAGATCAACAACCCCAGGCCTGCCGGAACAGCCAGGTTTTGGTGGCTTTTTGGAAGGCCGCGAGAGTGGGAAGGGTCCGGATCTCTGCGGGCAGATCGTTCCACAGAGCCGGAGCAGCTACAGAAAAGGCTCTCCCCCCGAGTGGACGCCAGCCGGCATTGTCCGGTCGACGGTACCCGGAGGAGGCCTAGCCTGTGAGTTTTTATCAGCCGTTGGGAGGTGTGCAGCAGGAGGCGGTCTCTCAGATATCCAGGTCCAAGGCCATGTAGGGCTTTAAAGATAATCACCAGCACTTTGTAGCGCGTCCAGAGACCAATAGGGAGCCAGTGCAGCTCGCCCAATATCGCTCGCGCGGCTGCATTCTGGACCAACTGTAGTCTCCGAACACTCTTCAAGGGCAGCCCCAATGTAAAGTGCAAACGGCACGTCTGGACCAGCCTTTGATGGGGGGAAAGTTGTAGGATGGGATACACAAGTAACGGGATGGCATGAGAGTGGTGCTGTGGGACAAACTTGAAAATATCAGCTTTCTTTTAAGTGCATTCTACCCAGTGGTGGGTTTCAAAAATTGTTCGAACCTACTCTGTGGGTGTGGCCTCCTTTGTGGGAGTGGCTTGCCACCCATGTGACCGGATGGGAGTGGCTTGCCACCCATGTGACCGGATATGAAGATGCCAATGACACTTGTCAGAACCACCTTAAATTACCACACACACAGCATTGGCATGTATAAGAATAGGATGTAAACTTTTAAAAGGCATCTTTGGTTTGCGTTTAAAATAACTTCAACACACGCAATGTTCTGATTGCACCACAAACGCAGTAGTCATCCTTACCTTTCACAGAGGCACTGAGTTTTATAAATAGGAGCATGATAGTGTAGAATAATCATATCCAAGGACCAGTGGTGGGTTTCAAAAAATGTTGGAACCTCTTCTGTAGGTGTGGCCTGCTTTCCAGGTCCACTGGTGGAACTATTTTCTAACCGGTTCAGTAGATTTGACGAACCGGTTCTACCGAATAGGTGCGAACTGGTAGGAACCCACCTCTGAATTCTACCCTAGTGATTGTTGTTATGGTATAACAAAGGTGGGTGCCGGTATCTTGAAAGTGCATAAGGAAATTCTGTATGTCTGAATATATCTGTACTGGCTTCCATACTGCTTATATTAGAAATTGTTTAGTGAAGAAAAATATTACAAACAGTGAGTTTAGTGAATGTTTCCAGTTAGAACATTCACTTGAGTTAAGATGTGTGTAGTTTGATGGTATATTGTAGCTACTTCAAGTATAGTAAGTGGATATGTAAAGGAAAATGGATACAACTACAGTGTATGGTTTAAATTGTTCAAAGTTAGCTTAGCAAGAAGAAGCTAAGATCAACGTAGAGATGTTATTAACTTTTTTTTTTCATTTCTTTTTTCTCAACGTATTTTAGACTGTGTTTGTTAAAAATCTATACCGTGTACGGGCTCTGGGAAATCGGGGCGGGGGAGGAGGTGGGGGGTTGGGGGAGAGGGTGGGTGGAGGGAGGGATATATACTAGGTTAGATACGATGTGTTAGATTTCAATGTAATGTGACTTCACATGTATACTGTTTCTCTTTAATTTCTCTGTAAAAATAGGATAAGTTAAGTACACTGACATATAGTGGAAATACACCAAGGGGAGGAGGAGTGGGATAGAAGAAAGACGGGTAGAGAGGGCGGGAGAGAGGATGGGAGGGAGGGTGAGAAGGAAGGGAGGGAGTGGATCGGGAGAGAGGAGTGGTAGAGGGGGAGGGGAAGTAGGCTAGAGGGGGATGATGGAGGGAAGATAGAAAGTTGGAGAGGGGTGGAAGAAAGAGGTGTATGGAGAGTGGAAGAGGTATATTGGGTTTCTATTTTGGGGGGTATTGTTGACAAGAGGAATTGCTCCGATTATTGTTTAATGTTGTATGGCGTTGGCTATGCACAGTATATATGTGAGTGTATGGAAATGAAAAAATGGAAAATAAAAAAACATTATCTCCGAAAATGGATACAACTACAGGCATACTGAAGGCTAAATGCCTCCATTCTAATCAAGTCAGTATTTTCCTTGGCTGTCAGTCAGATAGATTGCAGTGCTGGTAGCTTCCTGCTTGTTGACTGTTACCTAATTGTGTCAATGTACATCTGTAAGTATACTTTCACATGTGAAAGTGCCTTTACATTTTTAGAGAAGCTGCTTTGGCTTCGCTTCTTATACTATTGCATTTTTATTTTCACGTTCTGTTGTTTTTGTTCTGCTGTGTTCCCACAACATTACTTCCATTCTGAAACAAACAAAAAAAAAGGAATTACAATTGCACAGTTCTGGAAGAAAAAAAAGAAGAAGAAAGCGTACTCTTAAGCTGTTGTGACAATGCACTTTGATGTATAGTACCGTACATTTTGGCATGTACCATATACTTTCAAAATAGTTTCTCATAGTGTAACTTTATAATAAATAAGGATAGTTCTGTCAGAGTTAAAAAAAAATAAGAGAATAGCAATAGCAATAGCAGTAGACTTATATACCGCTTCATAGGCCTTTCAGGCCTCTCTAAGCGGTTTACAGAGAGTCAGCATATTGCCCCCAACAATCTGGGTCCTCATTTTACCCACCTCGGAAGGATGGAAGGCTGAGTCAACCCTGAGCCGGTGAGATTTGAACCGCTGACCTGCTGATCTAGCAGTAGCCTGCAGTGCTGCATTTAACCACTGCGCCACCTTGGCTCTTGAGAGAGAGAGAGAGTGGTGCTCAACATTGATTTAAGCCCCGTGCAAGGAATGGGATATGCCAGCAGGATACCCACCCAGGTATTTCTCAAACTTGGCAACGTTAAGAGGTGTGGACTTTCAACCCACATAGTCCCCCTAACCAGCACGGGGAATTCTGGGAGGTGGAGTCCACGCAAAGTTGCCAAATTTGAAATGCACCGGTCTAAATAAATATTTCACCATCAGTTAAGGCAAAGTATTTCCTAAATGGGTTCGTTCGGAAACGTCAAGTATCTCATTTCTTTCTAGAAAAGAATAAGATTATAAATTTTGTTTTCCAAAGGCGAAGGTTTTATCTGGAGACTTTTGCTTCCGCCCTCTTAGAATACCTAAATAGACCATCTCTCTTGACCCCATCGAATAGATCCCATAAATTAAAACCCTGATTTGACCTTCTTTTGGTTTCATAATCCAGCCTGATAGAAAGAAAGAGAGAAAAACATCTGCCAAGGACTTAACCCCCAAAGTCATTAATTTTGCTTCCCTTGTAAATAAAGTTAAGAGATCAAATCTAAGGATTACGATTCAGCAGAGGCAATTTTTAAAAAGAATTCTAATAAACCGCTTAGCCTTTAATGGATTTCCCTGAATGGTTTTGAGAGCCAGCCTGCTGGGGTGATCAAAGATTTGGCCAGGCAGAGACCCCTGTCCAAATCATCCATTGGCCCTCAGATCTATGGGGTGATTTTGGACCAATTCTCCTCTCAGCTTCAGCCCCGTCCATCCTCTTGCAATTATGGGGAGGGAATAAAGAGAAATCTGCACAGAAGCTGCCAGGATCTCTTGGGGCACCTGAAGGTTTACATCGGCTGAAGAGACACAAGAAGCGTCTTCCTTGGGGAGGGTAAACCATGAATTGGGGGGGAGGGGGCTGCAGTAAGAACATCGGGGACTATCTAACAAAATGAAATTCAATGGTGAAAAAAGTAAGGCTCTACATTTAGGCAAGAAAAACAAAATACAGTATAGGTGGTACCTTGCTCAATAGTAGTAACGGTGGGAGGGATCTTGGAGTCCTAGTGGACAACCATTTAAATAGGAGCCAGCAGTGTGCAGCAGCTGCCAAAAAAGCCAACACAGTTCTAGGCTGCATCAACAGAGGGATAGAATCCAGATCACGTGAAGGGTTCATACCACTTTATAAGGCCTTGGTAAGGCCACACTTGGAATATTTGCATCCAGTTTTGGTCACCACAATGTAGAAAAGATGTGGAGACTCTGGAAAGAGTGCAGAGAAGAGCAACAAAGAGGATTAGGGGACTGGAGGCTAAAACATATGAAGAACGTTTGCAGGAACTGGGTGTGTCTAGTTTAATGAAAAGAAGGACCAGGGGAGACAGGATAGCATCTTCCAATATCTCAGGGGCTGCCACAAAGAAGAGGGAGTCAAACTATTCTCTGAGGCACCTGAGGGTAGAACAAGAAGCAATGGGTGGAAACTAATCAAGGAGAGAAGCAACTTGGAACTAAGGATAAATTTCCTGACAGTGAGAACAATTAATCAGTGGAACAACTTGACACCAGAAGTTGTGAATGCCCCAACACTGGAAGTCTTTAAGAAGATGTTGGGAAGGAGGGAAGGGGAAGGAGGGAGGGAAGGAAGGGGAGTAGGAGAGAAGAAACGAGGGAAGGAAAGAGGGAGGGAGGGAAGAAGAAGTAGGACCGTTGTAAGATAAGATGGATCTATGGGATGATAAAAAAAGCAATCTTCAAGTATATTGTCAACAGTAGGGAAAAATTGTTATAAATACGCATTATTAATAACAGTTATGAGATCATAAAAAAAGAAGATGTTGGATAGCCATCTGTCTGAAAGGGTATAGGGTTTCCTGCCTAGGCAGGGGGTTGGACTAGAAGACCTCCAAGGTCCCTTCCAACTCTGCTATTGTATTGTATTGTATTGTGTTGTATTGTATTGTATTGTATTGTATTGTAAGTCTTCCTTCTCTCCTCCTTTTCAGCGTTGGCTGCCTTGCTGTGTGATGGGGAGACTTTGGAAGATCTGATGAAATTGTCCCCTGAAGAGCTTCTCCTGCGATGGGCCAATTACCACTTGGAGAGCGCCGGCTGGCACAAGATCAACAACTTCAGCTCTGAGATAAAGGTATTGGAGGTCTTGGTGGGAGGAGATCCATACAAGTCTTCCATTTGGGAAGGAGGGATGGGTGGAAGTTGAATGGCCCTCCGGGGAGTCTGGTCTGGATTAAGTGACTTGCATCCTTCACCTTCTCTCGGTCCAGATTATTGTCCATCTTACCTTCTTAATTCTCTTCTTTCCTACGCTATCCGGACTTCCTTCCTCTCTTTCGCTCTCTCTCTCTCCTTTCTCTCTCTTGATTTCACAAGCTTTCCGACTTCCAAAACTCTGTCAAGGTACAGGAATGCTTCCTACTTCTGATTGACATATTACATCCCATGGGGTTGATTCCTAACATTGGGCTGGGAAAAAAAAACCTCAGATGCTTCTCATGGCGTCTTTCTCAACTTCAGGCTGGCTGGGGAATTCTGGGAGTTGAAGTCCCCCCCCCTCCCCCCGCATCTCAGAGTGGGAAGACCCTGCTCTAATCTAATCTTTGTCTGGTTCTGCCTCCTTCCAGGACTCCAGAGCCTACTTCCATCTCCTCAACCAAATCTCCCCCAAAGGACAGAAGGAAGGAGAACCACAAATCATCATCAACATGTCAGGCTTCAATGTGAGTGTGGGTCTTGGTGGCTTGCTGGGGGCCTTGGAACTATCCTTCTACTCATCCTCAACAGAAGCTGTGTTTCCCACCCAATGACGTTGGTGGGCAGCATTTGTGGTTATTAGAAGGTTCCTCCCAAGTTCTCTCATTGTCTTTTGGTTTCAAGCAGAGGGACCTCTTGGTTTCAAGCAGAGGGACCTCTTCACCAGGGACACTCTGGCTGATTCTCACTGCCAAGATGCATTTCATTCTTTGTTTGAAGGCGTTGTAGAAGATGATGCGTGTTAGCCTAGGATGGTTCTCTTTGCTCCTTCTGTGAAGAACATCTCAAAGGAGGCGGGGGAGACATAAAAAGAAATCAAGATGGCGGCCTCGGCGCTTGATCATGGCAGCCATCTTCACATCCCCGTCGAGTCCCTGAGGTCTTCCAGATCTCAGAGCCTGTCTTTGAAAATACTTCTCCCACAGTAGTGGCTTCCTCTAGCCCAGGGGTGGCCAAACCTGGGAACTTTAAGACTGATGGACTTCAACACCCAGAATTCCCCAGCCAGCCATGCATGGCTGGTTGGGGAATTCTGGGAGTTGAAGTCCACCAGTCTTAAAGTTCCCAAGTTTGTAGACCTCTGATGTAAGTGGAGAGATTGCAGAGGAAGGGATTACAAGAGAGTAAGTTATGCTGGCTGGGGAATTCTGGGAGTTGACGTCCACAAGTCTTAAAGTTCCCAAGTTTGTAGACTTCTGATGTAAGTGGAGAGATTGCAGAGGAAGGGATTACAAGAGAGTAAGTTATGCTGGCTGGGGAATTCTGGGAGTTGAAGTCCACAAGTCTTAAAGTTCCCAGGTTTGGACACCCCTGCTCTAACCCAGAAAGTACCATCTGTGCCATTCCTTCCCTGTAGGAGAAAGATGACCTCAAGAGGGCCGAGTGCATGCTGCAGCAAGCAGATAGGCTGGGCTGTCGGCAGTTTGTTACCCCGGCAGATGTTGTGAGCGGCAACCCCAAGCTGAATTTGGCCTTCGTGGCCAACTTGTTCAACAAGTATCCAGCCCTCACCAAGCCGGAAAACCAAGACATTGACTGGACATTACTAGAAGGTGAGAAGTTTCTCCTTCTGGGTGATTAATGGGAGGGTGGGTGAGAGAGAAAGAGAGAGGAGAAAGAGGAGGAGGGAGGGAGGGAAAGGAAGGAAGGAAGGAAGGAAGGAAGGAAAAAGGGAAGGAAAGGAAGGGAGGGTGGAGGAAAGGAAGAAAGGAAGGAAGGAGGGAGGGAAGGAGGAAGGAAGAAGAGAGGGAAGGAAAGGAAGAGAGGGAGGAGGAAAGGAAAGGAAGGAAAAAGGGAAAAAAGGAATGGAGAGAGGAGAAAAGGAAGAAAGGAAAGGAATGAAGGAAGAAGGAAAGGAAGAGAGGGAGGAAGAAAGGAAACAAAGGAAGGATAAAGGGAAGGAAAGGAAGGAAGGGAGGGAGGAGGAAAGGAAGAAAGGAAAGGAAGAAAGGAAGGAAGAAGAGAGGGAAGGACAGGAAGAGAGGGAGGAAGAAAGGGAAGGAAGGAAACAGGGAAGGAAAGGAAGGAAGGGAGGGAGGAGGAAAGGAAGAAAGGAAAGGAAGGAAGGAAAAGGGGAAGGAAAGGAAGGGAGGGAGGAGGAAAGGAAGAAAGGAAAGGAAGGAAGGAAAAAGGGGAGGAAAGGAAGGGAGGGAGGAGGAAAGGAAGAAAGGAAAGGAAGGAAGGGAGGGAGGGAGGAGGAAAGGAAGAAAGGAAAGGAAGGAAGGAAAAGGAAGGAAAGGAAGGAAGGGAGGGAAGAGGAAAGGAAGAAAGGAAAGGTGGGAAGGAAAAGGGGAAGGAAAGGAAGGAAGGGAGGGAGGAAGAAAGGAAGAAAGGAAAGGAAAGGAAGGAAGGGAGGGAGGAGGAAAGGAAGAAAGGAAAGGAAGGAAGGAAAAGGGGAAGGAAGGGAGGGAGGGAGGAGGAAAGGAAGAAAGGAAGGAAGGAAGAAGGGAGGGTGGAAGGAAGGAAGAAGGGAGGGAAGGAAAGGGAGGGAGGAAGAAAGGAAAGGAAAGAAGGAAGAAGGGAGAGAGGAATGGAAGGAAAGAACGAAAGAAGGAAGGAAGCTATCTTTGCATCTCTGTCTACTGAAGCCTTCTTCTGCTCTCTTGTCTCTTAGCATTTTGAGGTCATGTGCTTTAATTTTGTGCCTGTGGTGTTGTCTATGCGTAGAGGAGCAAAGGCAGACGCCTTCAACAGCATCTCTTTGTAACTTAGGTGAAACCCGCGAAGAACGGACCTTCCGCAACTGGATGAATTCTCTCGGTGTAAACCCACACGTCAATCATCTCTACGGGTGCGTCTGGCTTCTCTTCCGGAGGCCCAGTTGACGTGGCCAGGATCCCATCCGTCCTCGGGTCTTTTTCGGAAAACTGAACTTCTCAGTGAGCAGATTTCTCTTTTCTCTTCCAGTGACCTCCAAGATGCCCTGGTGATTTTACAGCTCTACGAGAAGATCAAAGTTCCCGTTGACTGGAACAAAGTCAACAGACCCCCATACCCAAAACTCGGGGCAAACATGAAGAAGGTGATGGAGCCTGGGGGGTGTTTCTAAACTAGCCATTTTCGGTTCAGTTCAGGGAAACCCTGTTGCTTTAGCCCAGTGGTTCCCAAACTTGGCAACTTTAAGACTTGTGGACTTCAACTTCCAGAATTCTCCAGCCAGCTCTGCTGGCTGGAGAACTCTGGGAGTTGAAGTCCACAGGTCTTAAAGTTGCCAAGTTTGGGAACCACTGCTTTAGCCCATGTTGGTAAAAGAGTTCTGGATGCCGTCCCAAAGAGCTGATAGCTGAGTCCCACTCTTCCCTCCAGGCAGGATTGGGCCAAAGAGCCAATTTCCCCCCCTTGGGTTTCGTGAAATGAAGCTTCTCATTAGGGATAAAGATCTCGCTTGGCTTATAGAAAAGACTAGCTTTGTATTGTGGCCCACCAGTGGCCAGCTGATTCGGACAGTGAGGAGGTTGGGGAGGAACCTGGGCCAGTCCTGGAGTCTGGGGAAGACTCCGATGAAGGCTCTGTGTCGGAGGCAGAAAGGGGGCCAGAGCTGTCTGACAGTTATCAGCTGCCTTTGGAGTTGGACTTCAGTGAGGCAGAAGAACAGCTGGAGCCTGTTCCCAGTGGGCGCATGCGCAGAGTTGCCAGGCGAAGGGAAGAGCTAAAGAACAGGGGTCGACTTGGGAGTAAAGCCACAGGTGGATGGTGAATGGCCCCTCCCAGAGGAAATAAAAGAGGAGCGAAAGGGGAGTGGAGTTTGCAGGAGACCATTAGTTCACTTCATTGGTTCGGGACTCTCCGAGACTCCTTGCCAAGTTCTGCAGAGATCAGCCTGGCAGCTCTCCAAGCCAGATGAGGTCTGTGACTGTAAATCCTCCTTTGAAAGACTTTGCTGGATGCGAATGAGCAGAACTCACAGTCAATTAATAAAAGGGTATTTTTGTCGGGACAAGGAGTTTTGCTTTAGGCTCTCGGGAAGCCTCGGTCAGAACACTTTGGGGCATTTCTAACTCCAACGTCTTCTGGCTATGAGGGATGAAAAGAAGACCACTAAAGCCGCTTCCTGGCCCCACCCAGATTTAACTGTGATCTCTCCCTCTCCCCCTTCTCTCTCCTCCAATCTCCTCCTATCTCATCAAACAGCTGGAAAACTGCAACTATGCGGTTGATCTAGGAAAGCATCCCGCCAAGTTTTCGTTGGTTGGCATTGGAGGACAGGATCTCAACGACGGGAACCCGACCCTCACCCTGGCTTTGGTCTGGCAGGTGATGAGAAGGTATCCCCGCATCCCTACCACTTAGTCCAAAGTCATTTGAGGCTCACGCCCTCCATGGAAAACCTACATTTCTAGGGGTTCAAACACACCTAGACGTTCTCTTCGAGACTTCCCCCAGTTTTTGTGTCCTGGGTAACTTTTCTACGTCTCCTTTGTCCAGATATACTCTGAATGTCCTGGAGGACCTCGGAGATGGTCAGAAAGTCAACGATGACATCATTGTAAATTGGGTGAACACAACTTTAAAGGAAGCCGGGAAATCAAGTTCTATCCAGAGCTTTAAGGTGGGTGATTGAGATCTTCTTGTCGCAAAGAGTGACCACTTGGGACCGGGAGCAGCTGGAGTGAGTCGATCAGGAAATGGACAGATGTTGATCCTTAGAGCAGAACCTACAAACGGGCCCATTCCACCCCATTGCCCCTATTCCAACAGCTGGATTTTTAAAGGCTTACTGAGCATGTAAAAGGAGTTTTGCAATAAAACAACGCTGAGGTTTTTTGCTCATTTACAGTAATAACTTTCCTGGCCATCTTCAGAGAGCGGCCTTGTCTCCAGAAATCAAAGCAATCGGGCATTATTGGAAAAAAAAATATTATCCTGGACACCACCAGTAAAAACGGTTTCGTATCTCTGATGGCAGAAAAAGATGTTGGTTGTGCTTTGCACAAGAGCCGAGGTGGCGCAGTGGTTAGGGTGCAGTATTGCAGGCCACTTCAGCTGACTGTTATCTGCAGTTCAGCGGTTCTAATCTCACCGGCTCAAGGTTGACTCAGCCTTCCATCCTTCCGAGGTGGGTGAAATGAGGACCCAGACTGTGGGGGCGATATGCTGACTCTGTAAACCGCTTAGAGAGGGCTGAAAGCCCTATGAAGCGCTATATAAGTCTAAGTGCTATTGCTATTGCTAATTTGGCAAAGCCTGGCCAGTCCCACCTATTCCCTTGCCAATGCTTCCTTTATAAGAGCCGAGGTGGCGCAGTGGTTAGGGTGCAGTACTGCAGGCCACTTCAGCTGACTGTTATCTGCAGTTCAGCGGTTCTAATCTCACCAGCTCAAGGTTGACTCAGCCTTCCATCCTTCCGAGAAATGAGGACTCAGATTGTTGGGGGCGATATGCTGACTCTGTAAACCGCTTAGAGAGGGCTGAAAGCCCTATGAAGCGGTATATGTCTAACTGCTATTGCTATTGCTAAACCCCCAAACACTACAAATTTGAGCACTACTCCAAGCCAACCAGACACATCACCAGCTGACCAGTCCTTCTCCAGTGACTGGGCTCCAACATATTCTCCCCCCACCCCCCCAGTGGTGGGTTCTGGATCCCGGTGTAACTGGTATGGTGCAATGGGGGCCCAGCATCCACCACATGAATGCGTGCAGCGCGCGCATTCATCCTTCCCCCTTGTGACGCCTCTGTGATGCTCCAGCTGCTTGGCGGAACATCGTGCAAGCCCCGTGCACTTTCTGTGCATGCACGGAAGCGCCAAAGAGCTCAAATACAGGTAAAGAGCTCGGGCATGTGGGTGGGCCCTCCGGAGCACCATACCGAAACGGTTCCTGGTGCTCTGGGCAGGCACTGGTATGCCAGTACTGGGGCATACTGCCCGCACCCCACCACTGTTCCCTCCCCCATTTAAAATGGGTGGTATCAGTGGTGGGGTTCAGCCAGCTCACACCTATTCAGGAGAACCGGTTGTTAATTTTCTAATCAGTCGGGAGAACCGGTTGTTGGAAGAAATCTCCTTTTGTTTTTCCCCCCACTTTCCAGGGCTAATCCTGTAAGGAAGGCAGGAAGGAAACATTCTGGTGTTGTTTCTAGCCTCATCTTTATTGCCCTGCTTACAGAAACTGCCTCTCCAGTTAACCCTTGTTAACATTGTCACAGCTAAGGCGAAGCGCCCATTGATGTGAGTGGCATTGAGTTGGCCACGCCCACACGCTCACATGACCACAGAGCCCCGTCTACCCGGATGGTCATTAGGGCAGAGAACCGGTTGTTCAATTATTTGAATCCCACCACTGGGTGGGAGCCCCGCAGAGGTGGGTTCCTACCAGTTCGCACCTATTCGGTAGAACCGGTTTGTCAAATCTACCGAACCGGTTAGAAGAGGTTCCACCAGTGGACCCAGAAAGCAGGCCACACCTACAGGAGAGGTTCCAAAATTTTTTGAAACTCACCACTGGCAAGGATCTTGTAACTTGGCAGCTTTAAGACTTGCATGCTTCAATGCCAGAGTTTCTGAATAGCTACTTGGACCGATAAGTACTAATTCATAATTTCATATCCGGTCACATGGGTGGCAAGCCACTCCCACAAAGGAGGCCACACCCACAGAGTAGGTTCCAACAATTTTTGAAACCCACCACTGGAGCCCCGTCTACCCAGATGGTCATTAGGGCAGAGAACCGGTTGTTCAATTATTTGAATCCCACCACTGGGTGGCATTCATCGGATGCGTCCACCCTTTTCATTGAGGAGACCCTCATTTTTCTCTCCAGGACAAAAGTATCAGCAGCAGCCTGGCCGTGGTGGATTTAATCGACGCTATTCAACCCGGCTGCATAAATTACGACCTTGTGAAGACAGGCGAGCTCTCGGAGGAAGACAAGCACAGCAATGCCACGTGAGAGGCCAGAATTAGTTGCTCTTTCAGCCTTCCTCTGGGGCAGGGCTGGTTCAGATGGCACATTTAAAGGGGGAGGGGGGGCTGTTGGTCTGAGCTCCGAGCTTGGCAATTTGGTTGCAAACGTTTCGTCACCATTCGAGGAGGAGTCGTCAGCTTGCTTTGAATTGTGCTCGTCTGCCGGGACACTGGCTTTTAAATACCATATTTTTTTGAGTATAGGACGCACCTTTTTCCCTCAAAAAAAGAAGGTGAAAATCTGGGTGCGTTTTATACACTGAATACAGCATTTTTTTGCCTCCCGAAACTCCGCCCCCTTCATCAAAATGGCCATGCATTGCCTTTAGGAGGCTTCCAGAGTGCTCCTGGGAGCTGAGGAGGGCAAAAATGAGGAAAAAATGGGCTGTTTTTTGCTCGTTTTTGCCCCCCAGCCCCCAGAAGCACTCTGGAAGCCTCCTAAAGACTATGCATGGCCATTTTTTTGACAAAAAGCGGGCCCGTTTTTGAAAAAAAATGGGCCATTTTTGGGAGGTCTGCAGAGTGCAAAAACTTAAATTCCCAATTTGCCTCTTCAAAATCTTGGTGCGTCTTATGCTCCGAAAAAAGGGTACCTTTTGATGTGATGTAAATTAGTGTGGATGTAGTTCGTTACTTCTGAGTCATGGTCTGATTGTTGATTGGCTGTTGTTACTCGGTCTTTGGTTCTGAGTATCGTCCGTGTGATGTAAATTAGTGTAGTTGGTTCAGATGCTTCTGGCTTTGGACTGTTGGAATGGCTGGTTCTGAAACCGGACCACCACTCAGAAGCACCTGAACTAACTATGCTAATTTACATCACGCAGATAAATTTTAAAAAGGTCACATTAAAAAGGTATTCGAAGACCCATGTTCTGACGGATGAGCACACTTCAAAGAGCACGGACGACGTCTCCTCGAATGGTGACAAAATGTTTGCAACCAAACTGCCGAGCTCAGAGCAACGGCTCGAGCTACTCATAAACAAACACATCTCAGGGACGTTTAATCTCAGGTGGCGGCAGAAGGTGTTGTCAGTGGTCATGCCAAGACCTGAGCCACGGCACCAGCTATGGCTGGCGAGTCATAAGAGCTAGGCTCACCCGTTCTCGGTTCAAGGGAAGCCAGCCGGACTCCCTCGCCTGGCATGTCCTTCACCAGGGCTCTGGGGGCAGTTTAACCCATCCTCCATCTATCCCCACGGGGGTTAGACTGGCTCAGGGTTCAAGGCCTCCTCTGCTGGGGTGGGTGCAGATCTTTTGCCCCATCTGAACAGGCCCTTCTCTCCTCTCCTAGGTACGCCGTCTCCATGGCCAGGAGAATCGGTGCCCGCGTCTATGCCCTGCCAGATGACGTGGTAGAGGTGAAGCCCAAGATGGTGATGACCGTGTTTGCCTGCCTGATGGGCCGAGGGATGAAGCGCGTTTAAAGAGCAAAGACCCCCCCCCCAGCCTGCCCCCTCCCCACCCCCAGCGCAGATGCCCGACTGAAGTGCTCTGCTCTGCTTCCGGAAGAGTGGACTGTCTTTGGCTCAAGGACTCTACGTTGGCCTTGGCTACCCAGACCAGGAGAGGTCTGGGAGAGGGGGTCGGGAACCAACCCAGCCACCTCCCTCCCTCCTTCCCTCCCTTCCTCAGAAATTTCAAGGTTGCATCTCCTCAAGTGCCCAAGGGAACAATTCGCACTCGTGCCGGTGGCGGGCACACCGACCAAAGCTTTCTTTCCTCGTCCAGAGGGGCAGTTTTCGGGAGAGTGGCCAGCTTTAAGGCTCTCTCCGGCCCTGAAAGGAAGAAGGAAAGAAAATAAAATAAAAAGTTTCCTTTAAAAAAAAAAAGAATAATAATAATAATAATAATAGGAGTTTCTAGTGGTTCAAAGGTTTGAGATGGGCTTGACTGTTTCTTTTATTTTTCCTTTGTAATTTAACCTGCTGTTCGGTCATGGGTGCAAATCCAGCAACGTTTTTAAGCCACACCTTTAAAGGAATCAAAAACCACTTAGTAGAAATCATACATTAGGCAGGTAGGTTTTACGGAATTTATCCTCTCGGGGAAGCTCCTTTGGCACACCCCGTTCTTCGCCACCTAGCCACAGAGAAGGAGTCGTGCCACTGAAAAGTCTCAGGAGCTCGTTCTCTGGCTTCCGATACTCCTGACTCTCTCTCGCTTTCAAGTCCGCCTCCCGAAGGACTAGAAACTTGGTTAGGTTTTGATTTGAGCGCGAGCTGGGGGGGGGAGCGGAATTTGGTGCCCCCGCTGCCCCCTGGTGGTGCCCTGGCACCTGGCCGGGTTGAAGTGGGTTTCCCTGCAGCCTTCCGAAGCCTACGGTGCTGCTTTCATTTGCCTTCGCAGCACAAGTGTGTTGTCGCTTCTCTCTTCCAACAAAAGCACAACACCTTTGCCTTTGTGCGAGTTTTTTTTTATTTCCACGTTACTCGCCAATCTCCAAAGGCCACCACCTTGCCTCGGCTTAATCGAACCCAGAGAACTCGAATTGATGCAATGTTTATATGCTGCCTTGGTTTTCTTTTATATTTTTGCCTGGACATATTTTTTTAAAGTTTTGTTTTGTTTTTCCAAAAACTGCATGGAAACCATTTAAAAAAAAAAAAAGATATTTAAGTCGACACGAGCTGTTTGTTAACAAACTGTGTGAGAAGGGTGCCACAGTGGGGACCGGGCCCGTTCTGCAAAAAGGCAGGGACTAGTAACTTGAAGAGCGGAATGGGCCGAGATTAAAGAAACTATTTTTTATAAATAAAAGGAAAAAAATGTTATCACCAAAGAAAAGGCTTTTTATCCATAGGAGCAAGTATATTCTGGCTTTAGCAAGCTGTTAGCTACCCCTGAGATCACCTTGTTACATATTCACAGCATTGGATTATGGTGGCGAAGCAGTTGATGAAGAAATAAAAAAAATGGTTTATAAACCTGGCATCTGGATTTCTTTCACAAAAACCTCTTTGAAACTCAACTCTGGCTTGGAATCCTGGTTTTTGTCAGTCCAGGTCTTGGATATTAAGAGCCGAGGTGGCGCAGTGGTTAGAGTGCTGTACTGCAGCCACTTCCGCTGACTGTTATCTGCAGTTCGGCGGTTCAAATCTCACCGGCTCAAGGTTGACTCAGCCTTCCATCCTTCCGAGGTGGGTAAAATGAGGACCCGGATTGTTGGGGGCAATATGCTGACTCTGTAAACCGCTTAGAGAGGGCTGAAAGCCCTATGAAGCGGTATATAAGTCTAACTGCTATTGCTATATCTCTCCATTAACAGATTAACAGAGTTGGAAGGGACCTTATAGGTCATCTAGTCCACACCCAAGCAGAAGACCCTACACCATTTCTGACAAGTGGCAGTCCAGTCTCTTCTTGAAAGCCTCCAGGGATGAAGCCCCCACAACTTCTGTTCCATGGGTTGATCGTTCTCACTGTCAGAAAGTTCCTCCTTATTTTAGGCCGAATCCCTCCTTGGTTAATTTCCATCCATTATTCCTTGTCTGGCCTTCAGGTGCTTTGGGAAATAGCTTGACTCCCCACCTCTCTATGGCAGCCCCTCAAATATTGGAAGACTGCTATTCTATATCCCCTGGCTTCTTCCTGCTAATATTCCTGGTAGTCAGTTGGTGGGTTGAAATCTTCTTTTGGTCATATAAATGAGGGGTGTCCAACCTTGGCAACTTTAAGCCCTGTGGACTTCAATTCCCAGAATTCCCCAACCAGCATTGCTGGGGAATTCTGGGAATTGAAGTTTACAGGCCTTTAATGTTCCTGGGGTTGGGCGCCCCTAATATAAACAGAATGTGAATAACCTCACCACCTCTTCATTTCTACCACGGTCAACATTCACACAGCCAGCTAAACTATGGTTTTTGCCTAATAATAAATTTATTGGCTAAATCACTCTGGGATAGGCTTGTGATGACCTGTTGTGCCTTGAGCCCTGCTTCAGTCACAGAATGCCTAGTTTCAACACCTAAAGGGGCAAAGAACCTTAACAAAACCTTCCCAACAGTAAAGTCCAAACATCCAAACCTTCAGAAGGGAGTTACAGTTATACACAAGTAAAGGAATTTTAACGCAGTAAATTCAAGGAAAAAACGAACATGGCGAAAAGTTGCTCGGTGCCACTAGGGGGCGCTCTAAACTTTCCAATGGGATGAACGCAACACTGGAATTCAGATTTGGAAAGTTTAAAAGTGTTTGTATTCCCCGAGATGATCTCAGCTTGATGGTGGCTGGGTGGGAAATGTGAGATTTGTATTCTGGAGAGGGGCTGAGAGAGGTCTCTTCCTTGGATGGAGGCATCGGTGCTTTTTTTGGGGGTGTGTGGGGGGAAACGGGGCATTCTTACTCTTCCTCTAAGCCAGGGCTCTCCAAAATTGGCAAATGTAAGGCTTGTGGAGTTCAACTCTCAGAATTCCCCAGCCGGCATGGTTAGCACTACACCAGCACTGATGATGTTACCTAGTTTGGCTCATGATGACACATCTGCGAGAAATCCACCAAGCTCAGAGAGCACCATGCTGTGGCATCCTCCAGTCTCAAAAGACTAGGGTATCGTGCTCTGGAAAGAGGTCCTTAAAGCAGCATCTGGAGTGGCTAAAAAGCCAGGTTAATTCAGCCCAGGTTCTGAGTCGGCATTCCTGAATCTAAGGTTCAGCAGAAGGTCTGGACTACAGCCTGCCTGGCTGGGGGTTGAGATTTATCGTGACCCGTCAAAACCGCGGTCGACAAAAGCGCGCTCGACGAAAGCGCGTACGTGACGTCATCACAGCGCGATGAAAAAAATTAAAAATTGAAATAAAAATAAAATTAAAGCAAGCTGATTCACATAAAGGTAAGGGTTAGGGTTAGGGTTAGGATTAGGTTAAGGGTTAGGGTTAGGGTTACGTTAAGCGTTAGGGTTACGTTTAGCGTTAGGTTAAGGGTTAGCGTTAGGTTTAGCGTTAGGTTAAGGGTTAGGTTTAGGGTTAGGTTTAGGGTTAGGTTAAGGGTTAGGTTTAGGGTTAGGTTTGGGGGGGTTAGGGTAAGGTTTTCGCTTTAATTTTACATTTACCGCTCACAGCGCGATGTTTTCGTCGCGCTGTGATGATGTCACGTACGCGCTTTCGTCGAGCGCGCTTTTGTCTACCGCGGTTTTGTGGTGGAACCGAGATTTATCAACTGGTATGTCTGTGGGGTAACTTCCCCCCCCCCCCCCCCAGCACAATTGCCAACTGGAAACTAAAGATGTGAGATTATCAAAAGCTTTGCAGGAGAAATAATGGTCTCAGGGAATGAAGTCAGCCATGGATTGTCTTTCTCCTTGGCTGGAAGTGCTGCAGAACAGGCTCTGCGTCTCCGGAATCCCTCCCATGAATAGCATTCGTTAAGAGTAATAGGGCTTGATTGCAAATTGCAAAGGTAAATGCAGTAACTCGGGGCATTTCCCGTAATCAAAAGCAGCATCCCAAAAGCCGCTTAGACAAACACAATGGGATGAAGAAGGGAAAACACCTCCCAGGACATTGGTTGTTTATGCCGTGCGTAGCAGAAGAAGTCCCAACAACCATAAGATCAAATCCGAGTTTAGGATGGCCCAGATAAAGGATTTCCTGGAAAAAAACTTTTGCCCAGATTTGATTGAGTCAAAGCTTTGGGGGGGGGGGGGGAAGAGGAGTGCCATTATGAACTTCTGGCCCGGTTCCACAACCAGCTGCATCTTCAACCTCGTGGTGTCCTCCATCTGCAGAAGCCGAAATGTTCTCGCAGCCGCCGTTCAGCGCAGTTTCTAGAGGGCATCCATCGGAGGGATTTCGTCTTCTGCTTTCCCCCCCCCCCCAAAGGTGCTTTTTCCAGAGGCAAATGGGCTTCCTTTGTTTTTTCCCCTTCAAGACCTTTCGCTGCTCATCCAAGAAGCTTCTTGGACTGAACTGAAGAAGCTTCTTGGATGAGAAGCGATGTGTCTTCAAGGAAAAACAAAGAGAGTCCAGTTGCCTCTGGAAAAAGCACCTTTGGGACAACTGTGACTTGAATGGAATGGAATGGAATAGAATATTGGACTGAGGAATTGACTAGAATAGAATAGAATAAAATAGAATAGAATAGAATATTGGACTGAGGAATTGACTAGACTAGACTAGATTACACTAGACTAGACTAGAACAGAACAGAACAGAATAGAATATTGGACTGAGGAATTGACTAGACTAGAATAGAATAGAATATTGGACTGAGGAATTGACTAGACTAGAATAGACTAGAATAGAATATTGGACAGGAATTAGACTAGATTAGACTAGACTAGAACAGAACAGAATAGAATATTGGACTGAGGAATTGACTAGACTAGAATAGAATAGAATATTGGACTGAGGAATTGACTAGACTAGACTAGAACAGAACAGAATAGAATATTGGGCTGAGGAATTGACTAGACTAGACTAGAATAGAATATTGGACTGAGGAATTGACTAGACTAGACTAGAACAGAACAGAATAGAATATTGGACTGAGGAATTGACTAGACTAGAATAGACTAGAATAGAATATTGGACAGGAATTAGACTAGATTAGACTAGACTAGACTAGACTAGAACAGAACAGAATAGAATATTGGGCTGAGGAATTGACTAGACTAGAATAGAATAGACTAGAATAGAATATTGGACTGAGGAATTGACTAGACTAGACTAGAATAGAATATTGGACAGGAATTGACTAGACTAGACTAGACTAGACTAGACTAGACTAGATTAGACTAGACTAGAACAGAACAGAATAGAATATTGGACTGAGGAATTGACTAGACTAGATTAGAATAGAATAGAATAGAATAGAATAGAATATTGGACTGAGGAATTGACTAGACTGGAATAGAATAGAATATTGGACAGGAATTGACTAGACTAGACTAGAACAGAACAGAATAGAATATTGGACTGAGGAATTGACTAGAATAGAATAGAATATTGGACTGAGGAATTGATTAGACTAGACTAGATTAGACTAGAATAGAATAGAATAGGCTAAGTGTGGTTGGACACACAAGGAATTCGTCTTTGGCGCATGTGCATATGGTGACTGAGAATCTCCACAGAAGTTCTTCTGCTTTCTTAGAAATCCTGAGCACAAAGTTGTTGATGTTCCTCTGGTGACATCCCACAAACAGGACTTGGCACATGCAAGAGTGACCATCTCACGAGACTATTTTGAAAGGGTGCTGCATGGAAACTTCTAGTCCATCTGGCTGGAAAAGCCAAGACAGTATGTTTTTGTTTAGGGATTTCTGCTGAACAAGAAGCCACCAGAGGATGAAGGATTGGGTTGGAAGATCTCATAGGGTGTGGTGGCTTTTTTGTTATTTTTTTCAAACTTCTTTGCAATGAATTATCTTCTGTCGTACCTCATGACTAACCACATCGTTGGGCCGAGGGGAACACAACTCTCAATTCGTGTCATGTTTTGTTCACAGCTGGAAACGGGGCCAGCTCCACCCTCCAAGCGTTGGGTAATTAGTAAATTTAGAATGGCCTAAATTCTGCGCATCGGGACCCAAACCATCGGCTGCACCAGCTGTTTTTTTGTCTGTTGACAACTATTTTCCACACAGACAAAGAGAAAAGAGGAAGAAACGGCTGCAGGGCCCACCAGTTCAGCTCCAGCTTTTCCGGGAAGTCTGAAAAGAGCTTCTTGAACCCCTGAAGAGCTACCACCATGTTCTACTAAGATTGGTAGCTACAGCTGCTACCAGATTCCCTCCTCCCTTTTGGTTGTTGTCCATCCTGAAAAGACAAACCCCAGCCATTGTCCCCTCTGAATAGCAATAGCAGTTAGACTTATATACCGCTTCATAGGGCTTTCGGCCCTCTCTAAGCGGTTTACAGAGTCAGCATATTGCCCCCACAGTCTGGGTCCTCATTTTACCCACCTTGGAAGGATGGAAGGCTGAGTCAACTTTGAGCCGGTGAGATTAGAACCGCTGAACTGCAGATAACAGTCAGCTGAAGTGGCCTGCAGTACTGCACCCTAACCACTGCGCCACCTTGGCTCTTATAAAGGAAGCATTGGCAAGGGAATAGGTGGGACTGGCCAGGCTTTGCCAAATTAGCAATAGCAGTTAGACTTATATACCGCTTCATAGGGCTTTCAGCCCTCTCTAAGCGGTTTACAGAGCCAGCATATCGCCCCCAACAACAATCCGGGTCCTCATTTTACCCACCTCGGAAGGATGGAAGGCTGAGTCAACCCTGAGCCGGTGAGATTTGAACAGCCGAACTGCAGAACTGCAGTCAGCTGAAGTCGCCTGCAGTGCTGCATTTAACCACTGCGCCACCTCGGCTCTTCTGAAGAGCCTCCAGAAGAATTGACCTAATCTCAGAACGTCTGTTGAACTCACGAACCTCTCCCCAGAGTTTTCTCCCACTAACGTCGGTGATCAGAGAGCGCCAGAGTGGAAGAGATGCTGCTATCCCAAAGGGCAGGGATGTGCAGTCAGGGGAGGCAAGGGAGGCAGAGCCTCACCACTGTCATCATGAAAAGAAAGAAAAAATGTAAAAGGAAAAAGGCAAGAGCTGAGGTCAGGCTGAGCTAGTTGCTGCCAGAGTCACCGTGGATGACTCTGCTTAGTGCTTAACTGTTTTAAAAAAGCGCCCTCTACAGGAGGAGGCAGGAGAACGACGTGCCTCATCTAGTCTGACTGTAGGGGTTTTATGATCACTCAAACAGAGTTAAGCAGGTGAGGCAACTCTTAATGCACTAACAACTTCTGAGTTTGTGTTTGTTTGAGAGAGAGGGGAGGTAGAGAGGAAGGAGGGGGAGGGAGAAGAAAAAGAATGAAGGAAACTTATTTCGCAAAGGAGAAAAACAAATGCTGTTGCTTTAAATCAGAACTGAGCATGCTTGGCTGTGGCATTCTGGGAGTTGAAGTCCACAAGTCTAAAAAAATTCGAAACCCATCACTGTGTCAGTGCCTCACCAGCCATAAACCTCACCGCACGTCACTGCCAAAGGCCTAGCCTAAAAGTATCCCCAGGTTGGCCTGGAGCAGTGTTTCTCAACCTCGGTGGGCTTCAATTCCCAGAATTCAATTCCCCATGCTGGCTGGGGAATTCTGGGAGTTGAAGTCCACACATCTTAAAATAGAAGAATTGGAAGGGACCTTGGAGGTCTTCTAGTCCAACCCTCTGCCTGGGCAGGAAACCCTACACCACTTCAGACAAATGGCTATCCAACATCTTCTTAAAGACTTCCAGTGTTGGGGCATTCACAACCTCTGGAGGCAACTTCTGTTCCACTGGTTAATTGTTCTCACTGTCAGGAAATTCCTCCTCAGTTCTAAGTGGCTTCTCTCCTTGATTAGTTTCCACCCATTGCTTCTCGTTCTGCCCTCAGTTGCTTTGGAGAATAGCTTGACTCCCTCTTCTTTGTGGCAGCCCCTGAGATATTGGAAGACTGCTATCCTGTCTCCCCTGGTCCTTCTTTTCATTAAACCGGACATACCCAGTTCCTGCAACCGTTCCTCATATCTTAAGAGTTACCCAGGTTGAGAAACACTGGTTTAAAGAGCTGGGATGTTTCCCCCTCCAGCTGCTATTTGTGGCTCTGGAGGCCAGTTCCTTTCCAGTGTTCCCTTCCTCGCGGGTGGGTGGAGTGTAAATTCCATGCATTCCAGCAAAAAAAGATGGACCCCAGCTGGGCTTTGGGGTAATGCCAACTCCACCTCCCTGCGAAGCGTTTTTGTTTTTTTAGAGAACAGGGCTTGGAGAGGTTGCCCCAGATCTCTGCTCTCCAAAGGAACCCAAGTGAATGTGTCTCCCCCGCAACCCCACCAAGTCTCCACCCGTCCCCCTCCCAAGTCCCTTCTCAGCTTGACTGATTTCTTCACCTCAACTTCAGCTCCTGAAGCAGGTAAGCAGATAAACACAGAGGCAGGGATTTAAGGGGTGGGAATGAGGGGATGCAAAAGGGGTTAAGAAAAGTCCACGGAGGATTAGAAAATTTTGGTATTAAATATTATGGATGTTTAGCTAAAACGGGATATGAGGATTTAATGTTAATGGAGGATTTTACAAATAAGTAAATGAAATGCCAGTATGTGGTTATGGGTTGAATCTTGGTATATTTAAGGATGTTTAAATAACTATAGTCAAATAAAAGTGGAGGTATGATGATGTTTAAAATGGTAAATATTTGAGTTAAGATATTTGAATTAATATGAATTATATTTGATGACGGTGGAAGAGATGCACAAAAGCCTTTTGTAACCAGCTGATACACTTTCTACAATATGTAAAGGAGGAGGAGTCGTAAAACAAATAAATAAAAATTTTATAATATAAAAGGGGTTAAGGAAAGTATCCCCAGCCAGCCGGCGTGGGATGGGTGGCTAGAGTGCCCGCCCATTTCCAGCCTCCCTGACTCCCATTGGCTGCAGAAAGAGAGAGAGAGACAGAGAGAGAGAGAGGAGAGAGAGAGAGAGAGAGAGAGGCAGAAGGTGTCCATTCCCTTCCCCTGCGGCTGCTGCCCCTTTGCTTCCTCTGAGTCGGGGGCTGGCTGCTCTGCGGAGAGCTAGGAAGAAGCCTCTTCCGATACAGGAAAAGGAGGCAATTGTGGACTTCTGAAGTGCCCCAGGACAGATTCTGCAAACTCCCCTTTTTTCAACCCGTAAGTGAACAACTCTGCTTTTCACAGCTTCTAAGTCCAAATGTTTCCATCCTTTAAAGCAGGAGTCACCAACCTTTCGAAATTCATAATTTTAAATCCCACGGACCACTAATACGATATTGTTTTTTTAAAAAAAGATCAATAGTATTTAGGGGGATATAAAAAATGCAGATCATTTTTCTGCAGGCCACCCAAACTTTCACCCCGACCACAAGTGGTTCCTCGGGCCATCGGTTGGTGACCCCTGCGTTAAAAGGGCTGCACAGCTTAAAGGTTATGTGTGTTGCTAAGGAAGACTCCTACCTCTGCTGAAACATCTGGGGAGCATCCAGGACTTCAAGGGCAAAGAGATTTGCTGCCATCCATTTCCACTCTTACTGTCTCTATCCTCGCTTCTACTTCCCTAGATAGATAGATGATAGATAGATAGATAGATAGATATGGATGGATGGATAGATAGATAGATACTGTAGATAGATAGATAGAGAGATAGAGAGAGAGATAGATAGATAGATAGATAGAAATAGATATGGATGGATGGATAGATAGATAGATACTGTAGATAGATAGATAGATAGATAGATAGATAGATAGATAGATAGATAGATAGATAGATAGATAGATAGATAGATAGATAGATAGATAGATAGATATGGATGGACGGATAGATAGATACTGTAGATAAATAGATAGATAGATAGATAGATAGATAGATAGATAGACACAGATAGATAAAGAGATAGATAGATAGATAGATAGATAGATAGATAGATAGATAGATAGATAGAAGAGAGATAGATAGAGATAGATAGATAGATAGATCGATAGATCGATAGATCGATAGATGATAGAGATGATAGATAGATAGATAGATAGATAGATAGATAGATAGATATGGATGGATGGATAGATAGATAGATACTGTAGATAGATAGATAGAGAGATAGAGAGATAGATAGATAGATACAGTAGATAGATACAGTAGATAGATAGATAGATAGATAGATAGATAGATAGATAGATAGATGATAGATAGATAGATAGATGATAGATAGAGAGATAGATAGATAGATAGATAGATAGATAGATAGATAGATAGAAGAGAGATAGATAGAGATAGATAGATAGATAGATCGATAGATCGATAGATCGATAGATCGATAGATGATAGAGATGATAGATAGATAGATAGATAGATAGATAGATAGATAGATAGATAGATAGATAGATAGATATGGATGGATGGATAGATAGATAGATACTGTAGATAGATAGATAGAGAGATAGAGAGATAGATAGATAGATACAGTAGATAGATACAGTAGATAGATAGATAGATAGATAGATAGATGATAGATAAAGACATGCCTTCAGAAACTGACTCGAGGTTAAGAACTTACTATAATGATATTTTGCTGCTGATAAAGCAATTCTAATCGGGGAACAAATGAAAACTGGTATATATAGGCAGCGACGCTTTGTTGAAAAATGAAGGAGTAAGATCTCTGTTTGAAGGTATGAAATGCAAGGTTAACAATGAATAGAAGTATACTCTCTGGGGGGAAACAATGCTAATGTTAACTGAATATATATTGTAGAATGAAAATGAGGCCTTTAGTTATATTAGATGAAATATCTGAGACGGTAAATATTATTTGAAGATGTAGATGTTAAAACAACTGTAACCAAACGACATGCTGCATGTGATGATGGTTTCTTTTCTTTCCCCCCCCCCCTTCTTTTTTGGACTTTTTTGTCCTTTTTGTCCTTTTTGGCTTCCCCCTCCTTCCCCCCCCCCCTTTTTAAAAAAAACCCTAGCTTATTGTGGTGTTTATTAATCAAATGACAATTGTATGTGATGATTGGGGTTTTTTCCCCACCCCTTTTTTTCTTCTCCTTTTCCCATTGTTGTCTATGTAATAAAAAAAAAGAAAGAAAGAAACTGACTCGAGTTTGCTAACGGGGAATATCTGTGCTCCACCAGGCAGGAGGATCCGGGCTCCATCAAACCGGGGGGGGGGCCCTCCGAAATGTCTTTTAAAAGAACTAAAACGGGAACGTTCAAAAGCTGGGACCTTGGGGAGAATGGAAGCTTTCCTGGGAAACGTGCTGAAGAATTCGTGGAGATTCTCAGTCATCCAGGCCATGCTTTTCCAAGAGGCAGTTCCTTGTGTTGCTTGGAGGACGTTTCGCTTCTCATCCACTCAGAGCTGAAGAAGCTTCTTGGATGAGAAGCGAAAAGTCTTCTAATGAAGGACCATCAACAGAAAATGGAGCTGGCTCAGAGGCTGAAATACACCAAGTAAATGACATGAAGAGTGGGGAGAAAAGGAGAGGGGTAAGGGAAGAAGGAGAGGAATAGAAGAGGGGTGGGGAAGAGGAGGAGAGAAAGAAGGAGTGGAAAGGGGAGAGAGGAGAAGGAGAGAGGAAGGGGAAGGGGAGAGGGAAGAACGACAGAGGGAAGAAAGGAGGTAGGGAGGGGGAGGAGAGAGGGAGAAGAAGCGATGGATAAGGTACAATATGTGTATGGCGAGCAGAAGAGCCAATAATTGTTTTTTGGGGGAGTTGTTTGTAAGATGAATTGATGTAAACATTTAATAATATAATACAATGTTGGTTATGTAATAGTATACATGTGGTTATTTGTTATGAAAATGAAAATATTTATTTAGATAGAGATAGATAGATAGATAGAAGATAGATAGATAGATAGATAGATAGATAGATAGATAGATAGATAGATAGAGATAGATAGATAGATATAAATAGATATGGATGGATGGATGGATAGATAGATAGATACTGTAGATAGATAGATAGATAGATAGATAGATAGATAGATAGATAGATAGATAGATAGATAGATATAGATAGATAGATGATAGATAGATAGATAGATAAATAGATAGAAGAGAGATAGAGATAGAAAGATAGATAGATAGATAGATAGATAGATAGATAGATAGATAGATAGATAGATAGATTGAGATAGATAGATAGATAGATAGATAGATGATAGATAGATAGATAGATAAATAGATAGAAGAGAGATAGATAGAGATAGATAGATAGATGATAGAGATGATAGATAGATAGATAGATAGATAGATAGATAGATAGATAGATAGATGATAGAGATGATAGATAGATAGATAGATAGATAGATAGATAGATAGATAGATAGATAGATATAGATATGGATGGATGGATAGATTGATAGATAGATACAGTAGATAGATACAGTAGATAGATAGATAGATAGATAGATAGATAGATAGATAGAGTAGATAGATACAGTAGATAGATAGATAGATAGATAGATAGATAGATAGATAGATAGATAGATAGATAGATAGATAGATAGATGGAATGGAGAGATAGATGATAGATAGATAGATAGATAGATAGATAGATAGATAGATAGATAGATAGATAGATAGATAGATGATAGAGATGATAGATAGATAGATAGATAGATAGATAGATAGATAGATAGATAGATAGATAGATTGAGATAGATAGATAGATAGATAGATAGATGATAGATAGATAGATAAATAGATAGAAGAGAGATAGATAGAGATAGATAGATAGATGATAGAGATGATAGATAGATAGATAGATAGATAGATAGATAGATAGATAGATAGATAGATAGATAGATAGATAGATAGATGATAGAGATGATAGATAGATAGATAGATAGATAGATAGATAGAGATAGATAGATAGATAGATAGATAGATGATAGAGATGATAGATAGATAGATAGATAGATAGATAGATAGATAGATAGATAGATAGATAGATAGATATAGATATGGATGGATGGATAGATTGATAGATAGATACAGTAGATAGATACAGTAGATAGATAGATAGATAGATAGAGTAGATAGATACAGTAGATAGATAGATAGATAGATAGATAGATAGATAGATAGATAGATAGATAGAGATGATAGATAGATAGATAGATAGATAGATAGATAGATAGATGATAGAGATGATAGATAGATAGATAGATAGATAGATAGATAGATAGATAGAGATAGATAGATAGATAGATAGATAGATAGATAGATAGATAGATGATAGAGATGATAGATAGATAGATAGATAGATAGATAGATAGATAGATATAGATATGGATGGATGGATAGATTGATAGATAGATACAGTAGATAGATACAGTAGATAGATAGATAGATAGATAGAGTAGATAGATACAGTAGATAGATAGATAGATAGATAGATAGATAGATAGATAGATAGATAGATAGATAGATAGATAGATGATAGAGATGATAGATAGATAGATAGATAGATAGATAGATAGATAGATAGATAGATAGATATAGATATGGATGGATGGATAGATTGATAGATAGATACAGTAGATAGATACAGTAGATAGATAGATAGATAGATAGATAGATAGATAGATAGATAGATAGATAGATAGATAGAGTAGATAGATACAGTAGAAAGATAGATAGATAGATAGATAGATAGATAGATAGATAGAGATAGATAGATAGATAGATAGATAGATAGATAGATAGATAGATAGATAGATATAGAAACACAAGGAAGTCCAGTGGCCTCTTGATGAAGCACTTTTGGTGCTGAAGACTTGCGATTCATGCTTCTGTTCTGTTGTCCTCCTTCCTTTAAGGGACAGCAGCATCCAGCCTTGGCCACGCAGAGCCAGAAGAAGTTCCATGCCTCAGAGTGTCCTGCAGGCCACCCCATCTTCTCTGACCCCAAGATGCATTTCAGGAACTTCTCCACCGCCCTCGCCACCGAACGCTCTCCTGAAGAGCTGGCTCCCACCAACGTCTCCACCAGGGACGCCTGCCTCCTCCGCTTCTCCAGCCACCAGTTTTTGCTCATCCCCGTGCTCTACTGTGTCATCTTCATCCTTGGGCTTGTGGGCAACAGCATGGTCCTCACGGCCCTGTGTCGGCAGAGGAGCCCAAAGACGGTGGCCAACGTCTACATCTTCAACCTAGCAGTGGCTGACCTGCTGGCCCTCGCCACCCTTCCCTTCTGGGCAGCCAGCTATGCCAACGGGTACAATTGGGTCTTTGGCTCCCTGATGTGCAAGCTGTCCGGTTCCATCCTCTGCTTGACCATGTTCGCAAGCATCTTCTTCATAACCTGCCTGAGTGTGAACCGCTACCAGGCCATTGTCCATCCTTTCCAGTGCCAGCAGGGGACTTTGAAACAGGCCTTCATCGCCACCTTCGCCGTTTGGGGACTGGCGACCTTGACGTCTCTGCCCACCTTCTGTTGGCGTGAAGTCAACTACATCGACGAGCTGGGTGTCAACGCTTGTATCATGGCCTACCCCTCCGAGAATTACGCCACCTGGTCGGCTGCCACAGCCTTAATGAAGAACCTCCTTGGCTTCCTGCTCCCCATGGCCATCATCCTTGGGTGTTACATCTGCATCAGGGTCCACCTGAAGAAGGCCCAGGGGTTCTCCAAAAGCATGAGGGTCAGGGACCGGGTGCTGAAGCTGGTGGCCGCCGTGGTGGTGGCCTTCTTGATCTGCTGGCTCCCCTTCCACGTCTTGACCTTCCTGGATGCCCTCTCCTGGATGGAGGTGATCAGCAGGTGCCACCTCACCTCCGTGATCGACGCGGTGCTGCCCTTCGGCCTCTCCATGGGCTTTGCAAACAGTTGCATCAACCCCTTATTGTACTATTTTGTGGGAAGTCAGTTCCGGGATAAACTCCAGCATTTATTCAAGCTGAGCCTTTCCCGGTTCAACAGTGGCCGGGAAACCCTTTCCTCCAGCAAAACCAGTTCCCTCAAGACTGCGGGCTCCTTGAAGGAGGCTAACCAGGAGGAGGCACGGAGAGGCCACTGACCCACCCTCTGTGGCTTCCCTAATCACCAATTAAGCGGTGGTTACGTCCCCCTCCATGACTCATGTTTTTCCTCTCGGCTCCCCTTGTTCCTCTGTCCCCCGAAGACCATGTTTTCATTTGCTTTGAGTAAGGCTGTCTTGTAGAGGGCAATGAATTGTCAATAAATATCTTAGCAACTTTACTAACCCAGCCTATTTCTATGACTAAAGTTTGTTTTTCGTGGCCCTTAAGAGAAGGAGTTAGCAAAGAAACTTAACTTTCAACACCCTTCCTATTCTTTTTTTTATAGCAGATTTTTTAAAATTATTTTTCCCCTTCTACAACACCTTACAGTCATTACATCAACATTGTTATGTCATCCTACCTGTACACGTATATAATATTTCGCTTCTATATTTACACACCTTTATACACAGTTCTATATATATTTATATATATCATTTTTGGCTTAATTAATTTTATTCCTGTTTTGCAGCCATTTGTCCCAATTGTTCCAAATTTCATAATATTCCGACTCTTCTTTATCTTTTAATTTCAGTGTTAATTTGTCCATCTCTGCACAATCCAAAGTTTTTTTTAATCACTAATTCGTCCGAGGGGGTATTATTTTGTTTCCAGCATTTGGGCAAATGCTATTCTAGCTGTAGTTAGCAGGTGTGTTAACATGTACTTAATTTTCTTTGTATATTTCTCTTTGATTATTCCCAGTAGAAAGATTGTTATGTTATTCCTGTCTTCCTTGTGCTCAGCATCCTTCTGCCTCCCAGGTGCCCGGATTGGTACCAGCCCAAAAGTTCCACATTCCCAACACGTCTGTGGAAGGCCACAACAGTCACTTCCACCTGGGCCGTCATCCCTAAATGCGGTGTCCCTGGAGGGCCAGCAAGGGCCTAAGGGTCACCTGGTCTACCTTTAAGGGATCGGTTGTCCCAGGTGAGCTTGGCAGAAGGCAGGCAGTTTTCAGAAGTTCTGCCAAGCCATATGGAGTGAGAGACAGGTTGTTCCTCCAGAAGAAAACAGTTGAGGGGAGGAGGGACAGAAAGGCAGGAAGGAGCCGGTTTGCCATGGAACGAATGGGACGAGTCGTGTGGCCTCCCAGGCTGGCTGGGGAATTCCGGGAGTTGAAGTCCACCCTTCGTGAGAGTGGCCAAGGTTGGGAAACATTGGTTGAAGAAGATGAACAAACAAGGAAGTGCATATTTGTAAAAACAAATCCAGTTGCATCAGTGTAGGACAGATTGGTTCATTATGGATAATTAAGGCAATAAAGTCTAGCAAGGCGCGGGAACTTAATTCTTTCCTCCTTGTTCTTCCTCTTCCTCCTCCTCCTCCTCCTCTTGTTCTTCTCCTTCTCTTTCTCCTCCTCCACCTCCTTCTTCTCCTCGTCCTCCTCCACCAACTCCTCCTTCTCCTTCTCCTCCTCCTCCTCCTCCTCCTCCTCCTCCTCCTCCTCCTCCACCACCACCACCACCACCAACTCCTCCTTCTCCTCCTCCTCCTCTCCTCCTCTTCTTCTTCTCTTCCTCCTCCTCCTCTCCTCCTCTTTTTCTTCTCCTTCTCCTCCTCCTCCACCAACTCCTCCTTCTCCTTCTCCTCCTCTCCTCCTCCTCTTCTTCTCTTCCTCCTCCTCCTCCTCTTCCTCCTCCACCACCAACTCCTCCTCCTCCTCCTCTTCTCTTTCTCCTCCTCCTCTCCTCCTCTTCTTCTTCTCCTCCTCCTCTCCTCCTCCTCTCCTCCTTCTTTTTAAAAATCTCTTCACCCCCTGAAATAGATATCCTCAGCACCCCGCCCAGCAGTTACCATGAAATGCAAACTTCCACACACAAAGCTGTTCGTTTGTGACAAACGTAGAGAGAAGGAAGCCAGCCCTCTTTTGTTAGCCTGCATTTGCTTGTGACATTTTATGTGCTGGCCATAATTGCTTGTTTATCCCTTGAATGTGCTGTTCAGTACACTGTGTTCCTTCCTCCGGACACCCCCTAATTCCCCACCCCCAGTACGGCAGCCACAACTTACCTTGGCTCTGCTTGGGCTGCCCATTCGCTCTGATTTATGGCCCTGAGCAGCACAGTCTTCTCTTCCCACACATCCTCAGCCAGACGGGTGTCCAGAGAGTTTTCTGAACCCTCCATCAAAGCATTGCCCAATCGGGGATGGCCTTGGGCCACGATCCCACTTAGGCTGCCATTGCTTAACCTTGCCATGGGGGCTGAAGAGTGAGGGATCTCATTAGCCACCTTCCTTTTAGCCAGAGGACAAATTAGCTCCAGAACATTGAGATGCTACAGAACTTGCAGCTATTTTTGTAGTGGACACCTGCACAGTTTTCACCTGTGGAAAGTGAGGCCATCCTGTCCCCTCCATCTGCGTCAACCTCCTACATTTCTAACCATCGTTCTTCAAAGGATCGTGGGACTCGGCCCCCAAATTACAAATAAAATCTCCAATGTGATATCCAGATTCCAAAATTGTGTCATTGTGTCAGTAACTGGGCTGGGAAGAGCCTTCCTCGGTTCTCTGATGACGAGAGGAAAAGTGATGAAGAAGGGGCTGTGGCCAGATGGGAAATCCACCTTGAGCTGCATCTCCTCCAGAACCAGAGGCTTCCTGTTCTGAGCTGGGCTTCCCCCAAAAAACACGAGGCAGAGTTCCTGGTCCCGACAAAACCCCTTTTTGTTAAACGAATGGGAATTCCTCTCATTCACATTCAGGCAAAAGCCTGGCAAACAGTCTTTCAAAGGTGAATTTATGAGCACAGACCTTATCTATCCTGGAAAGCTGCCATGTCAATATTTTCCAAACGCAGAGCTGTGCAGGGAAAGACTTGACACAGAGTCTCTGAGATTCACGGACGGATCTTCACACCCCTGAAATGAACGAATGAACAAATTGTTTCCTACAAAAGCCCCCTCCCCTTTTGCTCCTCTTTTATTTCCTATGGGAGGGGCCATTCACCGTCCACCTGTGGCTTTACTCCCAAGTCGACCCTGATTTCGTAGCTGCTCTTGTCTTCTGGCAACTCTGTGCATACGCACACTGGGAACAGGCTCCAGCTGTTCCTCTGCCTCACTGATGTCTGACTCTGAAGGCAGCTGATAACTGGCATACGTCCCTGGAAGCCTCCTGAAGACTCCGGAGGGCGAAAAATGGCCCTACGAGCAAACCGGAAGTCCGTTCCTGAACTTCTGGTTTGCCCGTAGGGCCGGTTTTTCGCACACAATGCAATCAATCATGGATGCAACAGTTCTTCCTTCTGCAAATTAGATCTCTGGGGATGCACCCAAAGGGTGCACGCAGCTGGGAGCTTCTCCTCTGTTTCCCCACCCGCACTCCTTTCTCTTTCATTGTTTTCTATAACACGAGGCCAAAGTTGCCTTTTTCTCGCCAAGCCGGATCCTCGGTGTCTATTTTTGCACAGTGTTGCTTCATCCCCCCCCCTGAATGTGGCTTTTCAGGGTTTTCGGATGCGACACAATTTCCCCAGCTCTGCTGGCCAAGGCATTGCGCAATGTGAAGACCTCCTCCCGGGGCCTTTGGGGCGCATGGCAGACTCTCCGGGGGGCTGAAATGCACCGCCTTCAGTTTGCTCCAGTTCTACTTTGGGGGTGGTGGGGTGCCTTCTTTTAGAAGCCTCTGAATGATGCCAGAATTAGCAGCCTTCAACAGAGAGGTTCATCCCCCCCGCCCTGCCTTTCCCTAGGCTGGTGTTACTCAACCTTGGAAAGTTGTAATTCCCAGAATTCCCCAGCCAGTAATCCTCCAATCCTCCAATCCTCCTCCTCCTCCTCCTCCTCCTCCTCCTCCTCCTCCTCCTCCTCCTCCTCCTCCTCCTCCTCCTCCTCCTCCTCCTCCATTTCCATTCCAGAAGTTTTGCAATCTTTGGGCAGCCCTTGTCATTCCAAGTCAAGTTCAGCTGGAGGATATGTCTCTTCCCCCACCAGATGGCAGCACACAATTAATCTTTTTTAAAATATATGTTGTTATTATTTTTCTTTAAAAACAAAACAAAACGGCACATATAAAGCAAAAGCAAGAAAAACAACAACTTTCCCCGATTTCATCAGGCATGTCGTTTGGTTACAAGTTTTGGTGCATCGGTTCTTAAGATTAGGAATAACATCACTGGTTTTGCATTAAACATTAACTGAATATTTCGTTATTATTTCATTTCATTTCATTTCATTTTTTGAATTTATAGGCCGCCCAGCGCCGGAGGACTCCGGGCGGCTTACAGAAATGAAAAATGTTAAAAAAGGATTAAAGCAATAAGATACAACAAGATTAAGAAGAAAACACAACATGCACCCAGTCAAAGGGGGGCTGGACCTCAATCAAGAGGTCAACAGCCCCAGGCCTGCCAGAAAAGCCAGGTTTTGATAGCTTTACGGAAGGCCATGAGAGTGGGTAGGGTCCAGATCTCTGGGGGTAGCTCATTCCATAGGGCCGGAGCAGCAACAGAGAAGGCCCTCCTCCGAGGTGTCGCCAGCCGGCATTGTCCAGCTGATGGCACCCGGAGAAGGCCCATCCTGTGCGATCTTATTGGTCTTAGGGAGGTATGTGGCAGGAGACAGTCTCATAGGTATTCGGGTCCTAGGCCATGTAGGGCTTTAAAGGTGATAACCAGCACCTTGAATCGTGCTCGGAGACCAATAGGAAGCCAGTGCAGCTCGCAGAGGATAGGTGTAGTATAGGTGAACATTATGTGTTCAAATTACCATTAATATTCTTTCATTTGTAACAATCCTTGTTTCCTTGAATTCATAATTATCTATCAAATAACAATAAGTCTTTAAAGTATTATAATATCACCTATCTCCAAGGGGGAAAAAGCGGAGATTAGAACAAAGAATTCCCATTAATTTACAATATACATTCATATTTTCAATTGACCAGCGTGTCACCAATCATCCAGAGTTCCAAGAATAGTTTTCATAATTAATTATTAATCCATATAGTTGCTAAGTATTTCAATTCATGTTTATGTCAATTGTTCATTTCATCATCATTGATCCATTTAATATACAAAGATCTTTCTAATATAAGGTGCACCCAATTCATCTTGAGGGTCTCCCAAAGCTACAGAAGACCGTACCTACTAAGCGAGGTGCACGTGGGGGTGGGAGACACACGGCACATAGGAAATCACCAGGAAATTCCAGGGCTTTGATGTACACTAGACTAGGAACTCACTTCTTTTGATGTGGTTGCAAAGCAGTGGTGGGATTCAGCCGGTTCGTACCTATTCGAGAGAACCGGTTGGTAACTTTCTTTTTTTTTTAATTGAAAATTTGAGAAAAAAAACTTTTACAAATGTTTACCTCCCCCCCTGCCCTCCCCCTCTCCCCCCCCCCCACCTTCCCTCTCCCCAACTTCCCAGAACCAATACAGGGTATAAATCTTTAACAAAGATATTCTAAAATAAACTTTAAAAAAGTTAGTATCATCTTTCATTTGTGCTTTAACTCTTCCTTGCTAGGCTAACTCTAAACAGATTATATCATTCCTTGTTTCTTCAGTCATAAACTATCTGGAATTTCTTAGTCCCATATTTATTTTGAGTATAGTCAATCCATCTTCTCCACTCCAGTTTATATCTCTCGTTTGAGTGGTCCTTGAGATATGCTGATATTTTAGCCATTTCTGCTAGGTTTGTTACTTTTAATGTCCATTCTTGAATAATAGGCATATCTTCCTTCTTCCAGTATTGTGCCACCAACAGTCTTGAGAACCGGTTGTTAACTTTCTATGCAGTTTGGAGAACCGGTTGTTGGAAGAAATTTGTTTTTATTTTTTTCCCACTTTACAGGGCTAATCTTGTAAGGAAGGCAGGAAGGAAACATTCTGGTGTTGTTTCTAGCCTAATCTTTATTGCCCTGCTGACAGAAACTGCCTCTCCAGATAACCTTTATTACATTGCAACAGCTAAGGCGAAGCGCCCATTTGACGTGAGTGTCATTGAGTTGGCCACACCCAGCAAGTCACATGACCACTGAGCCACGCCTATGCAGCTGGTCATTAGTTGAGTTGAGTTGAGTTTATTATATTTCTATGCCGCCCTATTCCCCGAAGGGACTCAGGGCGGCTCACAACCAAGTCAGGGGGGAGGGGGTACAAATAAGAAAAAAGAACGCGAACAAAACAATACCACAATTTAAACACTCAACAACCATACCATTCAAGGGGGGGGGACGAAAACACATTAGCCCCAGGCCTGTTGGAACAGCCAGGTTTTAAGGGCTTTGCGGAAGGCCTGGAGGGTGGTGAGGGTCCGAATCTCCACGGGGAGCTCGTTCCAAAGGGCCGGAGCAGCCACAGAGAAGGCTCTCCTCCGGGTGGTCGCCAGTCGGCATTGGCCAGTGGATGGAATTCGGAGGAGGCCTAATCTGTGGGATCTAATCGGTCTGTTGGAGGTAATTGGCAGTAGGCGGTCTCTCAAGTAGGGCAGAGAAGCAGTTGTTACATTATTTGAATCCCACCACTGTTGCAAAACAACACAATCTATCAGCCAATCAATGCAAGGGAGTCAAAAAGTCACCCAGAAGAAGACAGTTGCCCGCCATTGTTGTCCACCCATTAAGAAAACCGGCTGGATGAATTCAAGGGATCCCCGGACAACGTGCTGCTATCATCAATAACAGTATCTAAAGGCAACCAGTGCTAGTGGCCATGTATAATGTCTTGGGTCAGAGGCAGCTTGCTTTTAATGCTAGCTGCGGAGAACTTCAGTGTTGAGGATATCATCAAGAATGATTGGAGGCTTCTGAGAAGCATCTCAAAGGAGCACAGTGAGAAGCCATCGGGTGACCTAGCTGGGGAGTTGGGACTATCCAACTGTAGGACTTTCCTTGGTTTAAATGACCATGAAAAAAATTAAGCCCTGGCCAATTTGTCTCCTAATGAATTCAAGTCAAGTTCTGAAAGTATTTTGAGTTGGAAGCTCATCTTCAAGCCATGGAATGCCATCATGGACGATGAAGAGCTGAAGAAGGAAGCCTTCTCCAATGACTCCGGTCGTCTTTA
The DNA here is from genome assembly GCF_009769535.1 of Thamnophis elegans. Lineage (NCBI taxonomy): Eukaryota > Metazoa > Chordata > Lepidosauria > Squamata > Natricidae > Thamnophis > Thamnophis elegans. The sequence goes on from NC_045552.1 coordinate 55,751,802, forward strand.
GCCCATTTCTTTTCCAAGTTCTTCAAGGGACACAAAATCCCAGACAGACTCCAATAGATGACCACACTTATGGAGCTGAAGATTGTTCCTTTAACCCAGTGGGTCTCAACCTTCCTAATGCCGCGACCCTTTAATGCAGTTCCTCATGTTATGGTGACCCCCAACCATAAAATTATTTTATGTTTTCCGTATTTTTTCGAAAATATGTGTTTTCCAATGGTCATAGGTGACCCCTGTGAGAGGGTCGTTCGACTCCCAAAGGGGTCCCAACCCACAGGTTGAGAACCACTGCTTTAACCTATCTTGTCAAACTTCCTGCCCCCTGCAAGCAACCCATGGCCAAAATACTACATCTATAATGGTCTAGACTCTAGCGGGTTTCCTGCTTGAGTAAGGAGTTGGACTAGAAGACCTCCAAGGTCTCCTCCAATTCTGTTATTCTGTTATATCTCCAGCAATGGTGGGTTTCAAAAAAATTTCGAACCTACTCTTGGGTGTGGCCTCCTTTGTGGGAGTGGCTTGCCGGAAATGTGTTTTCTTTCTTTCTTTCTTTCTTTCTTTCTTTCTTTCTTTCTTTCTTTCTCTCTCTCTCTCTCTCTCTCTCTCTTTCCTTCCTTTTGTCTCTCTGTCCCTTTTTCCTTTTTTTCTTTCATCTCTCTCTCACTTTTTCTTTCTTTCTTTCTTTCTTTCTTTCTTTCTTTCTTTCTTTCTTTCTTCCTTTCTTTCTCTTTCTCGTTCTCTGTGTGAGTGTCTGTGTGTGTGTCAGTGGTGGGTTTAAAAAAATTTTGGAACCTCTTCTGTAGGTGTGGCCTGCTTTCCGGGTCCACTGGTGGAACCTCTTCTAACCGGTTCAGTAGATTTGACGAACCGGTTCTACCGAACTGGTAGGAACCCACCTCTGATCTCCAGTGGCAAGATTGTCCTTCTTGTGCACAACGATCCCCAAGTATTTGGTTCAGGCTGTTGCAAACTTTCAACACTGCGTACAAATGTTTTTTTATTGACCAACTCTTCGCTTGGTCTGTAGGCAGTTGGAATTTCTGCAAGATTCGAACTTCTTTTATCCTGATCCAGAGGAATGAAAGTGTATCTTCAGAGGTTCTCTGAATAAGCTTCCCAATGGCCAGATAAAATCCGTTCTACTGTTTTTTAATCTTTGAACAAGAGATAGGGAGTTAAAATTAGACAGTGGGGGGAATCTCTTTGATTGCCTTCTTCTGGGGGATTAAGATAGCAACGCTCGAAAGAATGCTGGTTATTGTCTCTTCTTGGAAACGGCGGGGGGGGGAGGATTTTACAACAGCTTTCCTGGATTTGCTCTTTGCAAATCTCTTTCTGGCATGTGGAATTCAATCTTCCAAACTTTCTCTCCTGCGTTTTTTTCTGAGCATTCAAAGAACAATCAGTTGCAGGAATGAAGTTTTGTATCAAAAGTTCACAATGTGCAAAGCAAGAACGTCTCAACTTATCATGCCCCTGATGAAATTTGAACGTTTGGAAGCCTTTCTTAAGGAGTGTCTCTCTCCTAACACCCATGCGGTGTTTACACAAACACAAAGGCAGGGATATCTTTGCCATGGCAAAGAAAGTTAAAGAAAGTTAGTATCATCTTTCATTTGAGCTTTATCTCCTCTTTGCTAGGCTAGCTCTAAACAGATTATATCATTCCTTGTTTCTTCAGTCATAAACTATCTGGAATTTCTTAGTCCCGTATTTATTTTGAATATAGTCAATCCATCTTCTCCACTCCAGTTTATATTTCTCATCTGAGTGGTCCTTAAAATATACTGATATTTTAGCCATCTCTGCTAAGTTTGTTACTTTTTAATGTCCATTCTTGAATAGTAGGCAAATCTTCCTTCTTCCAGTATTGCGCCACCAACAGTCTCGCTGCCATTATTAAGTACAAAATCAAGTTAGTCTCTATAACAGTACAATCAGTAGTTATACCTAACAGGAATAACTGAGGGGGTAAACTCTATCCTTTTTAAAAGAATATTTTGCATAATCCACCATATTTTTATCCAAAATGCTTTAACCTTTTCACAAGTCCACCCTATATGGTAATATGTAGCATCAACACAATCACATCTCCAGCATTTAGGTTGTAAATTTGGATACATACAGGCCAGCTTTCTTTTATTTTGCTCCATAGCTTGAGATGGAGAGCTAGAACCTCCCATCACAGTGTAGGTCATAAACAGAAGATAAATCACCAAAGAGACTATCCCGCATTGAGCAACATTTTGCCCAAAATCTTCCAGATCGAGATTTCTCCTTCCTTTGGGCAGTTCCAGATGTTGATACCTAGACTCTCCAGGCACAGGGAGGAACCAGAGGTCACGAATAGCAACTGAAGTTTCACTTCTTAGGATGATGTTGAAATGGAGACGGTATCCAATAATTAACCAGCTCATCAGAAATGCCTGAGCAGCTTCCCCCTCATTTTTAATCTAACCAACATTCCTTCTTGGCTCTCAGCTCTGTGGGCAAAACCTTCTCAGCAATGCCAGGAACACAATGGCATGAATGATGGTTTCTGCTGCCTTCTTCCTACACAGCACTGGTGGCTGTGATCAGGGCAGGGTTCAAGTAACTATCCTGATTTGACCTCTCTGTGGCTTTTGATGCCATCAACCATGGTCATTTTCTGGACTGCCTAGTGGGGAGGGAGGTTACGGGATCCCGAGGTTCTTCTCTTTTTCCTGTGGGCAAGACCAGTTGGCATATAATTGGCAGGGTGCGGGGCAGACTAAGCCAGAGACCCAGCTATGTGGGACGTCCAAGAGATTGGGGCCGCCATATATTCCCCCAATAAATGAGATGATTTATGGCTGAAATTTAACTCCTTCCATCTCCAAGATTCTACACCAGAAGTGGGTTCCTACCAGTTTGCACCTATTCGGGGGAACCGGTTCGTCAAATCTACCGAACCGGTTAGAAGAGGTTCCACCAGTGGACCTGGAAAGCAGGCCACACCTACAGAAGAGGTTCCAACATTTTTTGAAACCCACCACTGTTCTACACTGTGTCTCTTTTTCTCCTGGCAATCCAGAGGCTGTGTGAATCTTCCTCCCTGGATTGTGCGCTGACATTGGGCGGCCCGAAGATCATGAGGAAGGCCTTGACTTTGCAACTCTGGGTGTTGTTGGGTGACGCAGCTGAACCTGCCCGCCTGCCCAGGTGAGAGTTTCACCCACCCTCCCACCCTTTCTCTTCCTGGAGAACTTCCTAGATTTGTCTGTAAGAGCCAGGAAGGACTCGTTCGCCAGCCGAGGGGCTGAGTCACTCCCCAGATAATCTTTTAATAATTCCCGAGTCTTTTTTTTTTTTTTTAGTCTGTTTTGTTTTACACCCTGGAGAGTTGTGAGTTTGTTTTCCTCTCTCAGTCTGCCTTGCTTGCTGATGCAGGGATACCCAGAGCAGAGGCTGTGTGGTTGACCCTCTATCTCCTCGCATCTCTTTCATGCCACCTGCTCATTGACGGAGCGGTTCGGAGGTGGGACTGAGGGAACGGCCTTTGTTTCGGGCCCTTGTTTAACCATTTGGCTTATCTGCTTGCCAAACATCGTAGTGGCCGAAGCTTTTAATAAGCTGGGTAAACACCAAGATAAATAAAGGAAGTCTAATTTCAAAAGCTACAGGGATAAAAACATCCGGTCACCAACTCACCTCCCTGCAGGTGCTCACAAATCTTTAGACTTTAAACTTTCAGATTTTGGGGACTAAATTTAAAAATGACACGATCAGTTGCATACAAGGAAAACCAGTACAAAATGTTTTACAGATGGCAACTGGCACCAACAAGGTTAGCTAAAATTTTAACAAATACCTCCCCAAAATGCTGGAAATGCAAATCAATACACGGAACGTATTATCATTTGTGGTGGACCTGTGAGGAGACAAAAAATATTTTGGAAAAGCATCAAAAGTTGGCTGGAGGAAATAACAGGGGTTAAAAGAGAATGGAAACCTGAAGTTTTTTTTTTATTAGGAATGATGTCTGTGAAATGCAAAAAAGAAATCCAGTATTCAATACTACATATAATTACAGCAGCAAGGATTGCCTTGGCCCGGAATTGGAAAAACAAATTAATCCCAAGCGAAGATGAAATAATAAGAAAGATTATGGACTGTGCCGAAATGGATAAATTAACGAAAGAAATATAGGGAAAGGAAGAATCAGAATTCTACCAGATATGGGATAAATGGTATAGGTGGATGGAGGAAAGAAACCAAAATCAATGAAAGACTATAACAAAACTCAAAAATTATAGTTATGAGTAAAATAAGTGGGTTAAGAATGGTGAAATCCAAATGAAATACAACAGAAGGGGAAATAATCTAAGGTGAGCGGTATCGATTGATGATTGCTATTATAAAAAACAGGAAGTTCTTGTTCGTATTATATTGTATAAATGTGGTGTATGTCTAATTTTGTGTGTGTGTGTATTTTACATGTTTGTTAATAAAAATCTTTTAAAAAAATAATAAACTTTCAGATTTTGGGACGGGGGTGGGTGGGGAGGGAGATCAGTTAAGTACCTACTTTTACACCCACGTTACACCTATCCTCCGCGAGCTGCACTGGTTACCAATTAGTCTCCGGATACGCTTCAAAGTGCTAGTCATAACTTATAAAGCCCTTCATGGTATTAGATCTGGGTACTTGAGAGACTGCCTGCTGCCAATTACCTCCCAAAGACCCATTAGATCACACAGGGTTGGCCTCCTCCGGGTTCCGTCTACCAGCCAATGCCACCTGGCTACTACCCGGGGGAGGGCCTTCTCTGTGGCAGCTCCGGCCCTTTGGAATGAACTCCCCGCAGAGATTCGGACCCTCACCTCTCTCCAGGCCTTCCGAAAAGCCGTCAAAACCTGGCTTTGCCGGCAGGCCTGGGGTTGATGAGTTCCCCTCCCCTCTCAACTTGTATGGTTGTGTGATTCTTGGTTATTTTAATTACTTGTATTCTGTTTTATGTTCCCCTTTTCCCCTTTTGAGTTGTTCACCTCCCTGAGTCCCTCCCGGAGAAGGGCGGCATACAAATAATAAAATTCAATTCAATTCAATTCAACTTTAAAAGCCACACTGTCCTAAAACCAAGCGTGGTTTTTTGGGGAACAATGAAGCTCATCAAGACTTTTTGCAGGGTTTACCTTCTCAAATGGATCCCTGCAGGCCCATCCTCCTCTGTTCGCCCAAAGGCTGATGGGAAACATCTCCCGGGGAAGCCCCGTAAGTAAATATTTTGATGATTAATAGCACACAACACAAGAACCTTGATGATTCACCTCTTAGGTCTATCGGCAAACCGGACAAACCTGTGGTGAACCCAGGAACAAATTGGTGCTTGCCAGAACAGTTCCAACCAAGGTTCTTCTGTCCCGCAATCAGGTTCTCGGGTTGAGCTGGAAAAATCCTTCCCTTAAATAAAGCTGCTCCTGGTTGGGTACTTCAAATTCAGCAGGAATTCCCCTCTAAATTTAGAGCCGAGGTGGCGCGGTGGTTAGAGTGCAGTACTGCAGGCCACTTCAGCTGACTGTTAGCTGCAGTTCGGCGGTTCAAATCTCACCGGCTCAAGGTTGACTCAGCCTTCCATCCTTCCGAGGTGGGTGAAATGAAGACCCAGACTGTAGGGGGCGATATGCTGACTCTGTAAACCGCTTAGAGAGGGCTGAAAGCCCCATGAAGCGGTATATAAGTCTAACTGCTATTGCTATTGCTAAATCTTGTGCCAAAGGGAAGGTTGAGGAATTATCTGCACAATTCTGCAGGTGTCCTAAGAGGGAAGTAGGGGTGCTCAGTAGGGAAGAAGCAGACCACTCCCTAACCAGAAGGACTCCAGGTAGAGAGGAAGCTCCATGGCTTCTGCAGCTGTCCATGGGACTTCCAGTCCATCTTCCTTTTGCTTCCAGGACAACTCCAATTTGATTGTTCTACCAGCGTCTCACCCAAGCTCAAGGATGGACCTTCCTTTCTTTTGTATGGAACAAAGATCATCCATCATAAACATGGACCTCTGACAATCTGGTCAACCGTGTTGGCAAGCAAGCCAACATTGCCCCAAAGAGCAAAATGGAGATAGCAATAGCAATAGCAGTTAGACTTATATACCGCTTCATAGGGCTTTCAGCCCTCTCTAAGCGGTTTACAGAGTCAGCATATCGCCCCCAACAATCCGGGTCCTCATTTCACCCACCTCGGAAGGATGGAAGGCTGAGTCAACCTTGAGCCGGTGAGATTAGAACCGCTGAACTGCAGATAACAGTCAGCTGAAGTGGCCTGCAGTACTGCACCCTAACCACTGCACCACCTCGGCTCTTCTGGGGCAGAGCCAACAGGGCACCTTGGCTGACCAATGACGACGGAAGGTCCGTCATTTGAGAGTTGGGTGGCATGTCTTTCCATGGTATGGCAAAGTGAAAGTAAATGTGGTTTTTAAGAATCATTACCGGAGAAACATTTTATTTTATTTTTTATTGAAAATTTTAGAAAAAAAAACTTTTACAAATGTTACCTCCCCCCCCTGCCCTCCCCCCCAAACCCCTCCCACCTCCCCCCCCCCCGACTTCCCAGAACCAATACAGGGTATAAATCGTTAACAAAGATGTTCTAAAATAAACTTAAAGAAAGTTAGTATCATCTTTCATTTGAGCTTTAACTCCTCTTTGCTTGGCTAGCTCTAAACAGATTATATCATTCCTTGTTTCTTCAATCATAAACTATCTGGAATTTCTTAGTCCCGTATTTATTTTGAGTATAGTCAATCCATCTTCTCCACTCCAGTTTATATCTCTCATTGGAATGGTCCTTGAGATATGCTGATATTTTAGCCATCTCTGCTAGGTTTGTTACTTTCAGTGTCCATTCTTGAATAGTAGGCAAGTCTTCCTTCTTCCAGTATTGCGCCACCAACAGTCTTGCTGCCGTTATTAAATGCAAAATCAAGTTAGTCTCTATAACTGTACAATCAGTAATTATACCTAACAAGAATAACTGAGGGGTAAACTTTATCCTTTTTTTAAGAACATTTTGCATAATCCACCATATTTTTATCCAGAGAAACATTTTATTAAGGACAAGTATAAGCCCATGCTGTTCCCAAGGATATCGCCCTTGACGTCCATTCAAGAAGCTTTTGACAACAGCTGATAAACAACGATGATTAATACGAGGGTTTATTAATACAAGATAAGGAAGACATTAAGTTGACGAGAAGGAAATAATGAGCTACCCTTTTCAATGGTTGTCTTAGAATCAGAAAAAGCTGTTTACTATGGATAAAGGGACAATTGGGAGAAAATGAATTTGAAGTAGAATTATGGACAAATAGTGATCATATCATAGCTGAAATGTATAACTTGTTGCTAAGATGTGAAACAGAGGCTGAACAAGTTAAAAGCCTGTAAGATGTAAGTTTTGGTTGCCATCCATTTAAACAAGAATGTGTGAGAGAAATGATTTGGAACTAGTGACAAATTGACATTATGCCTTTATTTAAAAGAGTACTTGATATATGATACTGGCTAAATTGTCAAAAAAATGCACATAAAATCAGTGTTGGAAGTGTTCTACCTTAGAAGTATTATCTGCAAAAAACCTAGAAAAATAATGAAATGCTTTCAGTAGATTGGATGATAAAATTAACTGAAATGGCAGAAGTTGACCATAAAGACTTTTTGAAATACCGGAAGCCTTAAATCAGTGGTTCCCAGACTTGGCAACTTTAAGACTTGTGGACTTCAACTCCCAGGCTGGAGAATTCTGGGAGTTGAAGTCCACAAGTCTTAAAGTTGCCAAGTTTGGGAACCACTGCCTTAAATGGACTTTTGGGTGAAAGAAGAAAAAGAAGATGATCCCAGGGTTTGGGAATTAAAAAGACGACAAAGAAGTTTGGGAAAACTTGACAAAAAATAGTGCAGAATAACAAGGAAATGTTAATGGATAACGTTTAATGATATATACATGTGTTGTATTGGTAAAAGCAAATTGGATACAAGCTTTAAATAGTGAGATGGGGGTGAAAGGGGGGGAATGCTTAGATATCTTATTAATTGATTTTTTTTCAGATTATGTTATAAAGGTGTATTTTTTTGGAGGTTTATTGAAATTGCGAATGAATGCCAGTAGGTGGTTGTGTCTTTAAATACAAATGATTTCAGATAAAAGCATGTTTAAATAATTGTTAAATGAGAATTGTGGTACCTTGATAGTAAAATACATAAAGATTTTTGATTTAAAACGTACAATTCAATATGAATGAAGTATAAGTAATGATCGTGGAAGAAACGCACGAAATGTATTTGTAACCAATCGACACGCTTTCTACAAGATGTAATGAAGGGTGATTCTTTTTTTTCTTTTTTTTGGTCAATTAAAACAATAAAAAAAGGCAAAAGATTTATACGATCTGAAGAGAAACCAGAATGGTGGACCTGCTCGGAAACACAAAAATATTGGACAAAAATTTGGAAATGGGTGCAAGAAATTACAGGAGAACAGATAAAATACAAACCTGAAATCTTTCTACTGGGAATAATCAAAGGGAAATATACAAAGAAAATTAAGTACATGTTAACACATCTGCTAACTACAGCTAGAATAGCTTTTGCCCAATGCTGGAAACAAAATAATACTCCCTCGGACGAATTAGTGATAAAAAGAAAATTTGGATTGTGCAGAGATGGACAAATTAACACTGAAATTAAAAGATAAAGAAGACTCGGAATATTATGAAATTTGGAACAATTGGTACAAATGGCTGCAAAACAAGAATAAAATTAATTAAGCCAAAAAACAATATATATATATATATATATATATATATATATATATATATATATATATATATATATATATATATATATATATATAAAAATATATATAGAACTGTGTATAAAGGTGTGTAAATATAGAAGCGAAATATTATATACATGTACAGGTAGGATGACATAACAATGTTGATGTAATGACTGTAAGGTGTTGTAGAAGGGAAAAAATAATAAAAAACTGTTAAAAAAAATAAAACAATAAAAAAACTTTTTTAAAAAAAGCGCAGAAGGTATAATTTATTTATTTATTTTGGCGCCCCATTCTCTTGGAGTTCTTTGAAATTGCAAAGATACTTTTGGATGTTTTGACGCTTCAGTTTCATTCTCAGTCAGCTGGAGAAATGCTTCTGAGTCACCCTCAGCGGCTACTAAGGGGGTGAATGACTTCATATCTCCAGTCATTTTGGGGTTTCTTATTTACTCCTCTTAAATCTGTATTATACATGGCAGGTAAGCATCTGTGGTTAGGCCAAGCTTTGGTGACTCACCTGTTTTTCTGCAGAAGCCGTATATGAAAATCTAGAAAATAATAAAAGGCTTACAGACTTTCGCAATCAACAGTCCAATTCCAGTTCTAAAATTAGACCATTTAATCACCCAAGAACTGGATATGTCACCGCCATAAATCTCAGATAATTTCAATCAAGCCTGCTGCAAAGTAGGTTTTTTTATTGCCCGAATGGTAGTTAAAAGAATGTAGTTTAATGCCTTGAGTGTCCTTGTGTAGCAACAGCCGAGAATAAAAATCCTGACGCCCTAAATATCTGGAACAGGGAGTGTAAAAATCCTGTTATGAGTTTATACCTTTCAGAGTCCCAGGTGAGAAGTGCTCCAGAATGAAAAGAGTAGAATTGTTCAGTAAGTGTGCTTCAGAAGTCCCCAGGATTGTGCCTCCTCGCACTTAATAAATATTTAAGTGCATCTTGAAATAACTTACTGGAAGGCGCGATCGTTTGATAATGGCCAAAGGAAACAGCCACGTTCGTAATGACTTGGCTCAAAGTTTGATCCTCAACAACGTACCGAGCTCTTTACTGCTTCTGGATCTCCCAAGCCTTAGGTGGGAGCTCAGGTGGGTTCTTCTGCTCAAACGGAAGAGGGATGTGCGTGGGGGAGCAGGGCTCCCTTACTCCAGGGTCCCAAATGCAACACAGATTCAACCAGAAGTGAACATTTTTCTTTTTTTTATGAAGCTTTTTTTTATTTTTTTCCATTTTAATAACATATAAACCACGTGTATACCATTACATAGCCAACATCATATTGTATTATTAAATGTTTACATCAATTCATCTTACAAACAACTCCCCCAAAAAACAATTATTGGCTCTTCTGCTCTCCATACACCATATTTGTACCTTATCCATCGCTTGCTTCTCCCTCTCTCCTCCCCCTCCCTACCTCCTTTCTTCCCTCTGTCGTCCTTCCCTTCTCTCCTTCCCCTTTCCCTCTCCTTCTCCTCCCTCCTGTTTCCACTCCTAATTTCTCTCCTCCTCTTCCCACCCTCTCCTATCCCTCTCTTCTACCTCTCTCCTCTACTTCCCACTCTTCATCTCATTTACTTGGTGTATTTCAGCTTCTGAGCGAGCTCCATTTTATGTTGATGGTATTTATAATTCCTTTTCAGTATACATATTTAATTTTAACCCGTATTCTCCTCCTTTCTTAAAACAAAGTATAACAAAAAAAGAATACATATATATATAGTCATTGTGCTTTTCAGAGGTGAACATTTTTTCTTAAATCTTGATGGAGAAGAAGGATAGAGGCAATCAGAAAGGAGAAAGGGCCTCTATGGGACATCCCCCACCTCCCTGTCAGCCACATCCCCTTCCTGATTCAGGGCCTGTACAGAAAAACAGGTACGTTTCCTTCGCAGTGGCTGAAAGCAACTTTCCCTGCCACTTGGAGTTAGGTCACACTAGTGAGAAGAAAGCATTGTTTGTGCAATGCAATTCAATGCTGTTCTTGAATTCCTTCTGCCTATTCAGAGGGACAAGGAAGTCAAGAATGACAGGGCAACTTTGGGTCTGTTGTGCGTTTCCTGAGCCTGACCTTACGTGAGATTGGAGAGGAGTGGATGTCATGCCTGCGTGTCTTGGGAGCCAAAGAGGGAGGCTGGCCACGCCCAGCCATTCGTCTTATTTTAGGGACAATAAAACTGTCCCACCGGCAGAGAATGGAGGGACTTCCCATTTCGCCTTCTCAGTCAAGGGCTGCTGTGAGTGAGCCTCAGATTACATAATCAAGCCGTTTGTCATCTGACGGAAGAGTTTAATGAAAAGAAGGACCAGGGGGGACATGATTGATAGCAGCCTTCCAATATCTCAGGGGCTGCCACAAAGAAGAGGGAGTCAAACTATTCTCCAAAGCACCTGCGGGCAGAACAAGAAGCAATGGGTGGAAACTAATCAAGGAGAGAAGCAACTTAGAACTAAGGAGACATTTCCTGACAGTGAGAACAATTAATCAGTGGAACAACTTGACACCAGAAGTTGTGAATGCCCCAACACTGGAAGTCTTTAAGAAGATGTTGGACAGCTATTTGTCTGGAATGGTATAGGGTTTCCTGCCTAGGCAGGGGGTTGGACTAGAAGACCTCCAAGGTCCCTTCCAACTCTCCTATTCTATTCTACAAGATTTGTGGCTCTCCTGAAGTCTGAAAGAATAGTTGCAAGAACTGGGTATGTCTAGTTTAATGAAAAGAAGGACTAGGGGGAGACATGATAGCAGTGTTCCAATATCTCAGGGGTTGCCACAAAGAAGAGGGAGTCAAACTATTCTCCAAAGCACCTGAGGGCAGAACAAGAAGCAATGGGTGGAAACTAATCAAGGAGAGAAGCAACTTAGAACTAAGGATAAATTTCCTGACAGTTAGAACAATGAATCAGTGGGACAACTTGCCTCCAGAAGTTGTGAATGCCCCAACACTGGAAGGTTTTAAAGAAGAGATTGGGCAACCCTTTCTCTGAAGTGGTGTAGGGTTTCCTGCCTAAGCAGGGGGTTGGACTAGAAGACCTCCAAGGTCCCTTCCAACTCTGCTATTCTATTCTATTTCACAACACCCGATCAAAGAACTAACTCCAGGTTTTCCCTCTTGAAGAAACAGTTGTGATGCAACAGGGAACAGGAAAGGCCTTGCCAGGAAAAGGAACCATCCAGCTGTGTTCCAAGGGAGCGAAATGACAAGTGAGTTTTGAGGCATCTTCTCTCAATCTCTATGCTTTCCTGAGTCAACCTGGGGAAACCCGAGGCTGATTCCGAAGTCACATTCCCTTGATTGACGCGCAGATGAAATTCTGCATTCCTGGGGAAAGAACGACAGAGAATCTCTCGGGATCTTCAGGGGTCCTTGGGCCACACCTGAAGAAGACGCATCCCTAGGAAACACAGGCGGGCAGGCAGGGGAGAGGCAGGATCCAGCCCAGGAGGGAGGTGCTGGGTTCTCTTCCTGGATGCTGCTCTATTGGTCCTCGGGCTTCAAAGCAGAGCGAGGCCAATTTGTAATTAGCAATGGCGGGAGGGGGGGGGAGAGGAGAAGCCAATAAAGTGCTTTGGTCTGGAAGGGTAAACATCTTCCTCCTGCTCTCTCTTCTCCATCTTGGAATTACAGAAGGGCAAATCATGTCTCAGTCGGCAGCAGAGGTGGGTTCCTACCAGTTCGCACCTATTCGGTAGGCATATAATTGGCAGGGTGCAGGGCAGACTAAGCCAGAGACCAAGCTATGTGGGACGTCCGAGAGGTTGGGGCCACCATATATTCCCCCAATAAATGAGATGATTTATGGCTGAAATTTAACTCCTTCCATCTCCAAGATTCTACGCCAGAGGTGGGTTCCTACCAGTTCGCACCTATTCGGTGGAACCGGTTCGTCAAATCTACCGAACCGGTTAGAAGAGGTTCCACCGGTGGACCCGGAAAGCAGGCCACACCTACAGAAGAGGTTCCAAAGTTTTTTGAAACCCACCACTGCCAGCTGCAGGGAAGAAGGCACAGTCCCAAAGACCCCCCTTCCCTCTTGAATAGCAATAGCAATAGCAGTTAGACTTATATACCGCTTCATAGGGCTTTCAGCCCTCTCTAAGCGGTTTACAGAGTCAGCATATTGCCCCCAACAACAATCTGGGTCCTCATTTTACCCACCTCGGAAGGATGGAAGGCTGAGTCAACCTTGAGCCGGTGAGATTAGAACCGCCGAACTGCAGCTAACAGTCAGCTGAAGTGTCCTGCAGTACTGCACTCTAACCACTGCGCCACCTCGGCTCGGTTTCTCACGGAGCCCCTCAAAGCCAATGCTGAGCAAAGACCCTGGGAATCTTACCCAGAGTGGGGGGATCTCCCAGGCAGGCCACGAGATCCTTGGGAACCTCCCAGAGTTGGAAAGAGATGGAGGCCAAGGCACTTCCGCGGTCTTGCAATAGCACAGAGAAGGGGAAAGGAAGGCTCCAGTTCTTATCTGGTTCCCCCAGGCATGCCCAAGGATTAAATTTTGCATGTTCTACAGCCCCGAGGGCTTGTTCACCTCAGATCCCAGCCGGGATATTCTGCCCACACAGAAACTCCAGTGGGAGGAAGCCCAGGGTGTGGACCAGGGAAAGCCAGGCCTCCTCGCCTCCTCCCTCTCTTTCGCTCCTGGTTGAAATGAAACAAAAGCTCAACCACAAGAGGCCCAGATGTTGGCCACAGACCTTGATGTTTGCGCTAGAGCTGTTTCCTTGTGGACAGCAGCTGGTCCTTCCCCTGAACGATGCCAAACTTCCCTGGCAATGAATTGCCACAAGTTACCGGAATGAGGCATAAATTGCGGTCATCCTGGGAGTCGTCTTTCTTTCCAAGCGAACCCTGAGCCAGTCGCCTTTCTACGAAACCAGAATGCTGTAATACAGAGTCCTCCATGACATCACACAACTTCCCTGTTTTTTCACAGTTACCCCTCCCGCGATACTGGGCATCTTGCAACTTGCCTGGAGCTCTTTGCCAATGCAAACGAGTCACTTAACCGGGTGATGAAGAGAGTGCCAGGCTTTGAGCAGGGCAAAGTGTCCCTCTTGGGAGTTACATAAGAAGCACCTCTCATCATCCGTTCCATCATCCGTTCCATGCAGCCTTGCGTATTTCAAAACGTCTCAATTCCAATTGGTTCCCACCAATCGGGCTCTGTCGACCCTTGGGACTGGCGTCCCCTTGGGTATATCCAGCCGAAACAGCTTCCATGGATCGCCGTACCCACACTCACAGTGGCGTCAAATTTCCATGGAAGTCGCCTATACCCATGATGGGTGAAGAGGCGTCAAGTACAAGTACAAGTACTAAGATGGGCAGCCAGGTGAAGGTGAAGAATTCGGCAATCGGCAGCAGGGAGACCATTTCTGGTGCCCGAAGGATGTTTGAAGTCGCTTGTAACGGGGACACAAATTCATCCGTAGGAAATGTAGGAGAAGGCCAGGCTGAGCCCGAGGGAGGGAGGGGGTCAAGCGCGTCATTAGTCTTGAGTCTCTTCACACCCACAAGAGATTTAAGTCCAGCCCACCTTGAACTCCATTTTCTCTCCTGCCGATTTGTAGTTCAGCATCAGTGGTGGGTTTCAAAAATTTTTTTGAACCTACTCTGTGGGTGTGGCCTCCTTTGTGGGAGTGGCTTGCCGGCCATGTGACCTGGTGGGAGTGGCTTGCCAGCCATGTGTTTTCTCTCTCTCTCTCTCTCTCTCTCTCTCTTTTCCTTCCTTTTGTCTCTCTGTCCCTTTTTCCTTTTTTTCTTTCATCTCTCACTTTTTTCTTTCTTTTTTCTTTTTTTCTTTATTTCTTTCTTCCTTCCTTTCTCTTTCTCTTTCTCTCTGTGTGTGAGTCTGTGTGTGTGTGTGTGTGTGTGTGTGTGTGTGTGTGTGTGTGTCAGTGGTGGGTTTCAAAAAATTTTGGAACCTCTTTTGTAGGTGTGGCCTGCTTTCTGGTGGAACCTCTTTTAACCGGTTCGGTAGATTTGACGAACTGGTTCTACCGAACTGGTGCGAACTGGTAGGAAACCCACCTCTGTTCAGCATGCAATAAGCCTGCAGTCACTTCAACTGCCTCGAATCCTGATTTCTTGCACCTGACAAGAAGGGCTGAATTGATCACCGCTTGGTTTTCTCCAACACGGGTCTCTCCAATCTGCTGGACTACAGCCCCCATCCTCCCCAGCCAGCGAGGCCCAATAGAAGTTGACTCCAGGCAGGCTCTTTTTATCATATGTGGTGGACGTGCAAGGAGGCAAAAAAAATAATATTGGAAAATGATTCAATCATGGTTAGAGCAAATGGTGGGAGACCAACTCTTGCTTAAACCGGAAATTTTTCTCCTAGGTATAATACCGGAGGGGTTTAAGAAAGGTACACTTTATTTAATTATTAATCTACTAACTGTGGCGCGCATAACTTATCTTGATTCTCTCCCTCTGTTGATGCAGCCTAGAACTGTGTCGGCTTTTTTGGCAGCTGCTGCACACGGCTGGCTCCTATTTAAATGGTTCTCCACTAGGATTGGAAAAAAGAAAATACACCATCGGAGCTAGATATCAGCAGAAAAGTGTTGGCCTATGCGGAAGCAGATAGGCTCCCTCTTGAACTTAAAAATAAAGGGGAATCGGAATATTTTGAATAGATTTTATGACTGGTATAAGACAAGGTGACAAGACTGGAACAAACTGTATATATTGTGGTTGGACAGAAGGATTGACAATGTATTAAGTAGGCTAATTGTTAATGGTTGACACTAGCTGTATAGAATGTGAATGTACAGTCACTCTGATTTCACGGTACTGCACTGTTTTAAATGTAAAAATAATAAAAAATATATTGAAAAAAGAAGAAGAAGTTGACTTCAGGCATTCCTATTGGGTGAATGGTTTCCTTTTATCACCCCATTGCTCCATTTCAGCCAACCTACAGTACCTGACCTGGGGATTTATGTGACACAACATAGAGTGGGTTTGTGCCTCTTGTAAGTCCATCCCAGAGGTGGGTTCCTACCAGTTCGCACCTATTCGGTAGAACCGGTTCGTCAAATCTACTGGACCGGTTAGAAGAGATTCCACCAGTGGACCCGGAAAGCAGGCCACACTTACAGAAGGGGTTCCAATTTTATTTGAAACCCACCACTGCTAAAGGGTTAGAGGTGCAAGGATCTTCTAACTTGACAGCTTTAAGACTTGCATGCTTCAATGCCAGAGTTCCTGAGCCAACGTGACTGGAGGAGGAATTCTGGGAGTTGAAGTCCACAAGTCTTAAAGCTGTCAACTTTGAACACCTCTGTTTTTTTTTTCTAAAGGGTTAGGGGTGCAAGGGTCTTGTAACTTGACAGCTTTAAAACCTGCATGCTTCAATGCCAGAGTTTCTGAATAGCTACTTGGACCGACCTAAGTACTAATTCATAATTTCATATCCGGTCACATGGGCGGCAAGCCACTCCCATCCGGTCACATGGGTGGCAAGCCAGTCCCACAAAGGAGGCCACACCCACAGAGTAGGTTCCAACAATTTTGGAAACCCACCACTGGTCCATCCCAACGAGAGTGGATTTTAAGGGAAGAGGCTCCTTACACATCCTCAGGTGTCTTTGCTCTGTCCATTAACTTCTCTCCCACCTTTCTCTTTTCCGAATATTAATATTTTAAATGACATGTGCGCAAAGAAATACAAACACGTTGTTTTAGAAGAATTTCCCCCTCAACTGCCTTTGAGCTTTTTGAAGTTACGCATCAGGATGTGTGTACATTCCTCCACTGAACAGCAATTTAATCAATAATGAGAGTTTAAGAAGCAACTGATCGTCTGGTCTCCAGAGAGTTTCTAGAAACTCACAAGGTGTCACGGAGGGCCGTACAACTATCATCCCCAAGAATATGAGAGGGATCTTGGAGTCCTAGTGGGCAACCATTTAAATAGGAGCCAGCCGTGTGCAGCAGCTGCCAAAAAAGCCAACACAGTTCTAGGCTGCATCAACAGAGGGAGAGAATCAAGATCACGTGAAGGGTTAATACCACTTTATAAGTCCTTGGGAAAGCCACACTTGGAATCTTGCATTCAGTTTTGGTCGCCACGATGTAGAAAAGATGTGGAGACTCTAGAAAGAGTGCAGAGAAGAGCAACAAAGAGGATTAGGGGACTGGAGGCTAAAACATATGAAGAACAGTTGCAGGAACTGGGTATGTCTAGTTTAATGAAAATAAGGACTAGGGGAGACATGATAGCAGTCTTCCAATATCTCAGGGGTTGCCACAAAGAAGAGGGAGTCAAGCTATTCTCCAAAGCACCTGAGGGCAGGACAAGAAGCAATGGGTGGAAACTAATCAAGGAGAGAAGCAACCTAGAACTAAGGAGGAATTTCCTGACAGTTAGAACAATTAATCAGTGGAACAGAAGTTGCCTCCAGAAGTTGTGAATGCCCCACACTTTAGAATCCTGAGAGAAACTCCCCCCACAAATGTGTTGTTTCTGTATAAAATGTATAATTATTAAATCCATCCTTTAGCAAGCTGAATGCAACAACAACAAAAAAACACCCCACAATCCCCCTCTTTCCATCCATGAAACGTTCAACTCAAAACTGGGCAAGACCCAAGTGGTTGCAACCTGAAGTCCATTTTGAACCGGGAGGCCTAACTCAAGACTGAGCCATCCGTGGCTTCCGTAGATGAAAGCTCGCCAAAGACCTTGCAACCTCTGAGTTGCAAGGAGTCTCACAGAGGAAGTTTGAAGGAGCTGCGTCATGTGTGAAAAAATAAACACAAACACTCTGCAACCCAGCCTCTTGACTCAAAACCTGGGAACCTCTCAAATGAATCATGTCCCCTTCCTGAGTGCAGAAATCGGCGCTTTCCCCATGCATTCCGATTTGGTCACCTTCTGGATGCAGAAACTTTGAAGTTGGCCTCAAAATGAAAATTCCCCGGGGGGGAAAAAACGATGACCTCAAAGCAAGTGGCGAGATCTCCCTCCTACAGTGTGTTTTATTCACCATCACCTGATCCCAGCTCTGATGCCACCTTCTCTGGTGGGCACCAAAGGATCCCTTCCTTTCTTTCACTCATCGCTTAAAGCCAAAGAAAGAAAAGGTTGACGTTGAAAATAAACGATAAAGAGGAATCGGAGTACTTCAAGACAGGGGGAAGATTTTTATGATTGGCTAGAGAAAGGAAAGTAGAAAAGAAAATAGGGAGAAGATATAGAACCCAGAAGATGCACTGTTAAATGGAAAGGGGTGGGGGAGAAGGGGAAAACAGCAAAGAAAATATTAAATATATAAGTATATATCTAAGAGCGAGACATAAAGGAGGGGGAATATTGTTAGGATAGATTAGTGAAGGTAAGGGAGTAAGAAATGATATCAAATTATATTTGGGTTTGCGGAAACACCATCCCAAGGAAACATAAACTGAGATTTGAAAGAGACACCTACAATAATAGAAAACAGAGAAGAAAGAGAGGAGGAGAGAAGGAAAGGAAGATAGGGGAAAGAAGAAAGAGGTAAGGAGAGGAGGATGGAAGGGAGAGAAAGAGAAAGAGAGAGGGTAGGAAGGGGAAGAGGAAGAATAGGAGTAGTGGGAGAGGTAAGGGAAGAAGGAAGAGGAAGGAGAGGGGGAAGGAAGGGAGAGAAAGAGAAGGAGAGAGGGGAGGAAGAGTAGGAGTAGGGGAAAGAGAAGGGAAGAAGGAAGGGGAAGGAGAGAAGGAAGGAAAGAAGAGGTAAGGAGGATGGAAGGGAGAGAAAGAGAAGGAGAGAGGGTAGGAAGGGGAAGAGGAAGAGTAGGAGTAGGAGAAAGGGAAGGGAAGAAGGAAGAGGAAGGAGAGGGGGAAGGAAGGGAGAGAAAGAGAAGGAGAGAGGGGAGGAAGAGTGGGAGTAGGGGAAAGAGAAGGGGAGAAGGAAGGGGAAGGAGAGGAGGAAGGAAAGAAAGAAGTAAGGAGGATGGAAGGGAGAGAAAGAGAAGGAGAGAGGGTAGGAAGGGGAAGAGTAGGAGTAGGAGTAGGAGAAAGGGAAGGGAAGAAGGAAGGAGAGGAGGAAGGAAAGAAGAGGTAAGGAGGATGGAAGGGAGAGAAAGAGAAAGAGAGAGGGTAGGAAGGGGAAGAGGAAGAGTAGGAGTTGGAGAAGGGGAAGGGAAGAAGGAAGGGGAAGGAGAGGAGGAAGGAAAGAAAGAAGTAAGGAGGATGGAAGGGAGAGAAAGAGAAGGAGAGAGGGTAGGAAGGGGAAGAGGAAGAGTAGGAGTTGGAGAAAGGGAAGGGAAGAAGGAAGAGGAAGGAGAGGGGGAAGGAAGGGAGAGAAACAGAAGGAGAGAGAGTAGGAAGGGGAAGAGTTGGAGTAGGGGAGTGGTAAGGGAGGAAGGAAGGGGAAGGGAGAGAAGAAGGAAGGAGGATGGAAGGGAGAGAAAGAGAAGGAGAGAGGGTAGGAAGGGGAAGAGTAGAAGTATGGGAAAGGTAAGGGAAGAAGGAAGGGAAAGGAGAGGAGGAAGGAAGAAAGTAGAGAAGGGAGGGATGGAGAAAAGAAAGGGAAAACAAGGAGGTATTACAACAGGCGGAAAGGATGGTAAATAAAGCAACCCAAACTGTATATTATAACCTATTAAATGAAATAATAAATGTATAAGAATGATAAATGTAAAAAACAAGACAAAGAAAGGCTCCAGGATTGGAGATCCTGGAAGATGACCCAGTTCTCATTTCGATTTTGCAGGGGACATTTCTATCCATTACACCTCCTCTCCTTGCTTCGTCTGTGAGTTTGCTTCAAGAGCTTTCGCTTCTCATCCAAGAAGTCCACATCGACTATTGTGTGGCTCTTCCTACACCCTGCTTGGCCTCAGTCCTCCTTCTCTTCCCCACCCAGACTTCCTCCTCTGCAGAAAAAACCATGGCTACCAACCTGGCTTCCATTGAGGGCCCTGCACGCTGCACGAGTCAAAAAGAGGGCTGTGAAAATAACTTCAGAGCCCTCGCATCCTGGACATAAATTGTTCCAACCCCTACCCTCAAAACGATGCTATAAAGCACTGCACACCAGAACAACTAGTAGACACAAGGACAGTTCCCCCACTCCACCCCGAACACCCTCACTCTGCTAAACAAATAATTCCCTCAACTCTGACGAACTATTTATTAAGTATGCATTACTATTACTATTAATCTTCTCATTGTTCCTATCCTCCATCTCCTCCCACTTATGATGGTATGACTCTAACTTTGTTGCTCGTATCCTTATGGTTTATATTGTTTCCTAGTATGATTTGATTGCTTATTTGTACCCTATGACTATCATTTTGTTGAACCTTATGATTCATGATGAATAAATCTTTTCTTTTGTGTACACTGAGAGCTTATGCACGGAAGACAAATTCCTTGTGTGTCCAATCACACTTGGCCAATCAAGAATTCTATTCTACTCTATTCCTTTCATTCTTATTTCTATTCTATTCTATTCTATTTCTTCTTTCCTTATTCCACTCCATTCCACTCCACTCCACTCCATTCCATTCCATTCCATTCCTTTCATTCTTATTTCTATTCTATTCCTTTCATTCTTATTTCTATTCTATTCTATTCCTTTCATTCTTATTTCTATTCTATTCTATTCTATTTCTTCTTTCCTTATTCCACTCCACTCCATTCCATTCCACTCTATTCTATTCCTTTCATTCTTATTTCTATTCTATTCTACTCCTTTCATTCTTATTTCTATTCTATTCCTTTCATTCTTATTTCTATTCTATTCCTTTCATTCTTATTTCTCTTCTCTTCTATTCCTTTCATTCTTATTTCTATTCTATTCTATTCCTTTCATTCTTATTTCTATTCTATTCTATTCTATTCTATTTCTTTCATTCTTATTTCTATTCTATTCCTTTCATTCTTATTTCTCTTCTCTTCTCTTCTATTCCTTTCATTCTTATTTCTATTCTATTCTATTCCTTTCATTCTTATTTCTATTCTATTCCTTTCATTCTTATTTCTATTCTATTCTATTTCTTCTTTCCTTATTCCATTCCACTCCATTCCATTCTATTCTATTCTATTCCTTTCATTCTTATTTCTATTCTATTCTATTCTATTCCTTTCATTCTTATTTCTATTCTATTTCTTCTTTCCTTATTCCATTCCACTTCACTCCATTCCACTCCATTCCATTCCATTCTATTCCGTTTCAAAGGCCGTCTGCTCTCTCCAGATGGGACTGGTTGGGTCTTGAGGTCCTCCAACGATGGACTCAACAGGACAGAAAGCCAGGGCGGCCAGCACCAAAGAGCTAAAAGGCAGAGAAGAGAAGCGGCTTGACTAACAAGCTAGCAGGGCATCAGACGGCCAGGAGATCCGGTCTGCTTTGCAGCCCATTAAAGCCCCTCTCCTTTGGCCAGAGCCTCAGCTATTACGGGCTCAGGCCGAGGGACTTCATTGGCAGCTAAGCTGCCATGGCTGAAATGTTCTTAGACTGTATGTGCTTTGTTGATACAGCAAGCAAACTTCTCCAGAAGACTTAATCCGTAATGGTAGTAAAGCAAGAGAATGCTTAAGCTGGGTGGACGCCAGCCAAGTGCCTGGATGCCAAGCCACTGCGCCGTACAGGAGAGCCTAGCAATTCATCTCCTCGTCTTTCATCAGCAGATCATCTGGCAGGATAAAGCGCCTATTGTCTTCCACCTGGGTTTCTACCACCCTTGCATGGCTTCTGCCGGACAGGTTTGCACGCTAGGATGATGACAACACCAGGCCGTTGGGTTGGAGATGACTGGAAACGAGAGGTTGTATCATCGACACAGTCAAGGGAACAATTCCCCTGCGAGGAGGAAGCTGGAAGGATTTCAAGAGCAGGCGATGCACGGAAAGGCATGGGAACCCTGCACGGGAATTCCCCGTGCCTCGGAGAGCCAGGCTGGAGGTAGACAGAGCCCCCTCTCCCTCAAAGGCTCTGGAATGCCGAGAGTCCTGCCCGTTGCACTTTTGGAAAAGGGCTCTCCTCTCCTGGACAGATTTCGAGAGCAGGAGAGAATCAACTCAGGGATTTGTAAGCTTGCTGCTTTCAAGGTCCAGCCCGGACTAGAGGGAATGCGTGTTGTGAATTTTAAATCATTTTTTATTTTTCTTTCTTCCTGTTCTTTTTTCTTCACTTTGTAAGCCGCCCAGAGTCCTGCGGGATTGGGTGGCCTATAAATTTAATAAATAATAATAATAATAATAATAATAATAAGAATAATAAAAATAAGAATAATAAGGGCCCGACTAGTAACCAATGCCAAATCCGGCGAAACAACTGGCCGCTGTGATACAATTGTATAATAATAATAATAATAATAAGAATAAGTCAGAAATAGAAATCCAATCATTGACAAACACAGTTCGAGTATTCAGCACCGATATTTCAATGCAGTTTGGCATGGAAAAATGCGCCACTGTATCCATAAAAAGGGGCAAAATCACTGCATGTCAGGGAATTGAAATGCCCAATGGCCAATTAATTAAATGCAACGAAAATGAAGCCTACAAATACTTAGGCATTCTGCAGTTGGATAACATCAAGCATGGAGAAGTAAAAACTATTGTCAGGCGAGAGTACACCAACAGAGTTAGGAAAATTTTGAAATCTAAATTGAATGGTGGAAATACAATCAAGGCCATAAATACCTGGGCAATACCAGTTATAAGATACACAGCTGGTATAGTTAACTGGACACAAGCTGATTTGGACCTTTTGGACCGAAAAACCAGGAAACTAATGACAATGCACTACAGTTTACATCCACGTGGTGATACTGATAGATTATATCTGCCCCGAAAATCAGGTGGCAGAGGATTATTACAAGTGAAGCAAACAGTTGAAGAAGAAAAACATGGACTGGCTGATTATTTAAAAGAAAGTCAGGAACATCTATTAATCGAAGTAAAGAACAAAAATCTACTGAAGGCCCAACAGACGAAACAAGAATACAGAAAAGATGTGATAAAATCAAGAATGGAGAGTTGGCAGAACAAAGCACTGCATGGCCAATTTCTGGAAAAAATAAAAGATAAAGTGGACAATGAACAAACTTGGTTATGGTTAACAACAGGTACATTAAAGAAAGAAACAGAGTCACTAATCCTGGCTGCGCAAGAACAAGCTATCCGCACAAATGCCATTAAGGCCAAAATCGAAAAGTCCTCTGATGATGCCAAATGCAGACTTTGCAAAGAAGCTGATGAAACTGTTGATCACATACTCAGCTGCTGTAAAAAAATCACCCAGACTGATTATAAATTGCGGCACAATTCAGTAGCGCAAATGCTCCATTGGAATTTGTGCAAAAATTATAATATTAAAACAGCAACAAACTGGTGGGAACATCAGCCTGAAAAAGTCACCGAAAATCAGATGGTCAAGATCTTGTGGGATTTCCATATACAAACGGACAAAATACTGGCGCATAATACACCAGACATCACACTGGTTGAGAAAAACAAGGTTACAATCATAGACATCGCAATACCAGGTGATAGCAGGGTCGCTGAGAAGGAACATGAAAAGATCGCGAAATACCAGGACTTAAAAATTGAAATTCAACGACTATGGCACAAACCAGCAGTGGTAATTCCAGTGGTAATTGGCACACTGGGTGTTATTCCCAAAGCACTGGAATTACATTTAAAACAGTTAAAAATTGACAAAATCACCATCAATCAAATGCAAAAAGCCGCAGTGCTTGGATCTGCACGCATATTACGAAAATACGTTACGAGGTCCTAGGCCCCTGGGTGGGGCCCGACTAGTAACCAATGCCAAATCCAGCGAAACAACTGGCTGCTGTGATACAATTGTATAATAATAATAATAACTTGCTCTGGTTCCCTTAGCCTCAATCTCTTTTGGGAAGAGAGGGTTTTCCTCAACGTGCAAAGTTCTCACATGTAAATTAATGGCTGTGGGGAGGGGGGGCAGGAAAACCTTCCTGGGGCACAATGACCCCCCCTCCTCCTCCAAACAGGCCTAATTAGAGGATTAAACTAATTAGACCTAGAATTTGTTTGTTTGCTTTTTTAGGAAATCTACATTGCCGCCTCCTCGCCCCTAAGCGACTCAAGGCAGCTGACACGCATCTAAAAAGCACCCCGTAAAAATGAAAAATAATAATAGAAAGTAATAATGAATCGGTAACATTAATTTCCTCCCCCCCCCCCGCTTCAAGGGCCCCCCTGGATGGCTGGGAGGGTTTCGCGTGAATGTGAGACACCTGTTCTTCCTCAAGGAAGCAGGTTGTGTAAACACAGGGAGAGCCTTCCACCCACCTGCCCTCCCCACTCCCTGCTTTCCCACCCAGGAAACTACAACTCCCAGGGCTGCGCAGAGGATGCTGGGAGGTGTAGTCCCGGCTCCTTCGGCTACTCGCATGGAGAGTAGTCTCCTTTTGACCTTGGTTTTGGCCTTCCGTAAAGACCAGCTATCCTCTGCAGCCGGTGCGGCTGGAAGAGAGAGTGGTGGGTCCTTGTTCCACGGGTGAATTGCCGGCACCCGGAAGAACAGCTGCTTTTTCAGTTTGTGCTGGTGAGACGGGCCTCGTTGGAAACAAAAGCTGGTTGGAGTTGAGCAAATGGAGACCGTAATCTTCTCAGGAATGAGGAAACAGTCCCAACTCCCCTGGATCTGCCTCGATCAAAACCTGACACTTCCCCAAAGCAGAATGAGGGATTCTGTGGGTTGAAGTCAGGGGTGGGATCCAAATAATTTAACAACCGGTTCTCTGCCCTAATGATCAGCTGGGTAGGCGTGGCTCGGTGGTCATGTGACTGGGTGGGCATGGCCAACTCAATGTCACTCAGATTGATGGACGCTTCGCCTTAGCTGTTACAATGTCATAAGGGTTAACCGGAGAGGCAGTTTCTGTAAACAGGGGAATAAAGATTAGGTTAGAAACAACACCAGAATATTTCCTTCCTGCCTTCCTTACAGGATTAGCCCTGTAAAGCGGGGAAAAACAAAAGGAGATTTCTTCCAACAACCGGTTCTCCGAACTGCTTAGAAAGTTAACAACCGGTTCTCACGAACTGGGTGCGAACTGGCTGAATCCCACCACTGATTGAAGTCCACAGTTGCCAAGGTCGGATATTCCTGTTCTGGAAGCTCCACCGGGACCGAAAAGTGGTCTCAGCAGGCCAGATACAAGGAAGCCAAGTGGAAATCTAATTGGGAAAGGAAAGGAAGACCAGGTCGAAACACAGAGGTGGCTAATCTACCAGATGTTCCCATTAAGATCTCAAGATCTTCCTGGATCGGGATGCTCTGTGCTCAGTCACCCATGCCCTCGTCCTTTCTCGCCTGGACTACTGTAACGCTCTCTACATGGGGCTGCCCTTGAAGAGCTCCCGGAGGCTTCAACTGGTCCAGAATGCAGCTGCGCGGGTTATCATGGGGGGCACCTAGGTGCTCCCATGTTACACCCCTTTTAGGCAGCCTGCACTGGTTGCCGGTTGTCTTCCGGGTGCGATTCAAGGTACTAATTATGACCTTTAAAGCGCTCCATGGCTTAGGCCCAGGGTACCTGCGAGACCACCTCCTGCCACCGGTAGCCTCCCACCATCTAGTGCGATCCCACAGAGTTGGCCTCCTCAGGGTGCCGTCGGCCAGACAGTGTCGGCTAGCGACCCCCCAGGGGGAGAGCCTTCTCTGTGGGAGCGCCTTCCCTCTGGAATGAGCTGCCCCGGAGCTTCGTATAATCCCCGACCTCCGGTCCTTCCGACGCGCCCTAAAAAGTTGGCTTTTCCAGCAAGCCAGCCTGGCCTGAACAAAACAAAATAAATTATTGATCATTGTTAATTTTAATTGAATTTTCTTAAAAATGTCATTGTTAATTCTAATTGGGCTTGTTTGGGATATTCTATTTAATTTCTTTTTAACTTTTGTATTATGTGTTTCTTTTAATGTTGTACGCTGCCCTGAGTCCCTGGGAGAAGGGTGGCATATAAATCCAATAAACCAAACCAAGATGGTATGGCGTCCTCCTCTGATATAATGAGCTGCCCAAGGAGGCCCCCTTTGCTTTGGCTGCCCATGGGTGACACTCCAAAAGAGAGGGACTTTCTCGGCAGATGTTGCGGTGGGAAACCATCTCCACACCTAGAGAAACTTCCCTGGTGCCTCCTTGCCCTTTGGACCAAGTGAGATGGTGTTGAGTGGGGAGGAATTGTTTACAAAGACAATGCCCACTTCCTGATGGTTTTATGCTCCTTTTGGTAAAGTTGTGGCCCTATGGATTATTGTTTTACGCAGAATTTACAAGGACAAAACAATGAAAAAAGAGTGTCGTTAACCTTCTAATTGGTTTGATCAACTGCAATACATTGTAAAGTACTAATTAAAGCAGACATGAGGCCTCACAGCTGATGGAAGATAAATTACTTTATGTGGAAGAGACCAGATGGATTTTTTTTTTTTAAATGAAAGCCTCACGCTTAAAGCGTAAATATTATTTTCAGCATCAGGGCTTCCCTTCTTTCAGTATAGATGCTTTCCCCACCACCACCACCACCACCAAACGCCACCTTGATAGGAAGTTGTTGGTGCCATTCATCGATGCCAATCCGTGGTGGGTTAGCAATAGCAATAGCAGTTAGACTTATATACCGCTTCATAGGGCTTTCAGCCCTCTCTAAGCGGTTTACAGAGTCAGCATATCGCCCCCAACAATCCGGGTCCTCATTTTTATCCACCTCGGAAGGATGGAAGGCTGAGTCAACCCTGAGCCGGTGAGATTTGAACAGCCGAACTGCAGAACTGCAGTCAATAGCAATAGCAATAGCAATAGCAGTAGACTTATATACCGCTTCATAGGCCTTTCAGGCCTCTCTAAGCGGTTTACAGAGAGTCAGCATATTGCCCCCAACAATCTGGGTCCTCATTTTACCCACCTCGGAAGGATGGAAGGCTGAGTCAACCCTGAGCCGGTGAGATTTGAACCGCTGACCTGCTGATCTAGCAGTAGCCTGCAGTGCAGCACTCTAACCACTGCACCACCTTGGCCCTTTGTTCCAGATCCCGTTGCAACTGGTACAGTGCAATGGGGCTGGGCATCCACCCCATGAATGCATACAGCGCACGCATCCACCTTTACCTCTTGTGACGCTCCAGGACGCCTCTGCGACACTCCGGCTGCTTGGCGGAGCGTTGCACAGGCACCATACGCTCCGTGCGTGTGCTCGGGAGTGCCGAAGAGCTCAAATACAGGTAAGGAGTTTTAAAGATTGGGTGAAAGGAACGCAGGAGCCATGGATCATGAGAGTAATGATGTTTATTAGTACCAGATGACAAGATGACAAGCGACTCAGAAATCCGTTACAACTGTCCGGTATTTATACCCTCAGGTCACCAACTGTCATTAGAACCTCCAATCATAGGCTGTGCTTCGCCCGACCAATTAGAACGCAGCACAGGCTGTTGCTGGGCTATAACACTCCTTCCCCCCAGTTATTTACATACGTGTCAATTAGCGTGTTATTTGTTTGCATTTTTTATCTATTTATTTATTGCATTTACAATTTAATTGCATTTTCTTGTGTCATGTTCAACATTTACAATTGGGCGGAGCACCATACCGGAACGGTACTCGGTGCTCCCGGCGGGCACTGGTACATCCATACTGTGGAGTACCGCCTGCAACCCACCACTAATGACAATTCTCAGCAGAACAGTTGGCAATCAACATGCTCTTTCTTTTTTGAGCAAAAAGGAGACTTGGATTATAAGGAACTGTCACGGGCAGATCAGGAATAAGTGGAAGACTGGCCATAAATCTTTTTTTTCCCCAGTGCTGCTGTAACTGCAGACAGTTGCTGCACGAATGGTTCAAGGATTACCAGTTCGAGCATGCAACCTGGATTTTCATTGCAGACTTCATCTTTTTAAGGTCGGTGGGAGCTGTTTTTCAACCTTGGGCAGAGGAGATGTGGCAGGTTGAGCCACGCCAGCCTTCCTGGGGTGACCTGGGCTTCGGCCTCGGCCTCACCTTACCCTGAAAGTTCTCCCAACCTCCTGACGGGGGCTCAGAAGAGGAAAAACTCTCCTCGAGATGTAGTGTTTGATTCTCTCCCTACTCATTGCTAGGCTAAGCTCCCTTTCCCTGTTTGCAGGGCAGGGCGCTTGCCCCACCCACCCTTTTCAAATTCACCTCCTTGGTTCACTTCAGGCAAAATTCTGATATGAAGCAACAGGGAAGATTCCTTTGTGGAGCCTCATCTCCTGAACTGCAGGAGGAATCTCCAGCAATCATGTTGTCCACGGGGTGAATTCATCCCAGGAAATCTCATCCTTGGTCATCTTGAAGTTTTCAAGGATGGAAACCTTCCTTGAAAGTCAGGGGGTAATCTACTTAAGAATACATATTATCCCCGGCAGCAAGAACGGTCTTTGCCCAAAATGGGGGAAAACAGGGAAATTCAACAAGAAGAGGAAGTAGTTAGGAAAATTCTGATTTGTGTTGAAGTGGATAAATTGAGGTGGGAATTGAAGAACAAAGGCAAATCAGAAGATTATAAGATCTGGGATAAATTTTTATCGATGGTTGGGACAAGAAAAGGGAAAGACCCCGCCCACATAACACCGATCCTCCGTGAGCTGCACTGGCTACCTGTCGATCTCCGGGTGCACTTCAAGGTCCTACTCACCACCTATAAAGCGCTCCATGGTAGTGGATCTGGCTATTTGAGAGACCGCCTTCTGCCAATTACCTCCCTGCGTCCCATCAGATCACATAGAGTTGGCCTCCTCCGTATTCCATCCGCCAGTCAGTGCCGACTGGCGACAACTCGGAGGAGAGCCTTCTCTGTTGCGGCTCCGACACTATGGAACAATCTCCCCGTGGAGATTCGTACCCTCACCACCGTCCAGGCCTTCTGCACAGCCCTCAAGAACTGGCTAACCCGTCAGGCCTGGGGATAAGTCTACTTTCGCCCCTCCCGAATGCTGAGTGAATGTTGAGTTTTACTGTTTAATTTACTTTTGTTCACATTTCTTTTTGTATTGTCCTACACTCCCTTTCCTTTTTGATTGTAAGCCGCCCTGAGTCCCCTCAGGGAAAAGGGCGGCCTATAAATGTCCAATAAATACAAAAATACAAAATATAAAATACAAAATAAGCAATGACTAAGATTTATAGAATGGAGATTAGAATTATGTAGGAAATCATAACAGTGAAAATGTATGAAGTCAAGAGCAAAATCAACATGGATGGAAATACGATATTCTTATATTTGTAAATACTGAATAGACCAATTGTAAGTAAACATGGAGGCTACAATATTTATATTCTAGCATGTATGGCGAAGACGCTGGACGGTTAAACTGTGTCCAATGTTTTAATATGTGTTTAATTAAAAAAAACTTTAAAAAGAAACCTTCCTTAAAAGTCTTAGGGATGGGAGATCAAGGCAGACAGGGGAAAGTGAGATCACTCTGGGCCAACGTTGCAAGGGAAATTAAAGACAGTTGCAATGCCCTCAAGGAGCTTCAACTGGTCTGGTGTCTCCTTTTCTCTTTCTATTTTCTGAACACAAGGTCACATCAGCAGTGGAGGATGCGGGTCTCTGCTCATCCTCCTTCCCATTTCCCACAAGAGAAAATATCTCTGCGCCAACACTTATCCTTCGAAGTACCCAATCGCGCAAATGTTCGGAGTAGAGTCGGCACCTTTTTCTGACGCTTCCACCAAGTTCGACTCTGGTGTTTGGCTCAAGGATCCCCAGACTGGGAAGTCTGGACTTCCAGATTGTAGATGTGGGAACACTCCCAGCGTTGAGTTGGAGTTTGGAGTTGGAGTTTATTCAATTTGTAGGCCGCCCTATTCCCCGAAGGGACTCAGGGTGGCTGAACAAAAGCCAAGGGAGGGGAAATTACAAAAAGTAAGACAAACAATCAGACAATACGAACAATTTAAAAGCACAACAGACACAGCAAATTCGAGTAGGGTGGGGGGACTCAATCCCAGGCTTGCTGGGACAGCCAGGTCTTCACGGCCGTCCGGAAGGCCCGAAGGGTGGAGAGGGTCCGAATCTCCACGGGGAGCTCGTTCCAAAGGGCCGGGGCAGCCACAGAGAAGGCCCTCCTCCGAGTAGTCGCCAGCTGACATTGGCCGGCAGATGGAATACGGAGGAGGCCTAATCTGTGGGATCGAATGGGTCTGTGGGAGGTAATCGGCCGAAGGCGGTCTCTCAAGTGGGAGATTTGAAGATTTGAGATGTCTCTTCCGCTGCTTCGAAGCCTTCCAGCCTTGAGAACTTTTCACAGGCAGCGGAGGGGATTAAAAACAAGAATGACGTATCCGTTGGGTGTCTGCAGGAAAAACGAGAAAGAGGAAGGAGGAAATTACCATAGGTATGTTTGTAAAAAAAAACATAATAAAGGTGGGATGAAAAAAAAAATCTAGCTCAAATATGTGATTTGGCAATCGGGGAATCGAGACTAATCCAAGACAAATAATGCAACGCATACTCACTCGGTCAGTTAATTGGATACAGAGATAATAAGGGTTGCATGCCTTATCCCCATGATGGTGAATCTATGGTGCGTGCACCACAGGTGGCATGGAGAGCCCTCTGTGCGGGCATGCGAGCCATCACCACAGCTCAGCTCCAGGGTGCATGTATGCGTGCCTTCCGCTGGCCAGCTGATTTTCGGGTCTCTGCCATGTATGTGGGGGAAGGCACATGTACGAGACACACACACATGAGGGGGAGACAGGGGGTGTCATGTGAACATGCACAGGGCTGGGGGAGCGCTGGGGGGGGGGCACGGTGCACCCCTGGGCCATTTTTGGTCCCAGGAGGTTGCCCGGAGGCCTAGTAAGCCCAAAATGGGGCACCAGGGGTGGGGGTGACACATGGGTGTGGGGCATGGGGGGCGGGGAGGGAGTGCGTGCATGGGTAGGGGGTGGGATGGGTAAGAGAGCCAAGGTGGCGCAGTGGTTAGAGTGCAGTACTGCAGGCCACTTCAGCTGACTGCAGTTCGGCGGTTCAAATCTCACCGGCTCAAGGTTGACTCAGCCTTCCATCCTTCCGAGGTGGGTAAAATGAGGACCCAGATTGTTGTTGGGGGCGATATGCTGACTCTGTAAACCGCTTAGAGAGGGCTGAAAGCCCTATGAAGCGGTATATAAGTCTAACTGCTATTGCTATTGCTGCTCTTCTTCTTCTTCTTCTTCTTCTTCTTCTTTTTCTTCCTCCTCCTCCTCCTCCTCCTCCTCCTTCTCCTCTTCTTCTTCTTCTTGGTGCAGAAGGTGGTGCAGTGGTTAGGGTGCAGCACTGCAGGCCACTTCAGCTGACTGCTAGTTCTGCAGTTGGGCTGTTCAAATCTCACCGGCTCAGGGTTGACTCAGCCTTCCATCCTTCCGAGGTGGGTAAAATGAGGACCCGGATTGTTGTTGGGGGCGATATGCTGACTCTGTAAACAGCTTAGAGATGACTGAAAGCCCTATGAAGCGGTATATAAGTCTAACTGCTATTGCTATTGCTATCATGCATGCATTTGCATTATTGACAACAAAAATCTTAGCCACCACCACCACCCTACCCTAAAACCTTCCTTCCTTCATGAAACGCAGTAGACAAAGCTGGCTTCTGGAAAAGCTAAATTCGGCCAGGTTCCTGGTAGCCAAGCCCATCCCTGAGACATTAGCAAACTGACAAAGTCAAGAGAAGAATGTTTTAAGTGATAAAAGCCGGTGCCGTTTACCTGGAATAAACCTCACGGACTTCGTGGTCTTACATCAAAGCAGGAAGGTTTGTGTTTTTAACCATGAATCGATCAATGGTGTTTAAATAAAGGTGTGTTCTGTCAAAGCTCTAATCTCTCCATCAGATTGAAAACAGTCTAAGAAAGCGAGGAAAAGCAACTTCCATTCCAACCCCTGCCTTGTAGATAATACCCGAATTATTTGGGGTGGTGAATCAAGGGGGCCTCGCTCATTAGAAGAGGGTTGATCCAACTTTCAACTTCCAACTTTCAGACGGAAGCAACGGTTTCAGGAGGAGGTTTGCTACTTAGCTGGAGCAGCCCACCGAGCAGAAAAAATAAATAATTACAAGATTGAAACCCCAACCCCTCCCCGATTCTTCCCTAAAAATCAGCCCCTTGCATGGTGATTTTTTCCCCCCCTTCCTTTTCCCCTTCGGCTTAGCATGCTGAAAACACAGCACAGGCGAAGACCACAGCCACAAACAGCTGCATGACATGACAGCACACCTTTTTAATCCCAGTAGGGTGCCTCACTCCCTGCAGGAAAGCATATTTGGCCCCACCTGGGCAGCCAGGTAAACACACCTGATCCAGGACGAGCCTCTTAAATCTTGACGTCCAAATGAAAAAGCTTAAATACCCTCAGACGTTTGCTGCATGTAAAACCCAGGAGGTGATTTTGACCTGGGGTCTAAAGACGGCTGAATAATATTTGCATTCTGCTCCAGGGCCACGTTAAGAGCCCCAGCTAAAGAACCAGCATTTCCCCTTTCAGTCATTCATTCAATCCTGGCAATTCTGCCCCACCAGAAAGACAGACCCCCACCCGTGGGTCTCCTCCCTAGCCTGGGAGAATCAGGTGGCTTGGCCAGGACTGCGCTCTTTTGGCCAATCTGCAGGGGTGACCATGCTGGAGACTTGAAAGGGCTAGTTTGAACTCTTCTATGGAACTAGGACTTCCTATGTTTCATGGACACCAGCCGAGAAGAGCCTAAGGTCCCAGTTGGATTTTGAGGGATTTTTCAAGGGCCCTCCAATCTTAGAAGTTGGGGTTGGCAACTTCAGGGATGGCATGCCTCCCTCTGGCAAGAAAGAGACCCCCCCCATAGGTACTTCATGGGACATTATATTCGGAAGATTTTGATGGGGGTCTGGGAAAAGATGAGGAAAAAATACTATCTTAGGGTTCCGTGCTGGTTGGCACCATTAGAGGCCTTAACGCATCCCAGTGTATTTAATTGGACAAGAAACATAACATATAAAGACATCATGACAGAAGATGGCAACATGAAAACAAAGATGGAATTAGAGCAGCAGGGCAGGAATCTGGAATGGTGGGAATATTTACAGGTTAGAAACAGGTTTAAAAGCGATAAGGTACGTTTTGGGATCTACCCAAACCCTCAGGGGCTAGATAAGATTTTGTTTGGTGGAGACAAGAAAATGTTATCGAAGATTTACCAATTTTTGACCTGCCAAGATGCTAATGAAGAGATGGACAAAAGCCTTCTAATAGCATGGGAGAGAAACTTTGGCTATGAAATTGAAATGGGCAAATGGTGGGATCTATGGAGTAAGACCATTAAACTTACAATATCTACAGCATTCAAAGAAGTTGGGGTTACATCTATGAATTGAAATGCTTAATCACTATGTGGATTAATAATTAATAATGGAAAAATTATTCTTGGAGCTGTGGATGATTACTGACATTATGGTCAATTGAAAATATAAATGTATATCATCACTCAATGGGATTTTTTTTGTTCCAATCTCTGCTTTTTCCTCTCTAGAGATAGGCGATATTATAATACTTTAAAGGTTTATTGTTACTTGATAGATAATTATGGATTCAAGGAAATAAGGGTTGTTACAAATGAGAGAATATTAATGGCAATTTGAACACATAATGCTCAACGATAGTTAAATATTTAGTTATGTTTAATGGCTAACTAGTGATGTTATTTTTAATCTTAAGAACTGATGTACAAAAATTTGTAACCAAACGACATGCTTGATGAAATGGAGGAAAGTTGGGTTTTTTTCTTGCTTTTGTTTTATA
Organism: Thamnophis elegans; assembly: GCF_009769535.1. Taxonomy (NCBI): domain Eukaryota; kingdom Metazoa; phylum Chordata; class Lepidosauria; order Squamata; family Natricidae; genus Thamnophis; species Thamnophis elegans. The sequence continues at coordinate 55,785,403 of NC_045552.1, forward strand.
TGTGTTGTTTTGTTTTTTCTTAAGAAAATAAATAAATATATGTGTGTGTGTGTGTGTTGTATTTGTGCTGATAAATAAATAAAGGGAGACTAGTATAGATCTATTTCAAGCTATTTAGCTCTCATCAGCTAGCCATACCCTTACTGGGATTCGAATCTGGGCTGTATTACATATTAGGCAGATATGTTAACCACTAAGCCACAAGGTTCTCCTCCTTTATCAGCTGAGCCAGGGAAATAGGTATGTATTTAGTGTCATATATATATTAAAATATATATATTAAAAAAAGAAGTTGGGAGCAAAGCTGTAGGATGGGGTCTCCCTGAAGCACTGAGATGTCCACAGAGGGACAGAAGGTGGAGATAGACCTCCCAGGTTCTCCCCACTTTACACCCCCCCACTCAGTTTTGCCACTTCATTGCAGAACACATCTGGAAAGATTCTTAGCCGAAGGATTTTTAATAAGCTTATCTGCTGTCTTCCACAGTTCACACTTTTGATTTGCTTCTCAGTATTTTCTCTCCAAGGTCAGAAAGCACGAATCGTTCCAAAAACGTGGCATACAGGTATCTTCGTAGTAGATGTGTGCATTTAATTTTCTTATGCTTTTTTTTTTTTTTAAATGTTAGGAATTCACAGCCTGCTCGAAAGGATTCTGTTTAGAAATGTAAAAGCTCTCTGTTAAACGAGTCCACTTTCAAAGGCAACCAGATGGATCCAGCTGCCCCTTGTGGCAAGGAGTTCCAGCACCACCACCTTGTCGTCCTGTACACAGTGGTGCCCCCTTGTCTCTGCCCTGGATTGCCAGCCTGGCAAGAAGACCAGGCAATTCAGAAGTGGTTAATGCAATCCTAAATTGCATTAACAGAGGGATACAATCAAGATTAAGTAAGGTACTAATACCACTCTGTAAAGCCTTAGTAAGACCACACCTAGAGTACTGCATCCAGTTTTGGTCACCACGCTATAAAAAAAGATTTGGAGACTCTAGAAAAAGTGCAGAGAAGAGCAACCAGAATGATGAGGGGACTGGAGACTAAAACATAGGAAGAACGGTTGCAGGAACTGGGCCTGGCTGGTCTAGTGAAGAGAAGGACCAGGGGAGACAGGATAGCAGTCTTCCAAGATTTGAGGGGCTGCCCCAGAGAGGAGGGGGTCAAGCTATTCTCCAAAGCACCTGAAGGCCAGAGAAGGAACAATGGATGGAAACCGATCAAGGAGAGATTCAACCTGGAAATAAGGAGGAACTTTCTGACAGTGAGAACTATCAACCCATGGAACAGAAGTTGCCTTTGGAAGTTGTGGGGCTTCATCACCTGAGACTTTCCAGAAGAGACTGGACTGCCACCTGTCAGAAATGGTGTAGGGTCTCCTGCTTTGAGGGGGTGTTGGACTAGATGACCTCTAAGGTCCCTTCCAACTCTGTTAATCTGGGTGGCAAAGAAAGAACACGGGTGTCTCTTTTATGCCCAGGCTGCAGGGAGGACTCTGAGCTGAGGTGTGCCCCCCCCCCCCCGTTTGCAGGGCACAAAGGAGGGGGCCTGATGCCCGACACGGAAGCCGATTCTCCTGCCCCTCCAGAAGGGCTGTTGGCATCTATCAAGTCGGGGATGACTCCGCTGCCTCTGCCGCCACGTTTCCTCTGTGCAGCCGTCACGAGAGAGCCGCCGGTGCTGCAATCTCTTGCCCAGGCAGGAAGGGCTGACGGATGCCCCCCCCCCCCGTCGGACTCCTGGCAAAGGGAAGGATGCGGCAGGGGCTCCGGAGAGCGATGAAGCAACCGGGGGTGGGGGAGCCTCGGCTCCTGTGTCAGGCTTGGAAGTGAGCAAGCAAGTCAGCTGAGGGTGAAGCGCGTCTTCGGAGGTGCGTGGGAGGGGCGCGGTGATTTGCACTTTTATTTGGGGAACTGGCACTTCAGCCATAACGCCCCCTTTCCTCCCCCCCCCTCCAAGGCTGGCGATTCTGAGACGGGCATGGCAACCAATGGAGATACGTCGGAGGGGGGTTGCTTTGGGGGAATGTTTGGAGGCGACGTGTGAAAGGCAGCTGGGGGGTTGAGGGGTCTAGGACCCCCCTCCCCAGGGATGCCTTGTGAAAAGAGCGCGGAGAATAAGACGGGGGGGGGCGCTCTGCCAGGGACGGGAGTGAGCCCGGCCGGGAAGCGCTTTGGGGAAGATGCTGCGGCGCGTCTCACCTGCCTGGCGGGCAGGATCCGGGCGTCGTGGGAAGACAGACGAGTTCCACGAGAGCCAGGCCAGGCTCGGGGGAGGGGGTCTGGCGGCCAGCGCCCCCCTCCCCCGCGGAGCAGAAGCCTCCGCGCTCGCTCTGCAGCCTACCTGCCGTCCCGCCCCGCCCCGTCCCCTCCCCGCCCTCTCGGCTCCACCTGGCCGGTCCCGGGGAAGGCGGGGAGGAGGGGGAAGGGGCTGGACGGGCGCTATAAAGGCTCCCACCGGGCGGCGGCGGCCCAGAAAGGAACGCCATGGGTTGGTTCCAGCTGCCAAACTGTCTGCGCTTCGGCCGAAAGGTGAGCGGGCGAGGAAGAGGAGAGGAAGGGGGCGCGGGACTGTCTGCTCCCAGCTGCCCGCCCCGACTGGGGCTCCCTCCCGGCAGAGACGGAGCCAGAGACGGAGACCTGCCGGGCTCCATCGGGGCGGGGGAACCGGGCAGGTGGCAAGCCGAGCGAGCGAGCTAGCATCCTTGGCGAAGGGAAGAGCCCAGGCGGGCGCGCGGCAGGAGGAACCCCGGCGCAGCGCTTGGCGATCCTGAGCATCCGAGGGAAGCAGCCGGAGCTCAGGGAGGCGCCGGGCGCTGCGCCCCCAGCATCTTCCCCGGATTTGGGCGTTCAGGTCCCTCCGCCGGGAAGCCCCCTCCCCTCTCCCGCCCCCCCCCCCCGCCTGGGAAGTCACCAATCTGGCGTCCCTTGTTGGGTGCAGCTTCTGGAGGCAGGGGCGAATGAGGGGGCCCAGCACGCCTTGGGAAGGGGAGGCAGCCTAGGCTCAGGTTCTGATAGCCATGAAAACCTCCAGGGGCCTCGCCAACCCTCGAGGGAAAAGGTGGCAGCTTCTAGTGGGCACCTGCCAGCCCTCTTCCCCTGGCAGCAGCATCTGTGAGCAAAGCAGGGGGCATTTTTTTTCCAGGCTCCGGAGAGGAGCGAAGGGCTGACTTTTCCCTCTTCTCCTTCCCAAGGAATTCACTTTGTCCACGGAGAAGATCGTTGACTCGCAAGATGAGAACACGGAACGGGGCAACTGGTCCAGCAAAACAGACTACCTGCTGTCCATGGTGGGCTATGCGGTGGGCCTGGGCAACGTCTGGAGGTTCCCGTACCTGACCTATGAGAATGGAGGAGGTAAGGGGCTGTTCCCCCTATCCCCCTGTCCCTAAAACGCCCACAGAGGCTTGTGGAGGCTTCCCCATCCAAATGGCCAAAGCTTCCCAGAGCCTCCCAGGGTGTCCTTCAGCAGCTGCTCACCTGGCTGGCTGTGAGTACTTCTTCTTTTCCCCCAGGTGAGCGGATGCAGCCCACCTGACTCTGATCTGTCCCTTCCACCAGGGATCTCCAAGCTTGGCAACTTTCAAGACTGGTGGACTTCAACTCCCAGAATTCCCCAGTCTTAAAGTTGTGGAGGTTGGAGAAGCCCTGTCTTGGATCTCCAATGCACCAGAGAAACCGCCGTAACTCTTGTGGCCTATTAAGATTTTGGACTTCTTTGCAAGGCTCATCCCATAGATCAGGGGTGTTCGAAGTTGGGAGCTTTAAGACTGGTGGACTTCAACTCCCAGAATTCCCCAGCCAGCACAAGTCTTAAAGTTGTGGAGGTTGGAGAAGCCCTGTCTTGGATCTCCAATGCACCAGAGAGACCGCTGTAACTCTTGTGGCCTGTTAAGATTTTGGACTTCTTTGCAAGGCTCATCCCATAGATCAGGGGTGTTCAAAGTTGGGAGCTTTAAGACTGGTGGACTTCAACTCCCAGAATTCCCCAGCCAGCATGGCTGGCTGGGGAATTCTGGGAGTTGAAGTCCACAATTTCCCAAGTTTGGACAATCCCTGCCATAGATTTTGTAGGTATTTTCCCACTGTTTTATGGGAATCCCTCTGCCTGTTGGTAGCAATGGAGAAGCTCTAGACAACCGCAGCCAGACCACCGTAGTAGGCTTGGAAGTGGGAGGGGGAGGGGGACCCTCAGTTTGTGCTACCAGAGCTGAGACCTTGGCACTGTGCCCTTAAGGTCCTTCTATCATACATCCTCATCCCTACGATCCTCTTCCCCTTTTTCTGAGTGTTGGGTCCGAAGATGAATGTAAAGACTCAGTGTACGCCAAGGGGCAAAGCATCGAGGGGATATTCCAGCATCCTCGGTTGTTTGGAACCTTTGCAACTGCAACTTCTGGCTGTCCAGATGTGCCCAGACAGCTTCAGTGTGGAGCAGAAGAGGGCTTGAGTTCCGAGTCCAGGCTCTGCTGGGCCTTTTTTCACAGGGACCTTAATCTGGCTTCCTATTGGTCTCCGGACGCAATTCAAGGTGTTGGTTATTACCTTTAAAGCCCTACATGGCTCAGGACCAGGGTACCCGCGAGACCGCCTACTGCCACATTCCTCCCAACGGCTGGTGAGATCCCACAGAGTGGGCCTCCTTCAGATGCCGTCAGCCAGACAGTGTCGGCTGGCGGCTCCCCGGAGGAGGGTCTTCTCTGTGGCTGCTCCGACCCTTTGGAATGAACTACCCCCAGAGATCCGGACTTTACCCACTCTCATGGCCTTCCGAAAAGCTGTTAAAACCTGGCTATTCCGGCAGGCCTGGGGCTGTTGACCTCATTTCTGAGGTCCAGCCCCAATCAGATTGGGTGCATGGGTGATGTCTTTTTTTTTTAATTGTTCTTTTTTATTTTTTATTAATTATTCTTCTTTTCGTTTTGTAAGCCGCCCGGAGTCCTTCGGGATTGGGCGGCCTATAAATCTACTAAATAAATAAATAAATAGTGACCCTTCCAACCGAGCCCAGTTTTCCTCCTCCTCCTCCTCCTCCTCCTCCTCCTCCTCCTCCTCCTCCTCCTCCTCCTCCTCCTCCTCCTCCTCCTCTTCCATTGACCCCGTGGCATCAGCCAAAGACGTTGAAGTCATGGACCCTGGGTTCATCTGGAAGGTTTTATGTCTGATTTCGCTTTCCTTGACTTCTCTATGCCCTTCTTGAAGCGAAAGGTAGAAGACAACAATAGGAGTGACACACCCAGAAGAGGAATATAACAAGGCATGGCGAGTGTGACTCACGGGGCACACGCAACTCTTTTCTCTCAAGAACAGCCGGGCTCGTCCCATTCGCTGTGTGGGAAGGAAGCCAGGGATTGTCCCTCAGATGGGAAACAAATTCACCTCCCTCTCTTTCATCGGCACCCAATCAAGTTTCAGCTGCTCTGTGGGATGAGTTCTTCTTGTTCTGACCAACAGAAGCAAACTCCTGGTCCCGACAATACCCCCCTTTTATTAATTGACTCTGAATTCTGCTCCTTCGCATCCAGCAAAGTCTTTCCAGGGAGGATTTATAGTCACAGACCTTATCTGGCTTGGAGAGCTGCCAGGCCGAGATCTGCAGAACTTAGCCAGGAGTCTCAGAGAGTCACGAACCAATTAAGTGAACTAATTATCTCCTGTAAACTCCACTCCCCTTTCGCTCCTCTTTTATTCCCTCTGGGAGGGGCCATTCACCATCCACCTGTGGCCTTACTCCCAAGTCGACCCCTGTTCTTTAGCTGTTCCCTTCGTCTGGTTAATCTGTGCATGCACATACTAGGAACAGGCTCCATCTGTTCTTCTGCCTCACTGATGTCTGACTCTGAAGGCAGCTGATAACTGGCATACGGCCCTGGCCTCATCTTTGCCTCCGACACAGAGTCCTCGTCCGAGCCTTCCCCAGACTCCAGGACTGGCCCATCTTCCTCCCCAAACTCCTCACTGTCTGAATCTGCTGCCAGTTCTGCTGATCACTGGCGGGCCACAATACTTCTCTGTAGGCAGCTGCAAGACATTGACAAATGCTGTTTTCCCCAAATGTTTAGCTTTTTAGAGATCTCTGCCTTCTCTGTGGCAGCTCCGGCCCTCTGGAACGAACTCCCCGCAGGGATCCGGACCCTCACCTCTCTCCATGCTTTCCGAAAAGCCGTCAAAACCTGGCTTTGCCGGCAGGCCTGGGGTTGATGAGTTCCCCTCCCCTCTCGACTTGTGTGGTTGTGTGATTCTTGGCTATTTTAGTTACTTGTATTCTGTTCCCCTTTTCCCCTTTTGAGTTGTTCGCCGCCCTGAGTCCCTCCCGGAGAAGGGCGGCATACAAATAATAAAATTCAATTCAATTCAATTCAAATCCCAATTAGAAGCCGTGTTTTCCTTTCACAGGCTGGTGCCCTGGATGGAGGTGCTGGTTTGCCTCTGACTTGGGAAAGGTGGCAGGCTGAATTCTCACCCAATGCCCTTCTCTTGCAGGAGCCTTCCTGATCCCCTATGCCATCATGCTGGCCCTCGCCGGCCTCCCTCTGTTCTTCATGGAGTGCTCCCTGGGACAGTTTGCCAGCTTGGGACCCGTGTCAATTTGGAGAATTTTGCCTCTTTTTCAAGGTGAGTGTTGTCCTACCTCCTGGTGGTTTTCTGGATGGAGTCCTGGGGAAGCCTCTTTTTTCATTAGGGTGCAATGCTTGAGTTTGATTCCTGGGTGCTCTCTGAGCTTGGTGGTTTTCCTGCAGAAGTTTCATCACCCAACTAGGGAACATCACAGGAGGGCCTTCTCTGTAGCCGCTCCGACCCTATGGAATGAATTATCCCCAGAGATCTGGAGCCTCCCCACTCTCATGGCCTTCCGAAAGGCTATCAAAACCTGGCTATCCCGGCAGGCCTGGGGCTGTTGACCTCATGACTGAGGTCCAGCCCCGACCAGATTGGGTGCATGATGAGGTTTTAATCTGTCTTCTCTGTTTTTTTTAATTCTTTATTTTTTTATAATTTACTTTCGGTAAGCCGTCCTCCGGGATTGGGCAGCCTATACATTTATTAAGTACAAATACAATACAGTACAATCATCAGTGCTAGTAAGGGGAGTGGGGTTTGCCCACCGTGCTTATTCTAGTGCAGTGACAGTGAACCTTTTCGACACGGAGTGCCCAAACCGGTGTGCACGCCGGAGCAACCGGAAAAACGAAGACCAGCTGTCCGGCATGCATATGCCTCTTTTTTGGCTTCGTTTGGGGGGCATTTTTGCGCTGTTTTTAAGGCCCTTTTCAAGCCATTTTTGGAATGGTCTTTGTGGGCACGGAGTGCTGGAAAATGGCCAAAAAACGGCTTGGTTTTTGGGCATTTTCAGGCCACTTTTCGGTGCTCTGGCCCCCATGAAGACCAGCTGGCCAGCGCGCAGGTGCCCGCTGAAAAGCAGAAGAGCAGCTGTGTTCGCTATCATAGTTCCCGTGGCTTGCCCTGCGGTGGTTCTTTCCTTGGTTTACCGTTGGCTTCTGTGGCAGCTCCTTAATTGGGGTCCTTTGCAAAATGTCTCAGACCAGCCAAGAGAAGAATGGCGTGGGTCCAGCTGAAGACAAAGCTTGCTCTCCCCCCCCCCCACCCCAAGCCAGGCCAGCTTGGCGTGGGCTGCTCAAGACATATGTCTCCCGAGGCGTGGGACTTGAGCTGGGTGGTTCTGATATAGCCAGGGATTTTCTACAGGTTCTCCGTGAACTGATGCTTATCTTTCTTCCTTCCTTTTTCTCTTTTTTTTTGGCCTCTTTTTTCACTTTGAAGAATCCCACACTGCCTTCCGGGTTTTGCTGTGGGTTTTTATTTTCAATACAGTGTTTTTATGTTCACGGAAGCCGCCTTGGGTCGCCGTGGGCGAGGAGGCGGCAATACACCGTATTTTTCGGAGTATAAGACGCACCTTTTTCCCTCAAAAAAGAGGCTGAAAATCTGGGTGCGTCTTATACACTGAATACAACATTTTTTTGCCTCCCGAAGCCCCGCCCCTTCACCAAAATGGCCATGCATAGCTTTTAGGAGGCTTGCAGAGTGCTCTTGGGGGCTGGGGAGGGCAGAAATGAGCAAAAAACGGGCCCCACAACCCTATAAGCACTCTATAAGCCTCCTAAAGGCTATTCATGCCCTTTTAAAAAAAAACAGGCCCGTTTTCGCAAAAAGTGGGCCGTTTTTAGGAGGTTTGCAGAGTGCAAAAACGTTTTCTTTTTATTTGCCTCTTCAAAACCTTGGTGTGTCTTATACTCCGGTGCGTCTTATGCTCCGAAAAATACGGTACTTTTTCTAAAATGAAAAATAAATAAAATCTCAGGTGAAACAAGGCAGCAGCCTTTGGAAATGTCCTGGGCATGCTTGCAGCCTTAGCCCTGTGGTTTTTCCTTCCTTGGAGATAACGCATAGGGTGCTCTTATCAGCTTGATTGCCCTGGTGAAAATGTCATGCTGACAAACATCTCGTATTGACCTTCAGGACGAAACTTTTGTTTGGGCTGTAACACACGCTGATTGCAATCACGCTATGCTCAGGAAAAACATCAAACAAAGGGAACCCCACCTTTGTGCATTCGGCAAAGACTGCAGGTCTCTGAGCTAACCAGGCGGCTGTTCTGAGCTAGACTTTCCCCCAAAAAGCCAAAACCCCTTTTATGAAACAACTGTGAATTCCTTTCATTCACATTCAGCAAAGGCCAGGCAAACAGTCTTTCAAAGGAATATTTATGACCACAGACCTTATCTATCTTGGAAAGCTGCCATGTCAATATTTCCCAAAGGAGGTGCTGTGCAAGGAAAGACTTGGGCACAGAGTCTCTGAGATTCAGGGACAGATCTTCACACTCCTGAAATGAATCTGACAAACAACCGAACAAATTGTTTCCTGCACTCCCCTTTTGCTCTTCTTTTATATCCTATGGGAGGGGCCATTCACCATCCACCTGCGGCTTCATTCCCAAGTTGACCCTGATTTCTTAGCTGTTCTTTTCTTTGGGCAGCTCTGTGCATGTGCACACTGGGAACAGGCTCCAGCTGTTCCTCTGCCTCATTGCTGTCTAGCTCCGTAGGCATCTGATCACTGCCAGATGGCCTCAGCCTCGTCTCTGCTTCTGATGCAGAGCCCTCGTCCCAGCCTTCTCCAGCCTCCAGGACTCACCCAACCTCCTCAATTTCCGACTCTGCCACCATCTCTGCTGGCAGGTCAAAACAGCTGCCCCCTTCCCTCTTTGCAATGCATTTAGGTTGACATTCCCAGCCAGTTGTCTCCTAGGAGCTCAGAGACACGTCTGCTGATGGCCTGGACTCTTTTTCTCTTTCTGACCAGGCGTGGGAATCACCATGGTCGTCATCTCCACCTTTGTGACCATCTATTACAACGTCATCATTGCCTACAGCCTCTACTACTTGTTCGCCTCCTTCCAACGGGTGGTGCCATGGGATAACTGCAACGCGACGTGGGCCGATCACAGATGCAGCAAAACGCCACTGGGTAAGTCAGTGGGAAAGCGAAGAATCCATCAGCCAAACCCACATGCGTTTCCCTTCTTCTGTGGGTGAAGCCACTTTTATCTGCAGGCGCCCAGTGGGGTGCGCAGATCAGATCAGAAAATGCTTTGGTTTTCTTTCGTGATAAAAACACATGGCAGGGTTAGCAAGCTGAGCTGGAGGCAGCGTCTGGGGTGGGGACATGCAAACGAGGAGGTGGGGTTATGCAGATGAGCACAGTCCTGATCCTCACCAACAAGGGGTTCCTCCAACAGCCAGATAGGGAAATGCATATTTTTTTTATTTTATTTTATTATCAAGATTTTTATTAGATGAACATTAAAAACATTGGAGACAGTGCAATATTTCTGGCGTAAACATTTCCATAGAGTGATTAGACCTTGTAACAATTATAGTTTATATCCGTTACATAGGTGTAGGTAGCCAGTCAGATTCCCTAGACAGGGAAATGCATGTTTTGCAGCTGTTTTAGTCCCTCGCATTATTTCCCATCTTTGCATGAAAGCAGTTTTCATCCCTTTCGTTTGGAGTGTTGACTAAGAATAGCAATAGCAATAGCAGTTAGACTTATATACCGCTTCATAGGGCTTTCAGCCCTCTCTAAGCGGTTTACAGAGTCAGCATATCGCCCCCAACAACAACCCGGGTCCTCATTTCACCCACCTCGGAAGGATGGAAGGCTGAGTCAACCTTGAGCTGGTGAGATTAGAACCACTGAACTGCAGATAACAGTCAGCTGAAGTGGCCTGCAGTACTGCACCCTAACCACTGTGCCACCTCGGCTCATAAGAAAGCTGTAAAATGCCATTCAAAGGGAATCATAAGATACCTGGACGTGTCATCACACCAAATCTGCTTTTATTACCCAAGGCCCAGCTCCATTGCAGAAAAAAAGGGGGAAAAATGGATCCAGTCAGGCCAAAGAGAGGGTTTTTTTTGCTTTGCTGAGATTGGGATGTGTGTGTGGGGGTGTTCATCCCATGTTTCAACAGTTCATAACAGTAACACGAAGAATAAAAAGCAAAAAAATCTAAACCCTGAAGTGAACAGGCTTGTGCTACGTACTTATAGCAATAGCAATAGCAGTTAGACTTACATACCGCTTCATAGGGCTTTCAGCCCTCTCTAAGCGGTTTACAGAGTCAGCATATCGCCCCCAACAACAATCCGGGTCCTCATTTCACCCACCTCGGAAAGATGGAAGGCTGAGTCAACCTTGAGCCGGTGAGATTTGAACAGCTGAACTGCAGAACTGCAGTCAGCTGAAGTAGCCTGCAGTGCTGCATTTAACCACTGCGCCACCTCGGCACATCAATATAACAATAACAATAAAAAAAGAACAAAATTAGACACAGCTAAGTTTTAACTAATAGAGGGGAAATGTTATGATATAGGATATAGTTAAATAAAGAAAGGATAATTATAATAAATTATATACATGGGAGATTAGAAAATTTTAGTATTAAATATTATGGATGTTTAGCTAAAACAGGATATGAGGATTTAATGTTAAGGGAGGATTCTATAAATAAATAAGCAAATGAAATGCCAGCATGTGGTTATGTATTAAATCTTGGTATATTTTATGATGAAGGACGTTTAAATAATTATAGTCAAATAAAAGTGGAGGTATGATGATGGTAATGCAATAAATATCCGAGTTAAGATATTAGAATTAATATAAATTATATTTGATGATGGTGGAAAAGATGCGGGAGCCGAGGTGGCGCAGTGATTAGGGTGCAGTACTGCAGGCCACTTCAGCTGACTGTTATCTGCAGTTCAGCGGTTCTAATCCCACCGGCTCAAGGTTGACTCAGCCTTCCATCCTTCCGAGGTGGGTGAAATGAGGACCCGGATTGTTGTGGGGGGGCGATATGCTGACTCTGTAAACTGCTTAGAGAGGGCTGAAAGCCCTATGAAGCGGTATATAAGTCTAACTGCTATTGCTATGCCCGAAAGCCTTTTGTAACCAACTGATACACTTTCTACAGCAGTGTTTCTCAACCTTGTCAACTTGAAGATGTCTGGACTTCAACTCCCAGAATTCCCCAGCCAGCTGGGGAATTCTGGGAGTTGAAGTCCAGACATCTTCAAGTGGACAAGGTTGAGAAACACTGTTCTACAGTATGTAAAGAAGGAGGATTTGTATGTTTGTTTGGAAAATAAAAACAAATATTTTAAAAAAGCAGAAAAAGTAAACCCTGAAGCAAAAGGCTTGTGCTACGTACTTATTAATCTGGAACTTTGCTACCAAGTAAATTAAGTTAAAGCGCAACAGTTTTTGCCCGCGGGAAAGCCCTTTCTCTATCCCTTCTGACTGCCTCTTCTTCTGCCTCCTTCAGTATTATCGTGCAACGTCACGATGGGAGACATAATCGTCAACATGAGTTACCCCGAGGTGTTGAGCAAGAACCTCACCTGCATCCCCGACAGCCAAGTATTTGAAGATTCGCAGCTTCCCAGCGAGCAGTATTGGAAGTAAGTGTGAATCAATGTGACGCAACCCAACCTTGGTAGCCTCTCTAGCTTGTGGTCTCAGGGGTGTCCAAACTTGGGAACTTTAAGGCTTGTGGACTTCAACTCCCAGAATTCCTCAGCCAGCCATGCTGTATGCCCTTCGTTAGGCTGCTGGGGAATTCTGGGAGTTGAAGTCCACCAGTCTTAAAGTTGCCAAGTTTGAAGACCTCTGATCTAAGCTGAGAGATTGCAGAGGAAGGGGTTACAAGAGAGTAGGTTCTGCTGGCTGGGGAATTCTGGGAGTTGAAGTCCACCAGTCTTAAAGTTGCCAAGTTTGAAGACCTCTGATCTAAACGGAGAGATTGCAGAGGAAGGGATTACAAGATAGTAAGTTCTGCTGGCTGGGGAATTCTGGGAGTTGAAGTCCACCAGTCTTAAAGTTGCCAAGTTTGAAGACCTCTGATCTAAGCTGAGAGATTGCAGAGGAAGGGGTTACAAGAGAGTAGGTTCTGCTGGCTGGGGAATTCTGGGAGTTGAAGTCCACCAGTCTTAAAGTTGCCAAGTTTGAAGACCTCTGATCTAAGCTGAGAGATTGCGGAGGAAGGGGTTACAAGAGAGTAGGTTCTGCTGGCTGGGGAATTCTGGGAGTTGAAGTCCACCAGTCTTAAAGTTGCCAAGTTTGAAGACCTCTGATTTAAACGGAGAGATTGCAGAGGAAGGGGTTACAAGAGAGTAGGTTCTGCTGGCTGGGGAATTCTGGGAGTTGAAGTCCACAAGTCTTAAAGTTGCCAAGTTTGAAGACCTCTGATCTAAGCTGAGAGATTGCGGAGGAAGGGGTTACAAGAGAGTAGGTTCTGCTGGCTGGGGAATTCTGGGAGTTGAAGTCCACCAGTCTTAAAGTTGCCAAGTTTGAAGACCTCTGATCTAAACGGAGAGATTGCAGAGGAAGGGATTACAAGAGAGTAAGTTCTGCTGGCTGGGGAATTCTGGGAGTTGAAGTCCACCAGTCTTAAAGTTGCCAAGTTTGAAGACCTCTGATTTAAACGGAGAGATTGCAGAGGAAGGGGTTACAAGAGAGTAGGTTCTGCTGGCTGGGGAATTCTGGGAGTTGAAGTCCACCAGTCTTAAAGTTGCCAAGTTTGAAGACCTCTGATCTAAGCTGAGAGATTGCAGAGGAAGGGGTTACAAGAGAGTAGGTTCTGCTGGCTGGGGAATTCTGGGAGTTGAAGTCCACCAGTCTTAAAGTTGCCAAGTTTGAAGACCTCTGATCTAAACGGAGAGATTGCAGAGGAAGGGATTACAAGAGAGTAAGTTCTGCTGGCTGGGGAATTCTGGGAGTTGAAGTCCACCAGTCTTAAAGTTGCCAAGTTTGAAGACCTCTGATTTAAACGGAGAGATTGCAGAGGAAGGGGTTACAAGAGAGTAGGTTCTGCTGGCTGGGGAATTCTGGGAGTTGAAGTCCACAAGTCTTAAAGTTGCCAAGTTTGGAAACCCCTGGTCTAGAGCAAGACTCTCCAACCTTGGCAACTTTAAGCCTGAAGGACATCAACTCCCAGTTGAAGTCCTCCAGGCTTAAGGTGGCCAAGGTTGGACACCCCTGGCCTAGAGCAAGACTCTCCAAACTTGGCAACTTTAAGCCTGAAGGACATCAACTCCCAGTTGAAGTCCTCCAGGCTTAAGGTGGCCAAGGTTGTAAACCCCTGGTCTAGAGCAAGGCTCTTCAAACTTGGCAAGACTTGTGGACTTCAACTCCCAGAACCTCCCAGTCAGCCATGGTCCAAGTTGCCAAGTTTGGAGATCCGTGCTCCACAGTAGTCTTTTCCAACCATGGGAATGTCCAGATGTCTGGACGTCCAGGTAAGTGGGAGGATGCTAGGAATTTAATCAACCTGTCTCGAAGTTGTCCAGTTCTGGACCTTCTACAGTGGATGGAACGGAGTCCTCAGAGAGGCTAAGTCCTTCATGAGAACATGGTGGTTGCAGTATGATTCAAATAGGAGCTGGAGGGGAAGAGGCCCATCACTAATAGCAGTTAGACTTATATACCGCTTCATAGGGCTTTCAGCCCTCTCTAAGCGGTTTACAGAGTCAGCATATCGCCCCCAACAACAATCCGGGTCCTCATTTTACCCACCTCAGAAGGATGGAAGGCTGAGTCAACCCTGAGCCGGTGAGATTTGAACAGCCGAACTGCAGATAACAGTCAGCTGAAGTGGCCTGCAGTGCTGCATTTAACTACTGCGCCACCTCGGCTCAAGTGATCTGCCCCCAATAATGGGGAGGGTGGAGGGAGAGCCTTTTCTGAGTGAGTGGGTGAGTACCGCTGACTTCAGCTCAGGGTGTATTTTGCCTTCTCTGGAGGCATCCTGACCTCAGGTTCTGCATCTATTCACCTTCCCCAGAGCGAGTCTTGTGTGCACGAACAAAGGAAACACAATGCTATTTGCAGAGGTGTTTGTTGTACCTTGACTGGTGCATGTCGTCGTATAGTGTTGTTGTTTTTTCTGAGGATGACTGAACGATACAGAGCCATAAAAGCAGAGAGACAGCATGAGGCATTATTGCAAAGCTGTGTGGGTAGATGTGCAACTTGGAGAGAGGCTTCCCGGCCTCCAGAAAGACAGCCTGCCCCACAGCCACTACAAAGCAGGATGAGGGAGCCTGCAATCGATCCTACAAAGCCCAGCAGGCTACGTGGGGGAGACTGAGGCAAGCCAAGCAGGATTGCAACCTAGAGTGAAACTAGGACTTGGGTTAAGAGTAAGTGTCTTAGGCCAGCATGGGAAACCACAGCTCCCAGGAATGCCAACCGACATGGCCAGAGCTGAGGAATGCTGGTGATTGTGGTTGGGCAGTATCTGGAATGCCACCCACTCCTCCAGCATTTCTCCCCAACTCAAACCACACCCCAAGCCTATTCTGGTTCAACCACAGAGCAAGCCGGGTTCCACCCAAACCTGGTTGAGGCTGCTTCCCCTTGTTCATCCTTCTCTCCTTTTCTTCCGGCAGCTACGAAGTCCTCCAGCGCTCGGCGAACATCAGCGAGACCGGAGTGATCGTGTGGTACCTGGCCCTTTGCCTTCTCCTTTCCTGGCTGATCGTGGCAGTTAGCTTGGTCAAAGGGATCAAGTCATCCGGGAAGGTAATTGCAAGGGAGCCTCCTGGCCAGTGGTGGGATTCAGTTGGTTTGCACCTATTCAGGAGAACCGGTTGTTAACTTTCTAAGCAGTTCGGAGAACGGGTTGTTGGAAGAAATCTCCTTCTGGTTTTCCCCACTTTCCAGGGCTAATCCTGTAAGGAAGGCAGGAAGGAAACACTCTGGTGTTGTTTCTAGCCTAATCTTTATTGCCCTGCTTACAGAAACTGCCTCTCCGGTTAACCCTTATTACATTGTAACACCTAAGGCAAAGTAGTGCCCATCGGTTGAGTCGGCCATGCCCACATGGTCACATGACCACCGAGCCCCGCCTACGCAGCTGGTCATTAGGGCAGAGAACTGGTTGTTAAATTATTTGAATCCCACCACTGCTCCTGGCCCTCGGAAGGCTGGCTACCGGCTGGGCTGAAGGACTCTCATTTCGTCATTCCAGCAGTCTTGGAATACGGCGGGTATTTAAGGCTCCTTTCTTCAACCTCGACCTTGGGGTGAAGAGGATCCTTGGAGAGCATGTGCCAAAAACAGCTCAGAGCACCCACAAGCTAAAAGTAGAGGGCAGCTGGAGGCAGAGGGGCTTGGCACATGGCTGCGGTAGGGCGACCGAGGCTCTGGTTTCAGAGGAAAGAACTGGTTCCATGGCATTCCAAGGGCATGAAGGATTTGCCAAAGTGCCAGGAGATATGCCAACTCCCTTCCTGTCCTGGCCACCTTGGAGGCACTGTTGGGCGGGCCCACTAAGGAAAGAGCCCAGAAGTAGTCAAGTCTCGGGCAATTTGATGTGACTTTCAGGTCCTCCCTGCAAAGAATTTGGGAAGTAATAATTCTGTGGGTGCATGCGAACAATTTGATGGTCACCTGATCCAAGGGCTTTTCCTGGAGGAGATTCCATGCTTAGAGGCAAGCCCTCTGTCTTCCTTGGGGATATCTCAGCTGCATCCCGTGAAGCCTTAGTAAGAAAGGATCCAACAGCAGCAGTGGTGGGTTTCAAAATTGTTTAGAACCTCTTCTGTAGGTGTGGCCTGCTTTGTGGGAGTGGCTTGCCTGCCATGTGACTGGGTGGGAGTGGCTTGGCAGTCATGTGACTGGATGGCTGTGGCCAACTTGTAAAATGTGGTGAAACTCACTTAACAATGCTCTTGCTTAGCAACCAAAACGTTGGCTCAGAAATTCTGGCATTTGAAGCACTTAAGTCTTAAAGCTGTCAAGTTACAAGACCCTTGCACCCCTAATCCTTTAGAAAAAAACCCAGGGGTGTTCAAACTTGACAGCTTTAAGACTTGTGGACTTCAACTCCCAGAATTCCTCCTCCAGTCATGTTGGCTCAGGAACTCTGGCATTGAAGCACTTAAGTCTTAAAGCTGTCAAGTTACAAGACCCTTGCACCCCTAACCCTTTAGAAAAAAAACCAGGGGTGTTCAAACTTGACAGCTTTAAGACTTGTGGACTTCAACTCCCAGAATTCCTCCTCCAGTCATGTTGGCTCAGGAACTCTGGCATTGAAGTGTGCTAGTCTTAAAGTTGTCAAGTTACAAGACCCTTCGACCCCTAACCCTTTAGAAAAAAAAACCCAGGGGTGTTCAAACTTGAAAGCTTTAAGACTTGTGGACTTCAACTCCCAGAATTCCTCCTCCAGTCATGTTGGCTCAGGAACTCTGGCATTGAAGTGTGCAAGTCTTAAAGCTGTCAAGTTACAAGACCCTTGCACCCCTAACCCTTTAGAAAAAAAAAACCAGGGGTGTTCAAACTTGAAAGCTTTAAGACTTGTGGACTTCAACTCCCAGAATTCCTCCTCTCGCTCTTCATCTTGATGATGTGCGGACAGGCGGGGGGGGGAGGAAGCTGGAAGTTGCAATTAAAGCCCCCGCTCAGCATCTTGCAGGTTTCCCCACACCCACACCCCCACGCTCTGCAGATAGCTCATCAGGAGGGCGTGACTGGGAAGACCAGAGAGGCTGCGGCCTCCGACCAAGAGCAGATTCCCCACCATTATCTGTATCTGAATCCTCCTTTGTTTCTGCTTTAAAAAACAAATGCAAATTTAAAAAAGTATTCTATTGGCTTCAGTCTGGCCTCTTTCCGAACGTGCATTGTTTCTCCTTGCAGGTTGTCTATTTCACAGCCCTCTTCCCATATGTGGTCCTGATTATACTGCTGGTGCGAGGGGTCACCTTGGTAGGCGCCCGTGATGGGATTGAGTTCTACATCGGGGCCCAGTCTGACTTCAAGAAACTTCTCAATGCGGAGGTTGGTACCCCCCCAGCCCATGGAGGGCAGCTGGACTGGAAACTTGTGTGTGTCTGGGTGTGTGTGTGTTAGTCCTATAAAACAGGGGTCTCCAACCTTGGCCACTTGGAGACTTGTGGACTTCAACTCCCAGAATTCCTCAGCCAGCAAAGCTGGCAATTCTTTGTGTGTCCAATCACACTTGGCCAATAAAGACTTGTTTCTTTCTTTCTTTCTTTCTTTCTTTCTTGATTTCTTTCTTTCTTTGCTTTATTTGTTTCTTTCTTGCTCTCTATCTCTCACTTCCTTCATTCCTTCCTTCCTTCTTTCTTTCTTTCTTTCTTTCTTTCTATCTCTCTATATCTATCTTATCTATCTATCTATCTATCTATCTATCTATCTATCTATCTATCTATCTATCTATCTATCTATCTATCTATCTATCTATCTATCTATCTATCTATCTATCTATCTATCTATCTATCTATCTATCTATCTATCTATCCAGCTATCCAAGTGGCCCAGGTTGGAGACCCCTGCAGTATAAAAGACAGGCAAGCAGAATTCTTCAGCCTTCATCCTGGGTTCTAATTTCACAAAAACAGAGTATGGCTTGCCAGGACGCAACACTTGAGTTAATCTCAGACAAGCTAAGCAGGTTTGGGCTGGTGTAATAGTTGGACGGGAGACAATAGGAAAGCTGGGTTGGGAAACTGAAAAACAAACGAAAAGAAAAGAATGGAAAACAACTTTCAGGCTTTGGCCAAGAAACCCTTATAGATACTATCTGCCTGCCATCACCAATAATCTACCAGCTGACACCTTTAGGGTATAGCTTAAGTGTTATGACCAAATCGGAAAAGAGCTACATCAGAATAAACTAATATTTTGTCTTTTATGTACACTGAGAGCATCTGCGCCAAAGACAAATTCCGTGTGTGTCCAATCACACTTGGCCAATAAAGACTTCTTTCTTTCTTTCTTTCTTTCTTTCTTTCTTTCTTTCTTTCTTTCTTTCTTTCTTTCTTTCTCTCTCTCTTTCTCTCTTTCTCTCTTTCTCTCTCTCTCTCCCTTCCTTCCTTCTTTTCTTTCTTTCTCTCTATATCTATCTATCTATCTATCTATCTATCTATCTATCTATCTATCCAGCTATCCAGCTATCTATCCATCTCTCTCGCTCTCTCTCTATCTCTATCTATCTATCTATCTATCTATCTATCTATCTATCTATCTATCTATCTATCCATCCATCCATCCATCCATCCAGCTATCCAGCTATCCAGCTATCTATCTATCCATCTCTCTCTCTATCTCTATCTCTCTATCTCTCTATCTCTCTCTCTCTCTCTATCTCTCTATCTATCTCTTATCGCTATCTATCTATACATCCATCCATCCATCCATCTACCTACCCACCTATCGTCCTACCTACCTATCTATTTTTCCTTCCTTCCTTCCTTCCTTCCTTCCTTCCTTCCTTCCTTCCTTCCTTCCTTCCATCCACCCACCCACCCACCCACCCACCCATCCATCTATCTAATATCCATACTCTTGATAGCAACAACACAGACTTATATACCACTTCACAATGCTTTACAGTCCTCTCTAGATGGCTTACAGAGTCAGCCTCTTGTCCCCAACAATCTGGGTCCTCATTTTACCGACCTCAGAAGGATGGAAGGCTGAGTCGACCTGGAGCCAGGGTCAAACTCCTGGCAGTGGGCAGAGTTAGCCTGCAATTCTCCATTCTGACCACTGCGCCGCCACGGCTAATAATAATTGCAATCTTTATCATGGCTTATGTAGCTCAGACACCCTTGGTTAAGCAGGTGGGATTGCCAAGAGCGACTTGCTATGTTTCTTCCTCCTCTTTCTTCAAGGTGTGGAAAGCCGCCGCCACGCAGATTTTCTTCTCCCTCTCTGTCGCCTGGGGTGGGCTGGTGGCCCTCTCCTCCTACAACAAGTTCCGTAACAATTGCTACGCGGACGCCATTTTCGTCTGCCTGACCAACTGCCTCACCAGCGTCTTCGCGGGGTTCGCCATCTTCTCCATCTTGGGCCACATGGCCTACATGTCAAAAAAGAAGGTCGAAGATGTCGTCAAATCAGGTGAGCGTCACCTGTTGGAGGCCACTCGATCTGTGGCGAGCTTCTGGCCTCATTCGGATTTTCAGATGGATTTTGTCAAAGGTGCTTGGTTTTGGGTTCTGTGCGCCAACAACAGAGAGAAGACCAGAGCCGAGGTGGCCCAGTGGTTAGGGTGCAGTACTGCAGGCCACTTCAGCGGACTGTTATCTGCAGTTCAGCAGTTCTAATCTCACCGGCTCAAGGTTGACTCAGCCTTCCATCCTTCCGAGGTGGGTGAAATGAGGACCCGGATTGTTGTTGGGGGCGATATGCTGACTCTGTAAACCGCTTAGAGAGGGCTGAAAGCCCTATGAAGCGGTAGATAAGTCTAACTGCTATTGCTAAAGAAGGAAAGAAAGAAAGAAAGAAAGAAAGAAAGAAAGAAAGAAAGAAAGAAAGAAAGAAAGAAAGAGCCGAGGTGGCGCAGTGGTTAGGGTGCTGTACTGCAGGCCACTTCAGCTGACTGTTATCTGCAGTTCAGCAGTTCTAATCTCACCGGCTCAGGGTTGACTCAGCCTTCCATCCTTCCGAGGTGGGTGAAATGAGGACCCGGATTGTTCTTGGGGGCAATATGCTGACTCTGTAAACCTCTTAGAGAGGGCTGAAAGCCCTCTGAAGCGGTATATAAGTCTAACTGCTATTGCTATTGCTAATTTCAAAATCTCCAATTGGGAACCCACACTTTTCCAAAGAAATTCAGGACTTTATTTGACGTTGAAAAATCTGGAAGCTTCTGATTAGTTTGGATCCTTCCGGCTGCAGCTGAAATTGTATTCAGAAATCCCGAACGAATTTGTCCAGCCAATCAGATGGAATATTTGCACGGGGCTCAATAGCCCCTCATGGGGTTCTTCCATCAGACTCTGGATTTCTGGTCACAGTGGGAAACCAGGGCCGGATTCAGATTTGGTTTAGGACAGTGGGTGCCAAAAGCACGCTATTGCGCTTGCTCACGTGCCCACCCCCATAAGTTAATGCCCCCCTCCTGCTGCCCCGCGCATGCGAGCATGGCTTTCTTGGAGCACGAGGAGGGCGAAAATAGTGCAACATATAAACTGCAAGTTTAGGAACAGAATTCCGGGTTGCCCGTTCCCGCCATTTTTCTCTCTCAAGAGGCTTCTGGAGGCTTCCCTGAAGTCTCCGGAGGTTGAAAAACAGCCCAACACACAAACCGGAAGTCCACTCCTGAACTTCCGGTTTGCGCGTTGGGCTGTTTTTCGCCTTCCGGAGACTTCAGGGCATTGGTGGGATTCAAATAATTTAACAACCGGTTCTCTGCCCTAATGACCATCTGGGTTGGTGGGGCTCGGTGGTCATGTGACTGGGTGGGCGTGGCCAACTCAAGGTCACTCAAGTTGATGGACGCTTCGCCTTAGCTGTAACAATGGAATCAGGGTTAACCGGAGAGGCAGTTTCTGTAAGCAGGGCAATGAAGATGAGGCTAGGAACAACACCAGAATGTTTCCTTCCTTCCTGCCTTCCTTACAGGATTAGCCCTGTAAAGTTGGAAAAAACAAAAGGAGATTTCTTCCAACAACCGGTTCTCTGAACTACTTAGAAAGTTACCAACCGGTTCTCCCGAATGGGTGTGAACCGGCTGAATCCCACCACTGTTTCAGGGAATGCACGCTGGAGCTGACAGGGCAACACCTCGTGTGCCCTCAGAAATGGCTCTGCGTGTCAACCTGTAGCACACCTGGTGTAGATTTGCCATCCCAGGTCTGGGATGACTCTTTCACCCTTCAAGTTTGATGTAACAGATCATTTCACTCAATGTGATCTTCTCCACCCATCTTTCTCCTGCCTCGGTTGGGCTCCCCTAAGTTCACCTCCCATTTCTGGCTGGAGGGTGAGAACTACTGAACCCAAACACACCTGATGGAACACTTCCACCGTCACGGAAAGCGGCTGTTATTGGCCTCGGTTGGCTGTAGGCTTTTCACTCCAGATCTCTATTTCTCCGAGGGAGAACATTTCCTGATGGTCTCTTTGATTTTGCTCCCTGGCAGGATTTGACCTGGCCTTTGTGGCCTATCCTGAAGCCCTGTCCCAGCTCCCGGTGGCTCCTCTCTGGTCCTTCCTGTTCTTCTTCATGCTCCTCCTGCTGGGTCTCGATTCCCAGTTTGCCACCATAGGTGAGTATCAGTTAAGACAAAGGGGATCCTCTTTGGCGTTGCCTTGGTCAAAAGGATTGTATGCCCTGCTGAAGGAGGATCTCATCTCCCGCCAGCCTGCTTCAGTCGCTCTTAATAGGTTTGAGCCGTCGAGGTGGCGCAGTGGTTAGGGTGCAGTACTGCAGGCCACTTCAGCTGACTGTTATCTGCAGTTCAGCGGTTCAAATCTCACCGGCTCAAGGTTGACTCAGCCTTCCATCCTTCCGAGGTGGGTAAAATGAGGACCCAGACTCTGGGGGCAAGTTGCTGACTCTGTAAACCGCTTAGAGAGGGCTGAAAGCCCTATGAAGCGGTATATAAGTCTAACTGCTATTGCTATTTACGCATTTTCACGCATAGAAGGAAGCCCTGCGTTTGGAGGCAGTGCCATCGGTCCAAAAAAGGCCCCTTTCCTTCTGCAAAATTTGTGAAATATTAGTACTACTTTATAAATCCCTAGTAAGAGCAACACACCTCGAATCCTGCATCCGGTTTTGGTCGCCGCATTACAAAAAAATGATATTGAGACTGGAAAGAGTGCAGAGAAGAGCAGCTTGGGTGATTCAAGGCCTGGAGACTAAAACATCCGAAGAACGGTTGCAGGAACTGGGTTTGGCTAATCTAGAGAAAAGAAGGACCAGGGGAGTGACATGATAGCAGTCTTCCACTATTTGAAAGGCCGCCACAAAAAAGAGAGGGTGGGGGGGGGGTGTCAACGCACCAGAAAAGCTAGAAAAAAAAATAGATGGAAATTAATGAAGGAGAGAAGCGGAATTGAGGAGAAACTTCCTCACAGTGAGAACAATTAACCAGTGGAACAGAAGTTGGAGGCTTTTAAGAGACTGCATAGCCCCTTGTCTCAAATTGTATAGGATCTCCTGCTTCAGCAGGGGGTTGGACTAGAAGACCTCCAAGGTAGCAATAGCAATAGCAATAGCAGTGGACTTATATACCGCTTCATAGGCCTTTCAGGCCTCTCTAAGCGGTTTACAGAGAGTCAGCATATTGCCCCCAACAATCTGGGTCCTCATTTTACCCACCTCGGAAGGATGGAAGGCTGAGTCAACCCTGAGCCGGTGAGATTTGAACCGCTGACCTGCTGATCTAGCAGTAGCCTGCAGTGCTGCATTTAACCACTGCGCCACCTTGGCTCCCTTCCAGCTCTATTCTGATTGGATTGTTTGACTTCAGTCTGAATGACACGCTGGGGAAGGGAAAGATGGAAAAGCAAAGTGTGGGGGGGGGGAAACGAATTAAAAAGCATTCTAAAGTAACAATCATTCCAAACTATACCTTATAATCTTTTAAACGGAATAATAATAATATAAGAATGGCAAAGAAAAAGAATAACTATGTGAATGTATACCTATAACTGTATGTAAGAGAATAAATGACAGTAAAAATATAAAGCATGATATAGGTAAATAATATTTGGTCATAAGTAGCTAAGTATAAATAAAGAAAGAATTGTACATAAAAATGGATAACGAATAAGGTGATTATGAATGAAAGATAGAAATGTATAGAAGGGAAAACACTTAACTGCAAAGAAACCAATTCGGAACTGCGGTATGATATACGATGGAACTTATTGTTCCTATGTTGTTTTTAAGTTATGTGTTTGTTTCTGTTGATGTGCTTATGTGTTTAAAATAAAAATTTATATGAAAAAAATAAATAATGTAACAGTCATCTAGACACGGTTCAGGATGGAGAAGCCGGATGGAGCTGGCCTCAGAGTAGCAATGGAAGGATAACCCTCCTTCTCCTCTCCCGCTGCTAACTGGGCTCCCTCTTCCTTCCGCAGAGACCATCACCACCACCATCCAAGATATCTACCCTGCCGTGATGAAGAAGATGAGAGTCTTTGTGACAATGGGCTTGTGTATGCTGTTGTTCTTCCTCGGGCTCGTCTGTGTGACCCAGGTGTGACTCAAGGGAGGCTGGGTGGTCCCCACACTCTCTTAGGCAAGAAGGGCCGGGAACGGGGGTGGGTTTCTCACCCCGTTCCAACCGGTTTGGTTGGAATGGGGCCGGCGGCATCCTCGTGCACGCGCGCAGTGCACGCATGCGTACTAGCGCCTGTGCGATGCTCCAGCTGCTCCTGGAGGATCGCGCAGGCGCTGTATGCGTTCTGCGCATGCGTGGAAGCGCAGAACTCGTCAAAACCGGGTAAGAAACGCGGGCGGGCGGGTGGATCCTTCGGCGTTCCCGGAAGTTACTTACTTCCAGGTTCGCCGACCAACCGGTTCGCGGGGACCGCCACGAACCGCCTGAAACCCACCCCTGGCCGGGAACCTCCACGGGGAAAATCGGAGAGTCTCTTACTGGGGACCAGGACAAGGGGGTTTACCTCTTTCTCCTCTCTCTCTCCCACAGGCAGGAATCTACTGGGTCAACCTGGTGGACCATTTCTGTGCGGGCTGGGGGATCCTCTTTGCAGCTATCCTGGAACTGGTGGGAATTTGCTGGATTTATGGTAAATATTTGCTGGGGTCTCCTGCAAACAGTTCTCCCAACCCTCCCATAACACATGAGCAAATTGGGACTCCTAGCAGCCTTTAAACTCCATCCAAGCTCTCCTTGATGAGCAGGACTAAGTCCCGGGGTGTTGTAATATAGTTCCTTGTGTAGGTGTGGGTCACCCATGGCCCAGTTCATACCAGGGCATGCAGAGCCACGCTGAACCACACAGGAGAAAACAAACTCCTAACCACGGGAACGTTACACCGGGGGTGACCTCAAATGCAAAGCTTTCCAGATGCTACAATCCACCAGGCAGCAAGTGGAAAGGAGGGTCCTTTTCCTTCCTGAGACTCAGTTCCAAGCAACGGGCAGAGAACCCACCTTGCTGAAATGTTTGAAGCCCACCCCTGCTCAGGACTAACTAACTCCCCCACCCATGTGGCTGTTCTTGTCCAGGGGGGAACCGATTCATCCAAGACATCGAGATGATGATCGGGAAGAAGAGCTTCCTCTTCTGGCTGTGGTGGAGGGCCTGCTGGTTTTTCATCACCCCTTGCCTCTTGCTGGTGAGTAGCAGAGAGATTCCAAGGGCTTGGAGGAGGGGGGGGAGCCTTGGGAAGCCCAGAGACACCCCATGGAGACGCCACTCTCGGTTGGGGGCCCTATTCTTTGCCGAAAAGTACATGCCTTCCCAAAACGGCAGCTCCTGTTCCGCCTAAGTACATCGTCCTCTGAATGCCAATAATTTTCTAAGCAAAACAAAACCAGCCAGGACCAGCCAAGCTTGGAAGAAAACCAAAGTTTGCACGTTGGGAAGAACAGAGGCCGGGTGGGAATCATCTTTGCCTATTGTCCCTTCTGTGAAGTTCTTTCCCCTAAAAGGACCGAGCAACTTTGTGGCTCTCCTCCAAAACAGAATTCACAGCTCTCTTGGACCCTGGCTAGATCTCTCTCTCCCTCTCTTTCTCTTTCTCTCTCTCTCTCCCTCCCTGTCTCTCCTTCCCCCTTTCTCTCCCCCCTCTCCTCCCTCTCTCTCTGTCTCTCTCTCTCCCTCCCTGTCTCTCCCTCCCCTCTTTCTCTCCCCACTCTCTCTGTCTCTCTCTGTCCCTCCCTCCCTCCCTGTCTCTCTCCCTGTCTTTCCCTCCTCCCTTTCTCTCCCCCTCTCCTCCCTCTCTCTGTCTCTCTCTCCCTCCCTCCCTCTCTCTCTGTCCCTCCCTCCCCCTTTCTCTCCCCCTCTCCTCCCTCTCTCTATCTCCCTCCCTCCCTCTCCCTGTCTCTCATTCCCCCTTTCCCTCCCCCCTCTCCTCCCTCTTTCTCTGTCTCTCTGTCTCTGTCTCTGTCTCTCTCTTCCTCCTTCCCTCTTCCCTCCCTCTCTCCCTTTCTCCCCTCTCCTCCCTCTCTCTCTGTCTCTCTGTCTCTGTGTCTCTGTGTCTCTCTCCCTCCCCCCTCTCTCTCTGTCCCTCCCTCCCCCTTTCTCTCCCTCCCTCCCCCTTTCTCTCCCCCCTCTCCTCCCTCTCTCTCTGTCTCTCTGTCTCTGTCTCTCTTCCTCCTTCCCTCTTCCCTCCCTCTCTCCCTTTCTCCCCTCTCCTCCCTCTCTCTCTGTCTCTCTGTCTCTCTGTCTCTGTGTCTCTTTCTCTCCCTCCCCCCTCTCTCTCTGTCCCTCCCTCCCCCTTTCTCTCCCTCCCTCCCCCTTTCTCTCCCCCTCCCCCCTTTCTCTCCCCCTTCCCACCCTCTCTCTCTGTCTCTCTCTCACACACACCAACGCCATAGAAGGTTTTGCCTTTGACACTCGGCAAAATTTAGTCGAGAACAAAGAAGTCAATGGGCCAAATTCTGCCTGCCACAGGTGGACTGTCTCTTTGTTGGGGGGCGGGGGAGGGTCTTTGCTCTTTGAAAGCCAGAATCCTGGACTTTGTGAGGTTCAACAAATATGCAGATAATTGCTTGCCAACTTTGGAGAAAGATAAGCTACCTGCTTGCCCAGATGGATGGGAGAGAGGGAGGAAGGGAGGGAGGGAGGGAGGCGTTAAGATCTGAATTCTGAATTTCAGCAGGAGGTTTTTTGGGGGGTCATTCTTATTTATTTATTGGTCAACTAGTAGAGGAAAACCAGTACGAAAACACATGGAAAAAATGGCACAAATAAATGGAATATAAATAAGCGAAACGGAGCCATGAACACATAAAAAGAGTCCATATCAATGGGGAGAGTAGGACAGGGACAGAAAGCACGCTGGTGCGCTTATGCACGCCCCCTTAGGGACCTCTTAAGAAATGTGTAAGATCCACCATAGACAGCTTAAGGTCAAAGGTATGGGGGTTTGCTACCTAACAACAGGATCAGGTAAGGGGTTCCACACATTTACTTGTGTAAATGATTGTGTTATGGCTTTGATAAACTGGGTGACTGTCTGCTCCTTCCTAGATAGCAATAGCAATAGCAGATAGACTTATATACCGCTTCATAGGGCTTTCAGCCCTCTCTAAGCAGTTTACAGAGTCAGCATATTGCCCCCAACAACAATCCGGGTCCTCATTTTACCCACCTCGGAAGGATGGAAGGCTGAGTCAACCCTGAGCCGGTGAGATTTGAACAGCCGAACTGCAGAACTGCAGTCAGCTGAAGTAGCCTGCAGTGCTGCACTCTAACCACTGCGCCACCTCGGCTCATCCCAGTGGCCAGGAGTTGATTGTGGTTCCTTTTGCCATTTCTGACCACCAGAAGCTGAGTCTCTTCCGTAAGAGATGCCGGCTGAGGATGATGGTGATTGGAGTCCAGTACATCTGGAAGTGAAGCGTGCTTTGAAAGGTGCAACCTCTCATCTCTCTCTCCCTCTCTCTCTTTTCTCTTCCCACAGGCTATCCTGATTTGGTCCCTGATCGATTTTAAACCTCCCGAGTACGCCAAGGAAAAGTACCCGCTGTGGGGCACTGCCATGGGCTGGTGCCTGATCACTTTCTGTCTCATTTGGATCCCAGCGGTGGCCATTTACAAGATCATCAAGGCCAAAGGCAACCTCTGGCAGGTAAGTACTGCTGGGGTGGTGAGAAGGGGAGGCTGGTGGCAGGTAGCAGAAGGACCCCAAAGCCCCCCTGGAGAGAAGCAAAGCTTGGGAATCCCACCTCCTCCTCTTCCTCCTCTTCCTCCTCTTCCTCCTTCCAGAGATTCGTCTCCTGCCTCAAGCCAAAACCCAACTGGGGGCCTGCTCTGGAGTGTCACCGGGGAGAGAGATACAAGGATATGGTGGACCCGGTCAAGAAACAGGACGTCGAGATCCCCACCGTGGACAGCTACGTCCACAAGCTGGAGTAAAGAGGGGGGTGGAGGTGCTGCTTCAGGCCGAGGGTCCCGCTTACGCCCAGCGAAATCCAGGGAGACCGTGGAATGGATGCCAAAGACTTTGGACCATCTGCCAAAGAGCCACAGCTGTGGCGGGGGCTCTGCTGCTAAGACAGGCCAGGCGGGGCAGCCTTCTAACTCAGGACCACCCTCTAGAGGTGGAGGGGGTTGGGACCCCTGCCCCGCCAGGCCCTATCTATAAAGAGCCAGCAAAATAATCCCTCACCCCCACCCCCCACAAACCCCAAAGTCTCCTCTGGCAAGGCGGAGTGCCCTCCCTCGCAGGGGTGTGGTGATGAAGAACACACTTCCGCGATCCGGTGAGCATCTCCGGAGCCATCACAGCGTCCGACTCTGGGATCCTTTGCACACTTCGTTGGATGTGGGAAGCCTGTCCTGATTCATGGAGACTTACTTGTGTGTGTCAATGGGACGAGGACTATCGCACAACACTCCGGACGCGCACCTACACATATCTGTTCTGACCCTCTCCTCCATCCAGTAACGAATGCCAAGACAAGCTTAACTGGAATGTACTTTATTAACAAGAAACCAAAACCTCGGTGGCTGAAAGCCAAGCATAACAAACAGATAAGGACCTTGGCAGCAACTCCGACAAGCCTTGGCAGCAATCCAGCCTACCAAGCTAGTTACCAAAATTCTCCAACTTTTAGCCAATGCGTTGACTTCTGCAAAAGGGGCATGTGCACAAGCAGTCCTTTTTATAGTCTAGAGAGGAGCCTACTGACCACCAGCTGAGTGCAATTACCTCCTGTACTTGCGCAACTATTCCTGACACCTTGATTCCGGGCATCCAGGAACAACTCACTGCTGCAGATCACTCTCCCTTGTCTCCTCCCCACTGGTCCAAGGCTCAGGTGCCTCCTGGGGGCCAACCAGCCTCTCTGCGCCCTGCTCAGAATCGGAACCCTGTCCAGGGTCTTCCACATCCTCCAGAGCCGACTCATAGGGCCCCTCGCTGTCGGAGTCTGGTGGCAGCTCCAACGGCTCCTGCTGGGCCACAACACATATCTCTGTGTGTGTGTGAGAGAGAGAGAGAGGGGGGGGGAGGGAGGAGGGAGGGAGGAGGGAGGAGGGAGGGAGAGAGAGAGAGAGAGATGCTGCACCTGGCATTTTATTTGCGTAATTTATTCCTGGCATTTAATTTGGGAGGTAATTTATTATTATTATTATTATTATTTTGCTACCTTGGAGGGAAATTTCTGAAAAAAATCTCTCTCCATCCCAAAGAACTGGCCATCCTAATTTGGGGTAGGCCTTTCTCGTTTGTCTTCAAGTTTTATCTCCATAGCCATAAGGACTAGAAACTTGGCTTTAAAATAAAAGAGAGAGGGGGGGAGAGAGGGAGGGAGGGAGAGGGAGGGGGAGGGAGGGAGGGAGGGAGGCAGGGAGGGAGAGAGAGAGAGAGAGAGAGAGAGAGAGAGAGAGAGAGAGAGAGAGAAAGAGAGTGAGTGAGAGAGAGAGAATTAGAAGTGGAAATTCTTATTCTCAGTGCTGGCTGGCCAGCTAATAAAATAAATCTGTTCAGATTTTGGTTTCCAAAGGACCTTTTCATTGTCCATTTCAGCTGTTTTCCCCCTTCGTCTTCTCAAGCGGGAATCTCTTCTCTTTCTTTCCCCATCATTCCCTCTCCCAGAAGGCCTAATGCAGTCCTCCGGGCCAAGGGAGTTCCTCTTTTTTCGTGAGAATGAGCCAAAAAGCTGAATCTCCTCCATGCTTCTTCCCGAGAGCCGCTGGTCTTAAAAATTTGGTCCGTTTTAACCTTCCAGGTGGCAGCCCAAGCCTCCAGCACTGAGTTGGGGATGGTCTGCTGGGCCAGTTAGTGAGGAGCAAAAGGAGCTGCAGTGTGTGGGGGGGGAGGCTGGTGGAAGCACCCCAATTATTTCTCATGAATTCAGAGGGAGGGGCCGTCCTTTTCCTCTTGCACAATTCACACAGGGGAGGGGAGGGGTCTTTCCAGGTCCTTCACAACGAGCCCGTTCTCTGATTGTGCACAAAGCTGGGTCTAGAAAGACTCCTTGGAGACCCCCCCCCCCAGAGAAGCAACCCCCCCCAGCCTTCTCCAAGCAGATCCCGGGAAACCTCTGATCCCTCCTATCTCGGATCAGCTGGGGATTCCTAGATTTCTCCAGCAGGTCCCCAAGTTGGGATGGGAGGCTGACTAAAGGCCCAGGAGAGGAGCCCTCTGTCCTGGTGGCCCACCCCGTGGCCATGGGGGTGCTTATGTAAGAGCCAAGGTGGCGCAGTGGTTAAATGCAGCACTGCAGGCTACTGCTAGATCAGCAGTTCAGCGGTTCAAATCTCACCGGCTCAGGGTTGACTCAGCCTTCCATCCTTCCGAGGTGGGTAAAATGAGGACCCGGATTGTTGTTGGGGGCGATATGCTGACTCTGTAAACCGCTTAGAGAGGCCTGAAAGGCCTATGAAGCGGTATATAAGTCTACTGCTATTGCTATTATTGTCCCGAAGGTGTAGGGTAGGGGGGGGGTTAGGATTTTTATACTGCAAGTTGTTTTCTTGTTTGTTGACATTGGCGTATTGCTGCCTGAAATCAATCAAAACCCTCTTGTAAGGTGGAATTTCTTTCGTGAGGGGGGGGGAGGGGGCAGCCTCAGCCCTTGGATTCCAGATTTGTGGCTAAACCCCACCAGGGATGGTAGAACAATTACCTTCAGAGGGAAGCACTCCGCAAACGTGGGCACACCTGCTTTCGATTTTCAAGGCGGTGATGAAAATGCCAATGTTCGCACTTAACGCCGGGAGGCGGTGAGCATTTCAGTGAAAGCTAGGCAGGCCCCTGCACTGTCCGGGGGTCTGTAGCCCCAGCCCCAGCCTCTTCCAAATATGCCATTTCACTAATATTCCCCTCCCTCGGAATAATCTCACCGGCTCAAGGTTGACTCAGCCTTCCATCCTTCCGAGGTGGGTGAAATGAGGACCCAGACTGTGGGGGGCAATATGCTGACTCTGTAAACCGCTTAGAGAGGACTGAAAGCCCTATGAAGCGGTATATAAGTCTAACTGCTATTGCTATTGCTATAATGGCATGGGTTTCAGGAAGCATTTAGCTCAGGGAAAGCTAAATTTCTCCTCCTGCCTTGCTGCTTCATTTAATGCCATTCTATCCCGCTAAGCATCTCCAGCCAAGCTCTTGACCTCACCCAACAGGTTCAATAGCTCAGGCTTTGGCTGAGACAGCTTGAGGGGCTGAGAAGAACGTGCAGGAATTCCAGGACGGGGAGAGGCCAGGACAGAGAGGGACTGGTTGGGGAGCACTTATGGTCCCTAGGGGGCAGCCTCAACCTGTAGCATCACCCGAGCTTCTTTTGAGGTTGTGCCAGGCGAGGGAAACTTTCTGCATTTCCCCCCCTGAAGCAGTTTGCATTCAGTTGAGTTTAGAGGCTCGAGAGAGGAGAGAGACGCTTGCCCGGAAGGAATGCAGCATCGTTGCACTTCCTGAGTCAAGAGTGGGTACAAAAGTGGGTGATTCCTGCCAAGCCCTTGTTCCAGCAGAGTCTGCAGCCTTCTCGCCCCTCCATCACCACCTGAGGAAGACCCCCCCACACCACCACCAAAGGCTTCTCAGCTGTGTTGTGCTTGTCACTACTAAGGGAGAAATGGCCTTTGTGAGCAACAGAAATGACCCAAGACATCACGAATGGAAATCAAGACCTCGTAGAGAATAGAATAACAGAGTTGGAAGGAACCGTGGAGGTCTTCTAGTCCAACCCCCTGCCTAGGCAGGAAACCCTACACCACAAATGGTTATCTAATCTCTTCTTAAAAACTTCCAGTGTTGGAGCATTCACAACATCTGGAGGCTAGTTGTCCCACTGATTAATTGTCCTCGCTGTTAGGAAGTTGCTCCTTAATTCCAAGTTGCTTCTCTCCTTGATGAGTTTCCACCCATTGCTTCTTGTTCTGCCCTCAGGTGCCTTGGAGAATAGCTTGACTCCCTCTTCTTTGGGGCAGCCCCTGAGATATTGGAAGACTGCTATCGTGTCTCCCCTAGTATGACTAGAAGGTCCTTGTCCCCTCACCCTAGAGGCTGAACCTATCATGCGTTGTCCTTCAGGGGACAGAATAAAACCAGAGAACCTCAAGAGGAAAGCTTGGACCCACACAAAGGCCATTTCTGGCCTCCAGAAGGCACAGAGACATCTTCTTCAAGTCAAAAGCTAGGGGCGTGCTGCCCTCTGTTGGCCAGTTCTTGGGAGTGAGCCATCTCCAAAATCCACCACGGCTGGTCCTGAACCTCCAAAGATGCCTTCTTCTGCTTCTGATTTCCTTCTCTTCCTGTCACTCTGTTGCCTTCCTACAGCACACAGCAATTCATACCGCCTTCTTTTTTTTCTTTATTTTTTTGGGGAATATACTTTTTATTTTCCATTTTCATAACATATAATCACATATATACTATTACATAGCCAATATCCTATTGTATTAAGTAGTAATTACATCAGTTCCTCTTGCCATCAACGCCCAGAAAGATAAAAACCCATTATTAGCTCTTCTGTTCTCTATACACCTCTTTCTTCTGCCTCTCTCCTACCTCCTTTCTTCCCTCCATCATCCTTTTCTACTCTACTTCCCCTTCCTTTCTCCTTCTCCTCTCTCCCCTTACCACTCCTCCTTATACA
The DNA here is from genome assembly GCF_009769535.1 of Thamnophis elegans. NCBI lineage: Eukaryota > Metazoa > Chordata > Lepidosauria > Squamata > Natricidae > Thamnophis > Thamnophis elegans. The sequence continues at coordinate 55,817,491 of NC_045552.1, forward strand.
CCTCATCTTCCCCCCTCACCCTCTCTCCTGTCCCTCTCTTCCTATCTTTCTTCTCTCCTCTGTTTCCCACTCTTCCTCTCATTCACTTGGTGTATTTCAGCTTCTGAGCAAACTCCCTTTTGTGTTGATGGTATTCATACCGCCTTCTTAAGGGAGCTTTAGACACACAACAGCCTCACAATTGTCTCGTGCTGTTGTGTTCCTTCTCACCCACTTGGTTCCTTATCTCAAGACACTTCCAAACGTTTCAAAAAGCTGTGAGCGTGATCTTGTGAAATGAACCCTTGGGGGCAATTGTAGCTCACCCTGAGGATTCCTTGGGAGTTTTGCATCCCCGTGGGGAGAATTTGAGATACGGAGTAGAGCTGACTGGAGGCCAGATACCCCAAGCCTTTTGAGTCAAGCCTGCGTGGAAGTCGGATATAGAGCCAAGGTGGCACAGTGGTTAAATGCAGCACTGCAGGCTACTTCAGCTGACTGCAGTTCTGCAGTTCGGCGGTTCAAATCTCACCGGCTCAAGGTTGACTCAGCCTTCCATCCTTCCGATGTGGGTGAAATGAGGACCCGGATTGTTGTGGGGGTGATATGCTGACTCTGTAAACCACTTAGAGAGGGCTGAAAGCCCTATGAAGCGGTATATAAGTCTTAACTGCTATTGCTATTGCTAAAATGCAGGTGCCTGCAAAGCTAACCTTCCCCTCCTTCCCAGAGTTCAATTAGTTTGATTCCAAACTAGCAAGCAGTTTGCATTAATTAGGAACGGAATTTCGTTAAGCTAGAAAGCCAAGGCAATTATTATTAGCCTCTTGCAAAGAGGGCAGGCATTGGCGGGGAGGGGGGGTGGAGGGGGGTGGAGTAGCTCCTTTGTTGAGCCAGGCTCAGCTCTTTGTGGGGTGCTTAGCTAGAAGTCCCTCTGGACCAATTAAAGGATTGTGAAAGATTATATCAATTTCTACCCATTAAAAGCGGCAAATGAATTTTATGAACTCATTTCTTAAGGCTTAACCTACTTACGGGCATAGGGAGGACGCAACTAATCTTTTATAGCTCACCTTTGCGAAAAATAAAAGGTGTGTGTGGGGGGGGAGGACCTCATCAGGCTCCCTTTCGGAGGCACGGGTGGAAAAAAAAACGAAAATAAAATAAAACTCACAGAAAAAAAACCGCGCACCCTTCCGAATGCGTGGAGTTTTGTATGCCTGTCTCGTAACTAAAAGTTCCTCTCTAATGTTATAAACCTTATTAAGGTTTTCTGCATGATTTCCCCAGATAGTTGGGGGGTTTTTGCATAATTTTTTTGAGCTGCCGTGCAGAATTAGGAAATGTGTAAAGTTTACCAGGCATGCATCCTCAGATGTTTCTAAAAATGAGAATAAGTTCCTAAAAATTCAGATTTGGGGGGGCATATATACACATGCCAATGTCCAAATGCCTGGATTTTGTTCCGTGGCATGACAAAACCGCGGTCCACTAAAGCGCGCCCGATTAAAGCGCGTACCTGACGTCATCAGCAGCGCGACAACAACGACCGCGGAGAAAAAAGGGCGCTTTAAAAAGCGCTTTTAAAGCAAGCCGATTCACGTTAAGATAAGGGTTAGGTTTAGGGTTAGGTTTAGGGTTAGGTTTAGGGTTAGGTTAAGGGTTAGGTTAAGGGTTAGGTTTAGGGTTAGGGTTAGGTTAAGGGTTAGGATTAGGTTTAGCGTTAGGTTAAAGGTTAGGGTTAGGGTTAGGGTTAGGTTAAGGGTTAGGGTTAGGTTTAGGGTTAGGTTAAGCGTTAGGGTTAGGGTTAGGTTAAGCGTTAGGGTTAGGTTTAGGGTTAGGTTAAGGGTTAGCATTAGGTTTAGCGTTACGTTAACGGTTAGGTTAAGGGTTAGGTTTAGGGTTAGGTTTGGGGGGGTTAGGTTTAGGTTTACACGTTAATTTTAGCTTTACCGCTCACAGCGTGCTTTTTTCATCGCGCTGTGATGACGTCAGGTACGCGGTTTCGTCGAGCGCGCTTTAGTCGACCGCAGTTTTGTGGTGGAACCATTTTGTTCATGTGACTCTTAGGATCACGGTCATAAGAGCAAGGATCACTCATAAGTCCCCTTTTTCAGCACTTAAAGAAAAGACAAATGCATAAAGCTTTAGATAACGACTATAAAATACTTGAAAGAGAACTACAGAGAGCACCACAAAAAAAAAATATGTCAAAATAAAAATGGACATAATTAAACACAAAATGGACCTATTAGAAAAGGAAGAACTGGCACAAAAAATTAGAGGTGCCAAACAGAATTATTTTGAAAATGCGAACAAGCCAGGCAGGTGGTTGGCATATAAGATGAAAAAAAGAGAGAGAAACAAAGAAAATAGTTCAACTAAGAGATAAACAAGGAGAAATTCAGTATGGAAATATTGAGAAAAAAAGTATTATACAAGACTATTATGCCAAACTCTATGAACAAGAGAAGGTGGAGGAGGGACGAGTTAAAAAGTACTGACAAGATGCCAATCTCCCCCAGGTACCAGACGAAACTAGAACAATGTTAGAAAGTAAAATAACAATGATGGAGCTAACAGAGGCACTTAAAAAACAAAACAATGGGAAAGCTCCAGGACCAGATGGACTACCGGTGGAATTCTACGTGGCACGACAAAACCGCGGTCCACTAAAGCGCGCCCGATTAAAGCGCGTACCTGACGTCATCAGCAGCGCGACAAATAAAATTAAAAATAAATTAAATTAAAATTAAAATAAAATTAAAGCAAGCCGATTCACATAAAGGTAAGGGTTAGGTTTAGGGTTAGGGTTAGGGTTAGGGTTAGGGTTAGGTTAAGGGTTAGGGTTAGGTTTAGGGTTACGTTAAGCGTTAGGGTTAGGTTTAAGGTTAGGGTTAGGTTAAGGGTTAGCGTTAGGTTTAGCGTTAGGTTAAGGGTTAGGTTTAGGGTTAGGGTTAGGGTTAGGGTTAGGGTTAGGGTTAGGGTTAGGTTTGGGGGGGTTAGATTTAGATTTACGCGTTAATTTTAAGTTTACCGCTCACAGCGTGCTGTTTTCGTCACGCTGTGATGACGTCACGTACGCACTTTCGTCGAGCGCGCTTTAGTCTACCGCAGTTTTATGGTGGAACTGAATTCTACAGAACATTTGAAGAAACACTGACCTTCCCACTTCTACAAGTCATGAATGAAGTGATGTCTGAGAGCAAAATACCGAAGTCATGGTCAGAAGCACTTTAAATAGTTATTAACTGAATTAACTAAGACAAGGACTACAATTTTTCTCTAGAAATCCATTCCTACTCCCACACTATTCCAAGGGCCTTCATCCCAAATTGCATAGCTCAAAAGTCTGTAGAGATTCTCCGTCCTCCAAGTCAGGGTTGTCTCCAAGGTGCAATTTTTCAGGAGGCAACTGGACTTCCTTGTTTCCTTTCGAAGACATTTCACTTCTCACCCAAGAAGCTTCTTCAGCTCCTTCCATTCCCCGCTGTCCTGTTAGAGTTGAAGAAGCTTCTTGGGTGAGAAGCGAAACGCCTTCAAAAGGAAAAAAAACAACAAGAAAATCCAGTTGCCTCCTGAAAAAAGCACCTTTGGGACAGAGAATACCGAGGATTGTCCCGAACTCCTCCAGTTATTGCCACGTTGTGCAATACTCCTCCTCATGCCAACTCCTTCGATCCTTCTGTGGGAAGTTATCATCCAGCCCTCTCCCAGAAAAAATGAAATATCCTAGGAAATATTGAAAAGGCGGAATATTTCTCTGGATGTGAAAAGAAAGAAACATGTTTTAAAAGACAGAATAGTTGCCTGTAGCTTCCTGCCCATCCCCACTGTTAATGGGCCATTAAGAAGGCCAAGCTAGTCCCTTTTACATAATAAAGACTTCTCCACTGCAGCCCCAGGGGGATGGGATTAAAGCATGATAATATTGGCCCTTTACTCAACTGACCACATGGCATCTGAGAACTCATCCATACCTGGATTCAAAACGCAGCCCAGAGAGTTGTCCCTGCGTGGCCCTATGGGAGTCTGGCAACCAATCAGAATACATTTCTTACACAGGAACAGGAAACAGAGAGGTGGGACTGAACAGGTTATAAAAAGCCTAGCAAGCCCCTCCCTCAGCCCTTCTCTTCTTCTCCACCAACATTGAAGCATGTGATCCCCTTTTCTGTTCAGGGCTCAAGCCATGTGGTCCTGTCCACCATTAAACCATCTTTCCAAGCAGCCTCCATGTCTCCAGTGTCTTCTTCCCCACTTGGAGCCGAACCCAGAAGGACATTTCTTTCATCACTTCAAAGAAGGTGGTCTCTTAGGGCGTTTCCTCCACACCCAGAAGAAGACCACTGTTTACTGTCCAATTCGCAGTTTGCAGCCATTGTTTTCAAGTATGGGTCTCCCCCCACCCTAAAAGGACACCGTGAAGGCCGACTGGTGATAATACTTACAGAATTTGGAGATGGGGGAGAGGAGAATCTTCCCTGTTCTTTTCCACACTGGGTTCTGATTCTGGGGCTCTCTAAGACTGGGGCAGGATTCCCTCGGGTATCGAATGAGGAGACTTGTGTTGACTTGTTAATGCACTACTTTACACCTCTTGGAAATTCTCTTTGCAGCTTCCCCAGCTGATTAAATATTTGTGGTTAAAGATAGAGGCGATCGTAAAACGCTAAAATACTTGCTCCGAGCTACGTTTTTCTGATGTCTCCTTGAAAAATAACTTCCAAGGAAAACAAGGATTTCCAAATACTGTTTCCTTATCACCCACTGCAAGAGATTCCTAGGAGGAAGGTCTCCGGGGGGGTGGGAGGGGGGCAATTGCAACTCAGAATAGCAATAGCAATAGCACTTAGACTTATATACCGCTTCATAGGGCTTTCAGCTCTCTCTAAGCGGTTTACAGAGTCAGCATATCGCCCCCAACAACAATCCGGGTCCTCATTTTACCCACCTCGGAAGGATGGAAGGCTGAGTCAACCCTGAGCCGGTGAGATTTGAACAGCCGAACTGCAGAACTGCAGTCAGCTGAAGTAGCCTGCAGTGCTGCATTTAACCACTGCGCCACCTCGGCTCAATAATGCTTTATTTTGTTTTTATTTTTTCCCTCCCCAGCATCGTTTTAATATGAGATGGTGGGAAATTAGACAAAAGACTTTTGTAAACAGCAGGGCCCCGTTTAGAGGAAGGGTCTCGTAGAAGAAGCCCACAGTGGGCCTATTTGCCCAGAAGCTCTACGATACAACCCACCCAGCAGCTTTTGATTCGTGTGTTTATTTCCTTATTGATCTCAAAATAAAGCTCTTGACAACTCAGGGAATAAATAGCTCGTTTGATGCAGGAATCCAAAAATCCCAGCTTCACCGAGTAGCAGAGATAGAGTTGCAATTGGCCTAGCTATTCACCTCTTGAGTAGAGGACCTTCAAGCCCCTTGGCTGAGATGCAGCCCCCCGCCTCCCCGTATCTTCTTCCAAAGTAGATACGGGCCATCTCCTCAAAAGAGCTTCCAAAGGTGGGACAGACAGACGCTTGAAATCCAGCAGCTTATAAGGTGGTGGAGAACCAATTGTAGCCTTGAAACCCAATGGTCCGGAGGCCCTTCCTTCTCTCAGTGGAAACTCTCCAGTTCCAAGAGAATTCTCAAAAAGAAGATCTCTTGGGTTTAAATTGCAAATCTTCACATAGAATTTTTTTTAATTTTCCATTTTCATAGCATATAATCACATGTATACTATTACATAGTCAATATCATGTTGTAATATTAAGTAATTACATCAATTCATCATTCCATACAAAAAACCAGTTATTGGCTCTTCTGCTCTCCATACACCATATTTATATCTTATCCGACACTTTCTTCCCCCTCTCTCCTCCCCCTTTCTACATCCTTTCTTCCCTCCATCATCCTTTTCTACTCTACTTCCCCTTCCTTTCTCCTTCTCCTCTCTCCCCTTACCACTCCTCCTTATACACCTCACCTTCCCCCTTCACCCTCTCTCCTATCCCTCTCTTCCTATCTTTCTTCTCTCCTCTGCTTCCAACTCTTCTACATCCTGTCTTCCCCCCATCATTTTCTACTCTACTTTCCCTTCCTTTCTCCTTCTCCTCTCTCCCCTTACCACTCCTCCTTATACACCTCATCTTCCCCCTTCACCCTCTCTCCTATCCCTCTCTTCCTATCTTCTTCTCTCCTCTACTTCCGACTCTTCTACATCCTGTCTTCCCCCCATCCTTTTCTACTCTACTTCCCCTTCCTTTCTCCTTCTCCTCTCTCCCCTTACCACTCCTCCTTATACACCTCATCTTCCCCCTTCACCCTCTCTCCTATCCCTCTCTTCCTATCTTTCTTCTCTCCTCTACTTCCAACTCTTCTACATCCTGTCTTCCCTCCATCATTTTCTACTCCACTTCCCCTTCCTTTCTCCTTCTACTCTCTCCCCTTACCACTCCTCCTTATACACCTCACCTTCCCCCCTCACCCTCTCTCCTGTCCCTCTCTTCCTATCTTTCTTCTCTCCTCTGCTTCCTACTCTTCCTCTAGTTCACTTGGTGTATTTCAGCTTCTGAGCAAACTCCCTTTTGTGTTGATGGTATTTATAATTCCATTTCGATATACATAAAAAAGAAAAAATAGCAGTATACATGTACAATCATAATACCTTAAAATCCAACACCCCTCCTCCAACTTAGTAAACTCCGCTCCCTCCCACCCAACCCCCCCCCAACCTTCCCCCCACTGACTTCCCAGAACCAACACAAGGTATAAATCTTTAACAAAAACAGTTTAAAATATACTTAAATTGCAAACCTGGATGCATTTTCCTCCCTCCCCCCTCCTGCATAGTTTTAATATAAGATGATGGGAAATTAGAAGATAACTTCTGTAATGAAGAAGCACCACCTCCAGAACTTTGGAGCACTGAGTTCAGTTGTGCCCCCTGCTCCAAGATGTTACTTGTTTTTATTTTATTCACTGTGAAATTTATTTGCCGCCCATCTTGTATCCAATATTCTGGGTGGCTTACAACATATTTTTACTTAAGGAGGGAGTGTTGGCACAATACCCTGAAACTCCTAACAGGAGAGGAATAGAGTGGTTGCTCTCTCTGGACCATTGAGTCCAGCATCTTCTCCACCGCAGCTCAGTGGAGCAGGTCAAAGAAGCTTTGGCTCCTTCTGATCCTGAGCATCGTGCGTGGGGACTGGAGCACCCCAAAAGCTGCTCTGAGGAACAGGACGGGGACTCAGGCTGGTGGGACAATATCTAAAGGGGTGTTGAAGACCATTAAAGAAGAGAGTAAATTTAATCTGGAGAAGACGAGGCTCAAAGGTCTCAAAGGGTTAGGGGTGCAAGGGTCTTGTAACTTGACAGCTTTAAGACTTGCACACTTCAATGCCAGAGTTCCTAAGACAACATGACTGGAGGAGGAATTCTGGGAGTTGAAGTCCACAAGTCTTAAAGCTGTCAAGTTTGAACACCCCTGGGGTATTTTTTTCTAAAGGGTTAGGGGTACGAGGGTCTTGTGACTTGACAGCATTAAGACTTGCGTGCTTCAAGTGCCAGAGTTTCTGAGCCAACATTTTGGTTGCTAAGCAAGAGCGTTGTTAAGTGAGTTTCACCACATTTTACAAGTTGGCCATGCCCACCCAGTCACATGACTGCCAAGCCACTCCCACTCGGTCACATGACTGGGAAGCCACTCCCGCCCAGTCACATGGCCAGCAAGCCACTCCTACACGGTCACATGGCTGATAAGCCACTCCCACTCAGTCACATGGCTTGCAAGCCACTCCCAAAGCAGGCCACACCTACAGAAGAGGTTCTAAACAAATTTGAAACCCACCACTGACCACCAGGTGCCACTTGTCAGAGACAAGTGCGTATGTGTGAAAGCACAGGATGTTGCCAAGCTGATATTGAGGGAGCTTCACCCCGGCTTCCGCCACTGAGGCCAAGCGTTGGGGTAAGACAAAGAGGTTATGACGGGAATAAAGAGGGTGTGACATTTGGTTTGCCGAGTGGTGTGTTCTAAGTGAATATCATGCGGAGGGGCAGATAACCGGCGTTCAGTCATTAGCCAGGCTGTTTAATTTAATGTTGCTCTCGAAATGAATTGGTGTTTATTTGCATGCATGTTTTGGTGGGAGGGAAATTAAACACACAGACGCACCAACTGGAATTCCTAGCAACAACGTAATGATGTTGTGATGACATTAAGTGAGAGCCAAAATTGCAGCTGTCATTCAAAGCTTAACTGCTTGTTCATTAGAAAACAAATAAGTAACAGTTCACAACTGGTAAAGATTTTTAAAATGTACGGAATAACTTTTGCTATCGTTGCTGAACTGAAACAAGCAGCAGGGAGAACAACCCACCCCCCCCCAATTAAACTGGGGTGAGGGTGTACGTGCGCAGGGATCACTAGCACAAAGATTACCTGTGCAAAGTAGAGTGTAGTACTGCAGGCCACTTCAGCTGACTGCCATCTGCAGTTCAGCGGTTCAAATCTCACCGGCTCAAGGTTGACTCAGCCTTCCATCCTTCCGAGGTGGGTGAAATGAGGACCCGGATTGTTGTTGGGGGCGATATGCTGACTCTGTAAACCGCTTAGAGAGGGCTGAAAGCCCTAGGAAGCGGTAGATAAGTCTAACTGCTATTGCTATTGCTATAAGAAGTAGCTGTTAAGAAGTGAAGATGGAGGAGAAGAGGGATTGCAGAGGAGGAGGAAGGCAAGTGGAAACTGGCTTTAAGTAGCCATCTCTAGCTTGAATATCTCTGCCCCCTTGGAAGAATAAAAAGTGCACCTTGTGGCCTAATAAAAAGAAGAAGGAGGGGGGGGTCAACCTGTTCTCCAAAGCACCCGAAGGCAGAACAAGAAGTAACAGTTATGGAAAGAAGGAGAGAAACAACCTGCAACTAAGGAGAAATTTCCTGACAGTGAGAACAATTAATCAGTGGAATCACTTGCCCTCCAGAAGTTGTGGGTGCTTCATCAATGGAGGCTTTTAAGAAGAGGTTGGACTGAAATGATGAAGGATCTCCTGCCATGGGCAGGTGGTTGGACTAGAAGACCTTCAAGGTCCCTTTCAACTCTGTTATGTCCTGTTAGATGGCATTGTGGACCTGGCCACCCACCCACCCACCCATCCAGTTAAAAGCGAAGTATCTCAAAAGGTCATTGTGGGACGTTTTTGAGATGGAGAAAGTCAGAGCTGGACAATTCTGGGAGCTGAAGTTCTACAGGTCTTAAAGTAGCCAAGGTTGGAGACTCCTGTCCCAGAGTAATATTTCTCAATCTCACTCACCTTATGTTCTGACCCCCCTCGTCCTATACCAAAGCACGCCGAGACAAAGATACTTCAAGGATTTATTAACACACAGCGAGGACCTTGGCAGCAATCCAGCACAGACAAGATGTTGGCAGCAATCCAGCACAGACTAACCTTAGCAGCAATCCAGCCTGCCAAGCTAGCCATGAGAGTTCTCCAACTCTAGTGAATACGTTGACTCCTGCAAAGGGCGTGTGCACAATCATTCCTTTTATAGTCTTGAGAGGAGCCTAATTACCACCAGCTGAGTGCAATTATCTCCTGTAACTGCGTAACTGTTCCTTACGCCTATTAGCTCCCCGTTGCTGGGTATCCAGGAACAACTCCCTTGTCTCCTCCCCACTGCTCCAATGCATGGCGTCAGGATCACACTCCCTTGTTTCCTCCCCACTGATCCAAGGCTCAGGCGCCTCCTGGTGGCCAACCAGCCTCTCTGCGCCCTGCTCGCAGTCAGAACCCTATCCAAGGTCCTCCACATCCTCCAGAGCCGACTCGTAAGGCCCCTCACTGTCGGAGTCTGATGGCAGCTCCAACAGCTCCTGCTGGGCCACAACACCTTAGATTGAGTGGACTTCAACTCCCAGAATTTGCAACCAACTTGCCTGGGATTCTTCTGGGAGTTGTGGTCTCATATGGCAGCTGAAGATCGCAGGGGCCAGGTAAGAAAATACAGACCAAAATGGACCAGAAGATGAGCAGAAAAAGTTGAAAAGAGGAGATCTCCCCCACCTCTTTCCCAATGAATCATTACACCTGAAGTGCCCTCTAAAAATTTAATGGGCTTTCTCCATGCAAATGGTGCTCCTGGCAGAAGGGATTAGCTTGCATTAAAATTTTAGCTTGATTATTTTAACAGCCCTGTAATTGTTTCAATTAGCAGCCTTGTTGCCACCCTTAAATACTTCCTCACTCCGGCATCTGACTTTTCCTCTGGCAAGGCTTCTTGGAATGAAGAGGAGGAGGAGGAGGAGGAGGAGGAGGAGGAGGAGGAGGAGGAGGAGGAGGAGGAGGAGGAGGAGGAGGAGGAATTCAAAACAATATTGCATATCCAGATGCCTCCAGGTTAATGGTCCAAGTTGCCTTTTGAAAGGTGCCCATGGATCGTGACCCGTCAAAACCACGGTCCACTAAAGCGCGCCCGATTAAAGCGCGTACCTGACGTCATCAGCAGCGCGACAAATACGACCGTGGAGAAAAAAGGGCGCTTTAAAAAGCGCTTTTAAAGCAAGCCGATTCACGTAAAGGTAAGGGTTAGGGTTAGGGTTAGGGATAGGTTAAGGGTTAGGGTTAGGGATAGGTTAAGGGTTAGGGTTAGGTTTAGGGTTACATTAAGCGTTAGGGTTAGGTTTAGGGTTAGGTTAAGGGTTAGGCTTAGGGTTAGGTTAAGGGTTAGGCTTAGGGTTAGGTTTAGGGTTAGGTTTAGGGTTACATTAAGCGTTAGGGTTAGGTTTAGGGTTAGGTTAAGGGTTAGGCTTAGGGTTAGGTTTAGGGTTAGGTTTGGGGGGGTTAGGTTTAGATTTACGCTTTAATTTTAAGTTTACCGCTCACAGCGTGCTGTTTTCGTCGCGCTGTGATGACATCACGTACGCGCTTTCGTCGAGCACGCTTTAGTCTACCACGGTTTTGTGGTGGAACCCCCATGGATTCCCTACGAGAGAGATACCACCAAGAATCCTTGGTTCTGTTGTCTAGAATGGTAATCCAGCTTCTTTCATTTGCATAAAATAAACATGGGATATTTATGCATCCCCCATCTTTGTGTGAATGTATGTGTGTGTGTGTCTGGGCATCTTTCCCCCGTCCCCTTTCCTTCTCTTCCCCCTTTTTCCTCCCCTCCCCTTTCCTTCTGTTCTTCTTTTGATTCATGCCCTTCCTTTCTTTCAAAACTCACATTTGTATACAAGTTTTTTTTTTACACTGGCATATATTCAGAGTATTTCCAGGAACAAAACACTTCCCCCCCCAAAATGAAAGAGAAATAGGATTGTTAGCAGAGCCATTGTGAGCAAGCAGCTTTCACAGTCCAATCCTCTCTGTGCAAAGGGGGCCATGGATTCTTTGTATTCCTGGTTCTCCTCAGGAGGAAAAAAATACGCCTGGGATAAAACCTTCACAATGCAATCTGAAAAAAAAGACTCCTGCTGTTCCCTTCATGCAGATACCGTACTTGTTGTGTTTTCCCCTCTCTTCTCATTGTCTTCCAAACATGACTGGTAAGGTCGCTTATGAAAGCCATAGATGAATAGATGGAACCTTGAGTGGTTTAAGAGCAGAGTCCTTGATGTACTTTCTGGTTAGAAAAACAACCAGCAATGAAGCACAAGGACTTCTAAATAAGCTCTCGGGTTCCAAGTTGTTCCACCCTCACAAAACGTAGCCTGGTGAAGCAAACACGCCCTGCTTTCCAAAATAGGCACGCTGGATGACGAATTGCTAGGGGCTACTGAGCAAGGCATAAACTGGAACAAGTCCACCAATGGTTTGGTCTTTGAGGTTGGAGAAGCTCCTTGCTCTGGTCCCTGTGAGAAAGAGATCATAGAATAGAATAGAATAGAATAGAATAGAATAGAATAGAACAGAACAGATATTGGAATGAAGAATAGAATAGATATTGGAATGAAGAATAGAATAGAATAGATTTTGGAATGAAGAATAGACTAGACTAGAATAGACTAGAATAGACTAGAATAGACTAGACTAGAATAGAACAGAACAGAACAGAAGTTGGAATGAAGAATAGAATAGAACAGAATAGAATAGAATAGAATAGAATAGAATAGAATAGATATTGAAATGAAGAATAGAATAGAATAGATTAGATATTGGAATGAAGACTAGACTAGACTAGACTAGAATAGAACAGAACAGAATAGATGTTGGAATGAAGAATAGAATAGAATAGATATTGGAATGAAGAATAGAATAGACTAGACTAGACTAGACTAGACTAGACTAGACTAGACTAGACTAGACCAGAACAGAACAAAACAGAACAGGACAGGACAGAATAGATATTGGAATGAAGACTAGACTAGAATAGAATAGAACAGAACAGAACAAAACAGGACAGGACAGGACAGAATAGAATAGATATTGGAATGAAGAATAGAATAGAATAGAATAGATATTGGAATGAAGAATAGAATAGAACAGAATAGATATTGGAATGAAGAATAGAATAGAATAGAATAGATATTGGAATGAAGACTAGACTAGACTAGAATAGAATGTGGAGTAAAGTAGAACAGAATAGAATAGAGTAGAATAGAATAGAATAGAATAGAATAGAATGTGGAGTGGAGTGGAGTGGAACGGAACAGGACAGGACAGGACATGGTACTAGCCCAACTGTGTCATCCTGCATACATGCAGATGTTTTGCCATTAAGGTCCCTCTCTTGCCAAAGTCATCTGTTCTTCTCCCTTTCCAGCCATTTAGGGAAGTGGTGGAGTGGAGAAAAGCTAAGAAGCCCTAATGAAAGAATTTCAGCAGCTGCTGGGTGTGAATTCCCAGCCTCATTTCTACCCAAATCCACAATCTGCTTCTTCTCCTCTACCACCCCCACCTCCGCTACCGTAGGGGGCTGGTTAGGGAGGCCCACTTATCTCTGAGCACAGCAGACCCCACACCAGATATATTTTTTTGCTTCTGACCACATGGGAATTCTGAGATGGAGGACCTAATGGCCAGGCAGCACAAGTGACTTCATAACATTTCCGTAGCCTCCAAACCTCACAGGGGCAACCAAATTAGCAGGAGATTCCGGGCAAGTTGAGATAGGGGAAAAAGAACAGAGAACTAATAAGAGTTGTTAAAAGCCAATAAAGAAGATCTCCAGATCCAGGAGAACTCAGAATGATCTTGTTGAAGGCACCTGAATGAAGCATCTGAAAACAGATCAAGAACCAACAGGGGGAAATAATCAAGGAGAAACCTGGGAGAAATTTTCTGACAGTGAGAACAATTAATCAGTGGAACAACTTGCCTCCAGAAGTTGTTGGTGCTCCAACACCGAAGGTTTCCAAGAAGAGATCGGACAACCATTTAGTACAAGGTCCCCGGCTGGAGCAGGGGGTTGGAGTAGAAGACCTCCAAGGTCCCTTCCAACTCTGTTATTCTGGCTTTGTCTATGTGCAGAGCTAATCTGACCACGAACCCCCCCCCCCCCACCTGGCCTTCAGAAGTCCTGGTCCTTCCTCAAAATGTCAAGTTGACAGCAATTGCGACATCTCTCAACTTCCTTTTCCTAGTGCTTTATTTATAAGCCAGAGGATCAAAGTATAATTAATTTCTGCTCAGCGCCAGTGCGAGGTGGCGCAGTGGTTAGGGTGCTGCTGACTGTTATCTGCAGTTCAGCGGTTCTAATCTCACCGGCTCAAGGTTGACTCAGCCTTCCATCCTTCTGAGGTGGGTAAAATGAGGACCCGGATTGTTGTTGGGGGCGATATGCTGACTCTGTAAACCGCTTAGAGAGGGCTGGAAGCCCTATGAAGCGGTATATAAGTCTACTGCTATTGCTATTGCTATTTTTGAAAAGCTTTGCAACTCTCACTGTGCAGGAGGCTGCCTAATGCACTGGCGGACTCTGTAGGATGCCCCTTTCTCCAGGCTCCCACCCTTTTGGGCACCCCAAATTTCTACTGAAGTTCGAGCTCTGCTCCATACTAGAATGGGCAGGGGCCCTGAGAAAGCAGTGCATGGATGTTTAGCTAAAACAGGATATGAGGACTTAATGTTAATGGAGGATTTTATAAATAAGTAAATGAAATGCCAGCATGTGGTTATGGATTGAATCTTGGTATACTTAAGGATGAAGGATGTTTAAATAACTGTAGTCAAATAAAAGTGGAGGCATGATGATGCTAATATAGTAAATATCTGAGTTAACGTATTTGAATTAATATGAATTATATTTGATGACGGTGGAAGAGATGCACAAAAGCTTTTTGTAACCAGCTGATAACACTCTTTACAATATATGTTTGTCTTGAAAATAAATAAATAAATAAAAATTAAAAAACTAAAAAGAGTTCATCGGAACTGAAGAAGCTTCTTAGATGAAAACAATCAAAGAAACCCCCCCCCCAAAAAAAAACCTTAAGAAAGTCCAGTTGCCTTTTGGAAAAAGCACTTTTGGGGTAGAAAATCAACCCGGAGGATCTGCATTGAAGACCCTCCTCGCTTCTTGAGGCTCCCCCCCTCCCTTTTCCGGGCTCAGCCCTCCCTGCTTGAAAGCGCCACTTGCTCCCAGCTATTTGTAAGTCTTTAACGCGCCGCCCATCCCAAGCGAAAGGAAATTGGATTTTATTTGCATACAACATGACCTGATTAGCGAGGCCTCCCTCTCCCTCCCCTGAACACAGTTGGGGTTCATTTCCAGTTCAGTCCCCTCTTGGCTCTGCTTCCTCACCCCTGAAGCGCCTTCAAACGGGGATTAATTGGTACAAGAGACCCCATGCGAGAATTCTGGGCAGCTGCCAGCCGTTGAGACAGCAGCACAGCATCAAAAGATGGTCTCCACCACAACACCTTGTGATCTTCTGCATCAAAGCGAGCCAGGAGGAGGAGGAGAGGGACAGCATCCATAAAAGAGAAAAGAGCCGAGGTGGCGCAGTGGTTAGGGTGCAGTACTGCAGGCCACTTCAGCTGACTGTTATCTGCAGTTCAGCGGTTCAAATCTCACCGGCTCAAGGTTGACTCAGCCTTCCATCCTTCCGAGGTGGGTGAAATGAGGATCCAGACTGTGGGGGGCGATATGGTGACTTTGTAAACCGCTTAGAGAGGGCTGAAAGCCCTATGAAGCGGTATATAAGTCTAACTGCTATTGCTAGGACGATACGATCAAGCCCATCACAACTCTCTTTTCAACATCTTCCAAACTGACAAGCGATCAAGAACCTTCAGACCAGTGTGGTCTTCTGGAGATAAAAGGACTGATGGTGCCACGCCCTGGTTGCAGAAGTCAATGTTCATCGTTCGTTCGTGGTTCATCGTTCATCGGTCGTGGTTTGTTTGTGAGAGGCACTTGGATAAGTGGTTTGCTTTCTGTAACCCTGATTCAAAGAGACACTTGGAGAAGTGATTTGCTTTCTTTCTGAACACCTCTTTTTGCCATAAGAGAACTTTGTTTTTGTAGTCTGTTATCTTCTTGCCAGAGACTTTATTTATGTTTATTTTGGGCTCGCAGCCAGGCTGAGCCAAGGACTGATAAAGTTATTTCCTTTTAAGTCTGTCTGACTGTCGTCTGTTAACGAGAGAAGAAGGGAGGGACAGAACAGGTCCTTATATCTTGATGCGAAAATAAAAGTATAATTCTATATCACCCCTTGTGTCCGGTGACTTATCGGCTTCGACACCAAGCAAGAGCCCAGTTTTGGAGAACCACACAACCAGAAGAGAAAATGCATTGTCTCTTTATCCAGAGGTGTTCCAGACCTTTGCAGCCAAAATCTGAAGTCTCGTGAATGGTTTTAATCAGAAAACGTTTTAAAAAAAATAAAATTCCCCTCGCATTTTGGAGACTTTTCTTCATGGCGAAGTTCTCCCTTCCCGCCGATCCTTTAGGATGGGTGAGGAGCATTTGATGTACTGTCAACCGATAAACGTCAACATCTCCTTTCTCTTCCTTCCATTCCGCGTTTTGCACTTTTGGCCTCCTGTCAGAATCCGAAGTCGAAGATTTTGATGAAGGGATCAGGTTGCCATGACAATGTAGTCTCTACCACGGATCCAAAATAAGCCCCTGTCCTTTTAAAGCTGTTTGGGGGGGAGGGTTGAGAGAAAATGGCCCAACTGGGATGGATCACTTCTGCTCACCCTACGGAGAGTTAAGAGGTTGCGTGGAGGGGCGACCCTTCCTGTGAGCCCGCGCGAGGCCACGGAGGACGTTTGCAGAAGCGGGCCACCGTGACGCGAGGGCAGCCATGTTGTTGTTGGTCTCTCTTCCATTCTCTGTGTTTCTCTTTCCTGAAGGGAGCCTGATTTTCATCTCGCAGGCTTTAAGACTGCAGGGGCAAAACCATGGTAACCAGTCCTTGCTTCCCTTCCTTTGAATGCCTTGTCACCCAGATGAGTTCCTGCTGGCAGTCAACTCCCCGGGAGAAGGAAATGCATTTTTCATAAGCATCTGACAGAAATTAGCATCATGAGAATTAGCGTTCTTAATTACTGGCAGAGAACAGGGGCTGCTGCGCTGGGAGCACGGACACAAAGCTTATTTACAAAGCTTCCCCATTAGGGAGCAAGGATCAAGTCCCAGGAGAGGCTGAATGAAGGCGGGGGAGGACCCCAAAAGTCAAAGAGTGGTTGAGACTTCACCATCGTGGCAGCCCTGCTCCCCCTTTTTTTTTTGACATGTGTCAAAGAACGCAGGGAAGAGCAACCGAGACGGTGAGGGGCCTGGGGGCTAAACCGTATGATGAATGGTGAAGGGAACTAGGTAGGTCAAGTCTTATCAAAGAGAAGGATTAGGGACAGTGGTGGGTCCCAACCAGAGGTGGGTTTCTACTAGTTCGCACCTATTCGGTAGAACCAGTTCGTCAAATCTACCAAACTGGTTAGAAGAGGTTCCAGCAGTGGACCCAGAAAGCAGGCCACACCTACAGAAGAGGTTCCAGAATTTTTTTGAAACCCACCACTGGTCCTTGGATATGATTATTCTACACTATCATGCTCCTATTTATAAAACTCAGTGCCTCTGTGAAAGGTAAGGATGACTACTGCGTTTGTGGTGCAATCAGAACATTGCGTGTGTTGAAGTTGTTTTAACGCAAACCAAAGATGCCTTTTAAAAAACAAGTTTGCATCATATTCTTATGCATGCCAGTACTGTGTGTGAGGTAATTTAAGGTGGTTCTGACAAGTTTCGTCGGCATCTTCATATCCGGTCACATGGGCGGCAAGCCACTCCCATCCGGTCACATGGGCGGCAAGCCACTCCCACAAAGGAGGCCACACCCACAGAGTAGGTTCGAACAATTTCTGAAACCCACCACTGATCCCAACCGGTATGGCCATCCCGGTAGTAGTTGGGAGCAGCGATCACTGTACCTCAGTGGTGTGTTCTGGATCCTGGTATGGTTGCAATGGGGCCCAGCGTCCTCCACATGTGTGCGATGCATGCACACAGGCGTGCAGTGTGCGCATGCCTTTTACCATTCAGTGATGCCTCCGTGACACTCCAGCTGCTCGGCAGAGTGTCACGCAGGTGCTGTATGCACTGTGCACCTGCACAGAAGCACTGAAGACTGCTTTCCGGGTCCACTGGTGGAACCTCTTCTAACCAGTTCGGTAGATTTGACGAACCAGTTCTACCGAATAGGTGCGAACTGGTAGGAACCCACCTCTGGCTGACGGGCATCCCAGGGTCCGCCTCTCTCTCTCTCTCTGCCAGCTCCATTCCCTCTTCCCCCTCGGAGCTCTCAAGTTGTCTTGATACTGACCCCCGACTCCCACGCCTCTTCCTCCTCCTCTGATTTGGGTTGCTGGAAACAGGCCACAACGTAATCAGTGATACGGTTCACCTCCTGAAGTCGCAGGTGCTGTCGTTGGAGGTTCCCAAGTAAAGATAGGAAAACCATTTACCTGGGATGGTACAAGGACACCTGCCTTGTAAGCGGGCAAGGGAATTGGATACGAAGACCCCCGTGGTCTCTTCCAGCCCTAGGATTCTCTGCTCCCGAGTCTTGACATTTGACATCTGAGCTGGATGGACATTTTCTCTAGCTACGTAGCATTTTGCCAGCTAGTTTGCAAGTTTGCAAGTTTAATAACATTTATATGCCGTCCAATCCCGTAGGACCCCGGGTGGCTTACAGTACAGAAATAAATAAAATAAAATAAAATACAGGGAAAGAAAAGATAGATTTAAAAACAGCACACCATGCACTCCGTTCTAAATGGGGCTGGACCATATTTTGGGGTCAACAGCCCCAGGCCTGCCGGAACAGCCAGGTTTTAATGGCTTTCCGGAAGGCCGGGAGAGTGGGAAGGGTCCGGATGTCTGCGGGTAGATCATTCCACAGGGCCGGAGCAGCTACAGAGAAAGACCTCCCCCGAGTAGTCGCCAACCGGCATTGCCCGGTCGACGGTACCCGAAGGAGGCCCAGCCTGTGAGACCTTATGGGTCGTTGGGAGGTAGGTGGCAGGAGGCGGTCCCGCAGATATCCAGGCCCCAAGCCATGTAGGGCTCTGTGGGAGATTTCCTTCGGATAATTTCTCTCTGTTGGAAGAAGGGATGAATTAAAAGTCAGCACCAATTGTATTCCTTCTTATTAAACTGCACGTTAACAGCCGGCTATAAAACCACTGTTCTCCTAATTTAGAGACGCTCCCCCAGGAACATCGACGAAGCCGCGATGCCGTTCTTACCCAGCGAAGTCTCAGGACCCCAAAATGGCTCGGCTGTTAGGAGGCCTGCGGTTTTAATGGAAGAGGAACGCACAGAACCAGCAGGCGCGCCGCCCGAGCTGCGCCGGCAACAAGCGACAAGCGCGGATAACTAAATGGGTAATTGGGACTGTGCTAATTGATATCCGGAGATGTATCATCGCCCCATTAGGGCTGTTAACAGAGAGTGAGAATGCAGCAATGACCTCGCTGTGCCCTCCTTCTTCGCAAGGCTTGGCAGGGGCCGATCGGAGCCCAATTAATGATTAGTGTTATAAGTAAATGAGTTATTAGCATTCATGGATTCCAGAGCGTGCAACTGGTTTGAAGAACCTGGTGTTTTGTTTTCTTGAGCGGCTTCTTAGCCTGTAACCATAGGAACTAAACGGTTGGCAGCCCCAAACCTTTGCAATTAACCAAGCCGCGTTCTCACCCTCTGAAATGCCAGGAAAGGCATTAAAAGCGTCTCTCGGGGTGGGGAGACCCAGGAGGAGGAGGAGGAGGAGGAGGAGGAGGAGGAGGAGGAGGAGGAGGAGGAGGAGGAGGAGGAGGAGGAGAAGCTCCACATTGGTGGTGGTGGTGGCGGCTGCTTCTGCCAAGGTCTCCATTGTAGGGGGCCAGGAATGAACCAACCTCTCTCATGCCCAGTCAACCTTCCTCTTCCTTCCTTCCCGGCTTCCTCTTCAGAGGGGAGGGGAATTTCATCTCGCTATGTTCCCTTATTTTCCTTTCTATGTCTCCTGTGCCCTGCACTGCATTCAGTATATTTTAAAAAGTTTTTTTTTTATTTTTATTCTCTTACATGTGGTTACAAGTATACATTCGCATAGTCCTTGTCCTTATTCACCTTTATCACTTTTACATATTTGCATTCGCTGGCTGGGGAATTCTGGGAGTTGAAGTCCGGACATCTTCAAGTTGCCAAGGTTGAGAAACACTGTCCTAGAAGATGGTTCTGCCGCTTGATCTGTCATGAGGGCGTAGAGCCACCTTCAAAACCGTTGACTGTCTTCTCCTGTAACCCTGGAAAGGAGCCCTTACAAGGTGCCACCAGCCGGGCCAGCTGGACCAAGGTTTTTTTAAGGAGGTGTTACTCCTCCATCACTCACCCTTTGTCCTGGCTTGTGACAGGCAGAGCCTGGCTTCCCAAACGTTGGGCCCAGGATGGCGGGTTTAGCATTACACTCATATTAGCAATAGCAATAGCAATAGCAGTTAGACTTATATACCGCTTCATAGGGCTTTCAGCCCTCTCTAAGCGGTTTACAGAGTCAGCATATTGCCCCCAACAACAGTCTGGGTCCTCATTTCACCCACCTCGGAAGGATGGAAGGCTGAGTCAACCCTGAGCTGGTGAGATTTGAACCGCCGAACTGCAGAACTGCAGTCAGCTGAAGTAGCCTGCAGTGCTGCACTCTACCCACTGCGCCACCTCGGCTCTGTCATAGGCGTGTCATAGGTTCGCCATCACGGAGCATGTGGAGTGAAGGATGGATTGTTCAGAACAATCTTAAAGGAAAAAGCTTTGGAGATGTTAAGTCTGTGTGTGGGGGGGGGAATCAATAAAACTGCCCTCCTTCAAATCACCTTGAAGGCAAGAACCAAAGAGTGATTTATTGATGTGACAACAGAAGCCGACAACCGCTTATTAAAAGCATTTAGTGTCCTCTGTCCCTAGCCCCAAATTTTGCCTTCTAAAAAGAAGTTGGCATTTTAAAATCACCAAGGAGTAGCCATACAAGCCCAGTGGGATAGATGTCGAGAAATCAGCTTAGAGAGGAGAAAGTTTAGCTTCCTAGAACCCAGCTCTTCGAGCGAAGGAGGAAGGGGTGGGTAGGAGAGCCGAGGTGGCGCAGTGGTTAGAGTGCAGTACTGCAGGCCACTTCAGCTGACTGCTATCTGCAGTTCGGCGGTTCAAATCTCACCGGCTCAAGGTTGACTCAGCCTTCCATCCTTCCGAGATGGGTGAAATGAGGACCCGGATTGTTGTTGGGGGCGATATGCTGACTCTGTAAACCGCTTAGAGAGGGCTGAAAGCCCTATGAAGCGGTATATAAGTCTAACTGCTATTGCTAGGACGATACGATCAAGCCCATCAGAGCTCTCTTTTCAACATATTCCAAAGTGACAAGCGATCAAGAGGCATTCAGACCACATCAAAACCTCCAAAATAATGCCCGCTTTAGCAACGTTTGCAGAAATAACAGCGCTCGGCTTCAGCCTGTTTACATTGCAAACTTGTTATTTGCATTGCAAGCACAGCCAAATGTTGACTTGATTTATCTTCCTCCGTCCAAAGCCTTTGCACTGCCTGCAGGGCAGAAAGGACCACAAAGGAAGCACAATAGCATTGTAGCACACTACAGAAAAGCATCAGTGCCCTTCGGTAAATGCATTTTTTTTTTTGATTCTGGTTTCGTTTGGTTTGCTTTGAATCCAAGTCTTGTTCCGTTCATATCCCTGACTGGAACAATAGTTCTTACTGCCCCCACAACAGGAACTGGGCCAGCACACCTGGAAAAATCAACACACCTAACACGGCAGCACCCCGAAATGTCTCGGCAGTTCAAATCAATGTTCTCTTAGATCAAAATGTTGACAAGCGTTGCTTGCGAATTCCTCAAAACTGTCAAGGCGCTGAAGGAAGAGACCAAAAGAAAGTCATTTGGGGGACTCTTGAGACATCCCACCGGGCACTTTGGGCCAAGCCAGGATTTGTGCAACCCCCGTGTTCTCTTTTGAAGTTGGCTTTCTCTTAAGTCTCCTTCTGCTTTTCCTTCCTTTTTTTTGTGCTTTTTTAAAATGTATTCTTTTTTTATTTTCCATTTTCATAACATATAATCACAAGTATACTACTACATAGCCAATATCCTATTGTCTTAAGTAGTAATTACATCAGTTCCTCTTGCCATCAACACCCAGAAAGATAAAAACCCATTATTAGCTCTTCTGCTCTCCATACACCTCTTTCTTCTACCTCTCTCCTACCTCCTTTCTTCCCTCCATCATCCTTTCCTACTCTACTTCCCCTTCCTTTCTCCTTCTCCTCTCTCTTCATTCCACTCCTCCTTATCCTCCTCATCTTCCCCTCCTTGCCCTCTCTCCTATCCCTCTCTTCCTATCTTCTTCTCTCCTCTACTTCCAACTCTTCTACATCCTGTCTTCCCTCCATCATTTTCTACTCTACTTCCCCTTCCTTTTTCCTTCTCCTCTCTCCCCTTACCACTCCTCCTTATACACCTCATCTTCCCCCTTCACCCTCTCTCCTATCCCTCTCTTCCTATCTTTCTTCTCTCCTCTGCTTCCCACTCTTCCTCTCATTGGTGTATTTCAGCTTCTGAGCAAACTCCATTCTATGTTGATGGTATTTATGCTTCCATATCAATATACTTAACGTATCTTAGTTTTAAAGAAAAAAATAAGAGAAGACAGTATACATGTGCAATCATATTACTTTAAAATCTAACACCCCTCGTCAAGCCTAATATACATCCCTCCCTCCCCCCCAACCCCCCAAGCCCCCCCCAGCCTTCCCTCCCCCCCCCCGGCTTCCAAGAACCCATACACGGTATAAATCTTTTACAAAAACAGTCTAAAATATATTTGAAAAAAAGGATAGAAAATTGATAACACCTTTAAATTGGACTTAGCTCCTCCTTGCTAGGCTAACTTTGAACAATTTATATCATTCCTGATCTTAATCATAAGCTATCTGGAATTTCTTAGTCCCGTATTTATTTTGTATATAATCGATCCATTTTTCCCAGTCTCGTTTGTATCTCTCGTTTGAGTGGTCCT
Source organism: Thamnophis elegans (assembly GCF_009769535.1). Classification (NCBI taxonomy): domain Eukaryota; kingdom Metazoa; phylum Chordata; class Lepidosauria; order Squamata; family Natricidae; genus Thamnophis; species Thamnophis elegans. The sequence continues at coordinate 55,839,986 of NC_045552.1, forward strand.
TAAGATATGCAGATATTTTAGCTTTTCCTTCTTTAAGTTGTGTGTCCAAACACCGACTGTCCTTGTAAAGATACACCCCTGGACAGCTAGCTCCTTGCTGCGATTCTGGAAAGCAGGCCATTCCCACATGACAGGCAACAAACTCAGGTTCGTAGAGACGTGGGTCGGAATAGAGTTTGTGGGAGGGGCCTTGGGGGACTTCTAGTTGAACCCTGTGCCCAAGCACGAGACCTTATACTGTTTCAGATGAAGATGTTGTCCAATCTCTTCTTAAAAGCTTTCAGTGATGGAGCATCCACAACCTCTGGTGGCAAGACAGACACAGAGAGACAGAGAGAGGGAGGAGAGAATGGGAGGAGGGAGAGATAGAGAGGGAGGGAGAGAGAGGAAGAGAGGGAGAGACAGACAGAGACAGAGAGAGGGAGGAGAGAGAGACAGAGAGAGGGGAGAGAGAATGGGAAGAGGGAGAGATAGAGAGGGAGGGAGAGAGGGAGAAAGAGAGGGAGAGACAGACACAGAGAGACAGAGAAAGGGGAGAGAGAAAGGGAGGAGAGAGAGACAGAGAAAGGGGAGAGAGAAAGGGAGAGATATAGAGGGAGGGAGGGAGGGAGGGAGAGGGAGAAAGAGAGAGAGAGACAGACACAGAGAGACAGAGCGAGGGAGGAGAGAGAGACAGAGTGGGAGGAGAGAGAGACAGAGAGAGGGAGGAGAGACAGAGAGAGGAGGGAAGAGAAAGGGAGGAGGGAGAGACGAAGGGAGAGGGAGAAAGAGAGGGAGAGACAGACACAGAGAGACAGAGAGAGTGAGGAGAGAGAGACAGAGAGAGGGGGGAGAGAGGGGGGAGGGAGAGAGGGAGAGAAGGAGGGGAGGGGGAATGAAGACCAACCACCTAACCCTGCCCACTGCCATCAAGAGAAAGGTCATAACATTTACAACGGGGTGGCTGGACAAGCAGGAGATAAATGATTGGTGCCAAAACCTGAAGGAGAGGCCAATGCAGCTACAAAGACTAATAAGAGGACTATTGTCCACCGCATAGGCCAGTGAGTCACTGCACCAGCTGTTTTCCACACACTGCCATCTTCCAAGCCAACAGGATTCATTTCCTTGCGTCATTTTTGGCACAATGCACTCCAAAAAAAATGGAGGCATTGATGCCACCAAGAGCCAGGATGTCTTCTCCTCATCAACACATCTTCCTTGACAGAGTAGCTGAAGAGCAGGAGGGGGGGGGGGTCTCCAAACTTAGCAACTTTAAGACTTGGGGACTTCAACTCCCAGGATTCCCCAGCCAGCTGGCTGGAGAATTCTGGGAGTTGAAGCCCACAGGAGGTTTTAACGTCTTCAAAGAAAAACCAGAGTCTCCAGTTGCCTCTTGAAAAAGCACCTTTGGGAATGACCAAGAATCTCCATCACCATAGGTGTTAAAGTTGCAAAGTTTGGAGATCCCTGACTGTGAATTCTGGGGTTTGGACCAGTGGTGGGTTTCAAATTTTTTGGAACCTACTCTGAGGGTGTGGCCTCCTTTGTGGGAGTGGCATGCTGGCCATGTGACCTGGTGGGAGTGGCTTGCCAGCCATGTGTGTTCTCTCTCTCTCTCTCTCTCTCTCCTTCCTTTTGTCTCTCTGCCCTTTTTTTCTTTCATCTCTCACTCTTTTTCTTTCTTTTTTCTTTCATTTATTTATTTCTTCCTTTCTCTCTCTCTCTCTCTCTCTCTGGCAGTCTGTGTGTGTGTGTGTGTGTGTGCGTGTGTGTGTGGCAGTGGTGGGTTTCAAAAATTTTTGGAACCTCTTCTGTAGGTGTGGCCTGCTTTCCAGGTCCACTGGTGGAACCTCTTCTAACCAGTTCAGTAGATTTGACAAACCGGTTCTACTGAACCGGTGCGAACCGGTAGGAACCCACCTCTGCCGAGGACACATATAAACCTCCAAGCGGCCTCAACCACCCTCTAAAACTAGTAGGACCCCACCTCTGGTTTGGACGTACCGCCGTCTTAAATGTTTGGGGAGGTTGAGAAGCCCTGCTTTAGAGATTTTCACTTCTCTTCCTCTTTCCCGCTTTGATAAAAAAGCCATGCAGCTTGTTCCAGCTACCATCTGGTTGGCTCCCACCCTGTGCTATTAAAATATAAACACCGCTGTCTTCCTAATAATAGAAGATAAATCGTGGAATAATGCCGGGTTCGCAAACATCCTCTTTGCCACGGCTTGGATATTAGTCTGTGCTTCCCTTCCCCATAATCTGATGAATACGTCTTGACAAATTCGATTTGCAACCGCGGGGCCCGGGGGAAAGGGATACTGGGATCTGTGTAGAAGGCAAATGGAACCAGTAAAGGCAGAAGTGGCCATGACAGGAACACCTCCCCACTGCCCCCCACCCATACACCTTTAGGCTTTTAATGTCTGCGCCAACGAGGATCAAAGCCTTTCTTAGTGAGAAAATGATGGGGACTTCAACAGAGAGGAGAGGAGAGGAGAGGGCTGGAAGGGACCTTGGAGGTCTTCTAGTCCAGCGCCCTGCTCAAGCAGGAGAATTTTCACTATTTCAGATAAGCGACTGTCCAGTCTCCTCTTAAAAACCTCCAGTGATGGAAGCACCCACGATTTCCTTCTTTTTTAAATTTTTATTTTATTTTAAACACATAAACACATCAACAGAAACAGACACATGACTTAAAACAACATAGGAACAAGAAGTTCCATCGTATATAGCAGTTCCGTATCGGTTTCTTTGCAGTTAGTGTTTTCCCTTCTATACATTTCTATCTTGCATTCATAATCTCCTTATTCGTTATCCATTTGTATGTACATTTCTTTATTTATTTAAACTTAGCTACTTATGACCAGATATTATTTACCTATATTATGCTATGTATTTTTACTGTCATTTGTTCTCTTACATACAGATTATAGATATACATTCACATAATTATTCTTTTTCTTTGCCATTCTTATACTTTTGTTATTCCATTTAAAAGGTTATAAGGTATAGCTTGGATTGCTTTGTTTACCATCCCTAGCGCTTGTTGTAACACCACCTTATTTTCTCTTTCTTTTGAAGCCCCCACGATTTCTAAAGGCAAGATGTTTCTCCTCGATTGCAGGTTGCTTTCCTCCTTAATTAGTTCCCATCCATTGCTTCTTGCCCTGGTGCTCTGGTCAATCCAGCAAATAGGCCCCTGAGTTGAAATTAAAAGTTGAGATTGCAAAGGAGATAAGGAAGATGCTCGGGACAAATACAGCCTAGATAAATGAATGTTGTAGCACCTTGGGATAAAGTTATTATTATTATTATTTATTTGTCTTGCATGCCGTCCACTCCCGGAGGACTCCGGGCGGCTCACAAAAGACAAGGGAAAGGGGGGAACGAGACAAAGACAACATATTAAAAACAAAACCAACATTCACAATTTCTGTGGAGGTAGATGCTTCTCAGCTCCCCCCAGCCTGCTGGAACAGCCAGGACTTGGTGGCTTTGCGGAAGGCCGGGAGGGTAGTAAGGATCCGGATCTCAACAGGGAGCTCATTCCAGAGGGCCGGAGCTGCAACAGAGAAGGCCCTCCCCCGGGGAGTCGCCAGCCGACATTGGCTGGCAGATGGAATCCGGAGGAGACCCAACCTGTGCGATCTACTTGGTCTGAGAGAGGTAATCGGCAGGAGGCGGTCTCTCAGGTACCCAGGTCCGATGCCAACAAAGTTGTTGGCCTTTCTGAACATTAAGTACCCCTCTTTCACTAAAACCTACCATCATCCTCAATGAGATTGACTTTTTTCTCTTAATCGAGGTAGGGGACCCACTTCTCTATAACTGCAGTCTGTACCTTCCCTTCTGGGGAAGATCCTTGCAAAGACATCAGGGCAGAGGTGGGGGGGGGGACGACAGAGAAATAATGCTGTGACCATGCAATCAACACCCTCTGACTCTTCTGGTGTGTTGCAAGGTAACCTGACTTTTGTGACCCCCCCCCCCCCCTTACTGTCTCCCCAAATGCCCTGCTCCTTTTCGCTGCAGGATATCCTACCTGGCAACATTTGAACACTGAGCAGAGAAAGTCTGGTGGGCTTCTCTGCCAACTGCCCTTCTGCCTGCTTCTCCTGCGTGGCATCTGGGTATCACAGGTGCTTCTTGCTGCAGTAGGCACCTGGAGGTGTAGCCGAGCACGACTCGGGCAATTAGCAAGCTCATCTCCTTCATTAGCAGGTTTCTGATTTGTTCTGGGCTCGTCCTTGTGATGCATGAAATGTCTCTGTTAACCAATTTGGGCACAGATCAAAAACTGTACAGCCCAAGGGAAGAATGAAAGATGAGCTCCTTTCAAAGGACGACAGGAAACGTCTTGCTGGCTTTCAGTCCGATGCAGTCCAGTGGAGCAGCTACCTTTTTTTGTACGTGTTAGGTTGGAAGAAACACAGAGCTGTCCGTCTCAATCCCAGGCCTTGGGACAAAACTGCAGACCCCTTTCCTTCCGGCTCTCAAGCAAAGGGAGCCCACCTGCCCGCCAGCAAACCAACAGGGGTGAAGAGTCCAGAAGAACCTGGTCGAGTCACAAAACTCACGAGGGATATACTGCATACTTGGCTGTTCTGACCCCCTCCTCCGTCCAGTAACGAATGCCAAGACAAGCTTAACTGGAATGTACTTTAATAGCAAGAAACCAAAACTTCGGTGGCTGAAAGCCAAGCAGAACAAACAGATAAGGACCTTGGCAGCAACTTAGACAAACCTTGGCAGCAATCCAGCTTGCCAAGCTAATTACAAAAGTTCTCCAACTTTTAGTCAATGTGTTGATTTCTGCAAGAGGGGCGTGTGCATAAGCAGTCTTTTTATAGTCTGGAGAGGAGCCTAATGACCACCAGCTGAGTGCAATTATCTCCTGTAACTGCGCAACTGTTCCTGACGCCTATTAGCTCTTTGGTACCGGGCATCCAGGAACAACTCACTGCTGGCTTCCGTCTCACTCTCCCTTGTCTCCTCCCCATTGGTCCAAGGCTCAGGTGCCTCCTGGTGGCCAAGCAGCCTCTCTGCACCCTGCTCGGAGTCAGAACCCTGTCCAGGGTCCTCCACATCCTCCAGAGCCGACTCATAGGGCCCCTTGCTGTCGGAGTCTGGTGGCAGCTCCAATGGCTCCTGCTGGGCCACAACACTTGGCCAACATTTTCAACAGGTGTGTCCCTGAACTCTTCGTAGCTTCACTCTTTGGAGATATTCAGTCTTTCGATCCAATCAAAGGTGGCATGTAAACAGGGCTCCTCTCTTCATCTAAACCACCCTCATAGAGCTGGAGTGAGGGTGGAATCAGAGCTGAGATACAAGATGCTCCCAAGTTGGATGGACATCAATTCATCCAGCAGTGATATGGTATGCAGCCCTTGACTCGCCCCTCATCTCTCGGGAAGTCTCCCGAGCATTGTGACATTGGCAATCGCCCTTCCTCCTCATAGCCCCCCCCCAGGGAAGACCCAGAGGAGAGGGTGGGGCTCTGCTGGGACAGAGACAAAATGCCTCAGAGGATTCCTAGGAGTTGAGAAGGAGAACGCAACCCACCCGGGTCGCAAGAGTCTCATCTTTATCAGTGCAGATTGTCCTTTAAAAATAGCCTCCCCCACCCTCTCTTTCCAGCCCCCAGATATCCAACCCACCACACACAGAGCAAGTGCATAATTAAATTTAATAGAAGCCACCCACATTCTTCAGCTGCTATGGAAAAGCACTTCTAGCTAATAGCTGTCCTGGTCATTGATTTTGTTCTCCTTGTGCCTCTTATTTATCTCGCGCTACCTTGCAGCTTCTCGTCTCTTGACTTCAGATCAGTGGTGGGATTCAGCCGGTTCGCACCTATTCGAGAGAACCGGTTGGTAACTTTCTAAGTAGTTCAGAGAACCGGTTGTTGGAAGAAATCTCCTTTTGTTTTTCCCCGCACTTTACAGGGCTAATCCTGTAAGGAAGGCAGGAAGGAAACATTCTGGTGTTGTTTCTAGCCTAATCTTTATTGCCCTACTTACAGAAACTGCCTCTCCGGTTAACCCTGATTATATTGTAACAGCTAAGGCGAAGCTTTCATCGACCTGAGTGACCTTGAGTTGCCCACTCCCACCCAGTCACATGACCACCGAGCCCCACCTACCCAGATGGTCATTAGGGCAGAGAACCGGTTGTTAAATTATTTGGTGGCGCAATATTGGAAGAAGGAAGATTTGCCTACTATTCAAGAATGGACATTAGAAGTAACAAACTTAGCAGAGATGGCTAAAATATCAGCATATCTCAAGGACCACTCAAATGAGAGATATAAACTGGAGTGGAGAAGATGGATTGACTATACTCAAAATAAATATGGGACCAAGAAATTCCAGATAGCTTATGACTGAAGAAACAAGGAATGATATAATCTGTTCAGAGTTAGCCTAGCAAAGAGGAGTTAAAGCTCAAATGAAAGATGATACTAACTTTCTTTAAGTTTATTTTAGAACATCTTTGTTAAAGATTTATACCCTGTATTGGTTCTGGGAAGTCGGGGGGGGGGGGAGATTGGGGGGGGGTTAGGGTGGGTAGGGGAGGGGGAGGGAGGTAAACATTTGTAAAAGGGTTTTTTTTCAAAATTTTCAATAAAAAAAATAAATATAAAAGAAAAAAAAAATTTGAATCCCACCACTGCTTCAGATGCAAGAAAAGCTGGGCCGTTTTGGGCAGACAGAACACCAGGAGCCGAGGTGGCGCAGTGGTTAGAGTGCAGTACTGCAGGCCACTTCGGCTGACTGCTATCTGCAGTTCAGCGGTTCAGATCTCACCGGCTCAAGGTTGACTCAGCCTTCCATCCTTCCGAGGTGGGTGAAATGAGGACCCAGACTGTGGGGTGGGGGGCCCGATATGCTGACTCTGTAAACCGCTTAGAGAGGGCTGAAAGCCCTATGAAGCGGTATATAAGTCTAACTGCTATTGCTAATTTTCTGTCTAGGAAAACAGGTGAACCATTTGACTCTGGTCTCTGCCTAGAGGGACCTTCCATCCATCCATCCATCCATCCATCCATCCATCCATCCATCCATCCATCTCCAATCTTCTCCCAGCCCCTTTCCTTCCAGGAAGATTCCCTTTGCCTTGATGGTTGAAGGAAACAAGAACAACTCCAACCTCTGTCGATCAGTAACTTTTTGCTCGGTAGGAATAAAGAAGCAGGGAGGATCTCTCAACTCTTCATCAGGGAGAAGTGTGACAATACACGGGAGTGAAAGAGAAGCCAGAAAGTTTTTTTTAAAAAATCTGACCAGGCTACAACCTGCAGTTCAAAGCCAGCCTCGAGAGGGAGATGGGAGACTAAATGTGGTTGCAGATCTCACAGCTACATCACCGGTGTAATTTTTGGACAGCTTTTATTATCTACTGATTCATCCAGAAGACTCATCTGCTTAACGGGGGGCTTCCGGGAACGGTAGGTTCATCCCTTGCTCTCAACTGTCAAGTGGCCGCTTCAGTTTTTGGCTTGAGTGAAATGCCACCAAGTGTCATCTGTAGAACTTCAAAGAGGCCACCATGGCTTGGGTAAGCTCCGTGGTTGACTGTTCCCGGTTTTCATTGAGCCGGAAGACGATCAAAATCTGAGATTGATTATACACAAAGTAAATATGGGACTAAGAAACTCCAGATAGCTTATGCTTAACATCAGTAATAACTTAAATTGTTTAAAATTTGGGTAACAGTAAGAAGCTGAGCTCAATGTAGAGACATTTTAGACTGTGATTGTTAAAAAGTTATACCGTGTATGGGCTCTGGGAGGTCGGGGGGGAGGGAAGGGAGGTGGGGTTTTAGGGGGAGGGGGGGAGGGGGGAAATATAATATGTGTTAAATTCTAAAGTACATGATTGCACTTGTATACTGTGGCTTTTTAATGTTAGTGTTAAAATAGAGCCGAGGTGGCGCAGTGGTTAAATGCAGCACTGCAGGCTACTGCTAGATCAGCAGTTCAGCGGTTCAAATCTCACCGGCTCAGGGTTGACTCAGCCTTCCATCCTTCCGAGGTGGGTAAAATGAGGACCCGGATTGTTGGGGGCAATATGCTGACTCTCTGTAAACCGCTTAGAGAGGGCTGAAAGCCCTATGAAGCGGTATATAAGTCTACTGCTATTGCTATTGCTATAATAGAACAAGCTGAATATATTGGAAGGTAATAGAAGTAAACCGAAGGGAGGAGTTGAGCGAAAGAAGAAGGAGGGTGGAGAGGGTGAGAGAGAGGAGGAGGAGAAGGGAGGGAGGGAATGGATGAAGAGAGGGAGTGATAGAGTGGGAGGGGAAGTAGGTAGTAGAGGGGTATGTAAGAAGGAAGAATGAAAGTTGGAGGGGGTTGAAAGAGGGTGTATGGTGGGCCAAGGTGGTATATTGGGTTTGTATTGTAGGGGGCATTTTCTATATAAGTGAAGGCTGTGTTTATTACTCAAGATTACATGCTCCAGTTATGCACAGTAAACATGTGATTGTATAGAATGAAATGGAAATAAAAATATTATGTGGAAAAAAATATATCTGAGAACCGTTCTTGGCTCTTTTCCATTTCCCTTCCAGGCTCCTCTGCTTCCAGTTCCCCACACCAGAAATGATGCTTCCTATGAGAACCAATGTGTTCCCCCACCTCCCGTGGCATAGTTCCACTTTTTGCATTCACGAGAACCGTCTAATTGTTTCTCTCGGGCAATTCATAATACGGCCCCGTATTCCAGCAGCAAAAAAGAGAGAGAAAAGAACCAAGGATCCATCCCCTCAATGTTTGCTCCCATCAGGTGATCTTCAGTGGGAAGATTCCTCCCCGTCGGTACAGAGCTCACCACTTCCCACTCAGCATCTCTCTCCTCTCCCCCTCCCCACCACCATCCATGTGCTTTGTGCTCCTGCCACAACGAAGCTAATTCTAGATGGGTTTATGCCAAGCCAGGAAATAGATGTGCCAATTCATCACTGCCCATGCATAATTTAGGGCCTTATTTGCATAAAGTAAACAGGCCATCATTCCCGTGAAATGTCAGGCCGGCTAATGAAAGAAAGGAAGAGGCAGGTGTGGAGGTACATCTTAAACCTTGGGGGCTTTGTTCTTGAATAAGCAGGAAGCCCCGCAGAGGAAGGGCAAGCTCTTCTCCTCTCCACTTGACAGCCCAGGCCAAAGAGCAGCAGCTCCTGAAAATTAGTTGGACCATTCCACAAGAGGAAGTCATTCTTGGGGTGGTGGAGCTACCACTGATGGTCATGTTAGTCAAGATGGTTTAAGGTTTAATTTTATTTGTATGCCGCCCTTTTCCCTGAAGGGACTCAGGGCGGCTCACAACTCAAAAAGGGAGGGGAAATACAAAACAGAATAACAAAAACATAAAAAAACATACATAGTTAAAAGCACAACAATCATACCATTCGAAGTGGGGCAGCGAGTCTTTAGCCCCAGGCCTGTCGGAACAGCCAGGTTTTAAGGGCTATGCGGAAGGCCTGGAGGGTGGTGAGGGTACGAATCTCCACGGGGAGTTCGTTCCAGAGGGTCAGAGCAGCCACAGAGAAGGCTCTCCAGTGGTGAGGCCACTGATGGTCCTATCCACCTTAGGATGATGGAACCGCTGACACTTCAGTTGGCCAAGGTCAACTTGGGGTGATGGGACTATGGGTGGGCCAGTTGGGCAATCGGGTTACAGAGAAGCTGAACTCACATGCATGTCCCAGAGGAAGCTGTACTCCTGTGGCAACACATGAAGAGCTTCTCGGGTTCGTTCCGACATGATCAGAAGGGTGGCGCCATAACCTTCAGGAAAGTATCCTTTGATCCAAACTGCCAAAAACCCTTTGAAATCTAAAGGTCAGCCAGAAATTCGGTGCCTTATCTCCAAACCACAATCAACCGTGCGGGAAGGGCTTCACACCCAAGTCTTTTCCCATTGCATGGTTAGATAACAGAGCTTGTCACAACCTTCCTTTCTCTAAGGCTGCCAGCCGCTCTCGGCTCTGAGTAACTCCCGCCATCTTCACATAACTGCTAGCTTGAAAAAAAGGACCGAGGTGCTTCTAAAGGCAGCCTTTGGCCATCCCTCCGTAGACCAACGGGTGAGGAAGACATCATGAAGCACAGGTTGAATTTTACTCCATCCTGCTGATCTAGGCCTCTCGTCGCATGATAAATGCCAGTGCTGAAGTAAATGTCAGATCTCGCTAGCTCAAGTACCCTTCAAAAGGAAAATTGGGCTGGAAATCAGGACGTCTTAAATACCAAGCAGCTGGCCCAGATAACGCCACAGGCAAAGGGAGGCATGAAATCCCTTTCCTGCCTTCTCCCAGGCCCTGTAGGGCCACCTGAAAACAGACAACCAACATTTGCCTAAAAATAAATGCCCTGATCCTGTCCCTTTAATCCGACGTGTCCTTCTGTCCATGCTCGCCTTTGGCCAAACGGGGAGAGCATCACGTAGAAGTAGGGCGTGGCAAGGGGGCATTTTGCATCCTTCAGGGGCGCAATCCCTTCCCAAGGTGGAGCCCAGCCCCAGGCACCATGAAGGCGGCTGCCAGCTCATCAAACCACCTGTCAAAACCAGAGAGGCCAGAGTAACACGGGAGTCTCCTATTCGTGTCCCCACGGCACGAAATCTATGTCAAATAGTGCACAGACGGGGTGTGTGTGTGAAAGAGGGAGGAAGTGCGATTTTCAGAGATTCACTGGCACGCACGACAAACAATGGTGGCATTTGCCTTTCGTGCCAGGGTGTTTCGATGCAACAGGCAGCAGCTCCACAGTTTGCATCAGACGAGGCAGCCTCTTGGTTTCATTATTCATTCTTTCTCGGCGTTCGGGTAGGGCACAGAGAGGGCCCCTTCCAGAGCGAGAACACGGAGGGGTGGGGTGGGGGAGACAGCAAGGTCTGCTTACAAGAGAGTCCCCTTGGCTCCGAAGGGGGAATTTCTCTTGGTTTCAGCCCCATTGCTGCCACCCATCTCCCTCTCCCCCAGTGATGGGATTCAGCCAGTTTGCACCACTGCGGGAGAACCGGTTGTTAAGTTTCTGAGCAGTTTGATGAACTGGCTGTTGGAAGAAATCATTAGAGCCGAGGTGGCGCAGTGGTTAAATGCAGCACTGCAGGCTACTTCAGCTGACTGCAGTTCAGCAGTTCGGCTGTTCAAATCCCACCAGGCTCAAGGTTGACTCAGCCTTCCATCCTTCCGAGGTGGGTAAAATGAGGACCCGGATTGTTCCTGCATAAAATATTTTATTCAATTTTCAATTTTCACATTCCATTTGCAATCATTTATACACAGGGTATTTACTATAAGAAAAGAAGAAAAAAAAAAAAAAGAAAAAAAGGAATAAAGCGAACAAATAAAAAGGAAACACAACTCATCATTCACAACCCCACCTGACCCTTGCATCCTCCATACACCCCATCTACCCCCTCCAACTTTCCTTTCTCCCTCTAACACTCCCCTCCTACTTCCCTTACCCCCTCAAACCTTCCTTCTCCCCTTACTCCCCAGACACCCTCCTTACATTCCCCTTACTCCTTACATTCCCCTTACTCCTTCCTTACTCCTCCCTCTTCCTTCCCTCTACCTCCCTCCTTGGTGTATGCCTTTATTCGAGTGTTGTTTGATCTAATAAAAGTAAAGTGGACCAAGGGAGAAAATAATAATAATAATAATAATGAAAAAAAAAAAAAGGAACCACCGTGTATAAATACATTCTTGTTCTTATTAAGACTATGTTAACCCCCCCCACCCCACCCCCCACAATCCCCATCCCTAATCCTCCCGGCTTCCCAGGGCCCACACCTGGCACTACCTTCTATCTAAAATATCTTGTATACATATGGGTTAAAAAATAAAAGTAATATATGAAAAAGGAAAAAAAAAGAAACCACTCTTTGTGTTGATCTCAGCCCCCCATCTTTATCTATGCTTAAATAGTATAAATCATTCTATCTATATTTTATTCTCGTCTCTTACTTCTTTGCTATTTACCCCGATCTTCTGTAGATTCTCCCGTTCCCTTCCTGAATCTCATGATCCCTTCCAATAAGATTTAAGCAGCATGGTTCATGCCATATATTCAAATATATCTTTACAGACAAGTAATCAAACTTTCCCTTCTAGTAAAATTTAAACAACGTAAATGATCTTTCTTTACCCCTTTTTCAAACAGTAATTCAAAATAATCTAACCAGATTTCCCCTTCTTAGTAAAGTTAAGCAGCGTAGATCAGATATTACTTTACACAGGGATCAATTTCTATCTTAAGATAATTCCAACCGACTTCCCCTTCTAATAGGATTTAAATAACTTAGTTCATTCCACATGCATTTTACCCTCATCCCCCACTTGTCTGATATTTACCACTATCAAATTTATGCTAACATTTGTTTAAAATATAGTTCAAAGCGATTTGTAGCATGAATCATTCCACATATTCCAATAATACTTTCAGCAAGAGTCAGTTAACCTTCTATTTTAAGGTAGTCCCTTCTAACAAAGTTAAACAACGTAAATCATTCCGCATTCTTTTAACAGTTATCTTAAGATAATCCCAAGCGGCTTCCTGTTCTAATAAGCTTTAAACAACATAAATTTTACCCTCTTCCCTTGCTTGTCTGATATTTACCACAAATAACGTAGTTCATTCCACATGCATTTTACCCTCATCTCTTGCTTGTCTAATATTTACCACTATCAAATTTATACTAGCGTTTATTTAAAAAGTAACTCAGGACTATAACAACCACCTTTCCCTTCAAGTAAAAATTAAATAGCATGGATCATATTCAAATCTGATGTTTACCACTATCAAATTTATGCTAACGTTAATTTAAAATCTAGCTCAAAGTAGTTTCACCCAGCTTTTCCTTCTGATGAAAATTAGTCCGCTTTTTCTACCGGAGAGAGGTCTCAAACCCCCATTCAGTCCTCAAGCATTTTAAAATGTCTAAATTCTCGATCTCCGTTTTTCTGCTTCTCCGAGGGAGGAGGGGCTACCCCCTCCATCTTGCAACCACAAGGCCAGCCGCTCGGCTTCTCCTTCCGCTTGTCTCTCCACTCTTCCAAACGCGTCAGGAAGTCCCGCCTTCAGAATCCTACAATAGAAATCTTGAGCCTCCGAAACAGAGTTGAGACGAAACCTTTGATTCTCAAATGTAACCGTGATACCGGCAGGGGCCTCCCATCTGTATCGAATCTGTTGGCTCCTAAGCTCCTTAGTTAAAAAGGCGTAATCCCTTCTTTCTTTCAGCATCTGAGAAGGAATATCTTTGAAAACAATCAGATTTTGGCCGTCAACTCGGAGACTATTATTATGAAGCTTTTGCACAATTGCATTTCTAGATTCTTTTGTAGAGAAATGTATAATTATGTCCCTTGGGAGCTGTCGCTGTTCCGCTATCAATGAGTTCTGGCGATAGATTTTCCGAATCTGCCAATCAAAGTTAAGTCCCGGGCTTCCCAGCGCATGGCTGAAGGCTTCAGCAAAGGTCTGTTTTAAATTCTCTTGCTCCTTTTCACGGAATCCTCTGACTCTTATAGAAGATGCCTTCCTATTAAAATTTAACATCATAAGCTGTTTCTCATTGTCTCTAATTTTCTGTTGTAAAATTTGAATATTGGTAGTCAAATTAAAGTTAGCCTTCTCCAGACTTTCCAATTTGTTCTCTATTTCAGCAGAGTAATCTGACAGAGCAGACACAGCTGCAAACGTATTCGCCTTCATTTGATTAACTTTAGATTTTAAATCATCATATAATTCCAATACAAATTCCCTAATTTCTTTCTTAAAAGCGTTAAGCATTTTAAGGAGATATTCCTGTGTTAAAAGTTCCCCAGCAGAAGGCATAGGAGACAAAGGCTGTGTTTCCAATGAAGATTCTTTAAATTCTTTTGTAGCAAGACGCTTCCTTGACTTGGGTGGCATAATAAATAAGCAAGTAAGCAGAGCTTCGCTCCCCTCTATTTCCAAAGAAGAAAAATTTAAGGAGCAGTCTGCAGGAAGATAACACCGGCTAGGTACATCAATCATCCACGGAGAGAAATCGCCATTTTGAGGTCTGTTTAGACAAAGAAGCCTCTAAGACGAATGGTGCTGGTATTTACGATAGTAATAAAAACATAAATCTCACAGGGGTGGAACCCGCCCGTATCAATTCTAGCTTGAAAAAACTTTGTCTTGTCCTGGGGGGGGGCTAGCCTGTCTGGGGCTGCCAAAAAAAAAAAAGGCAGCTGAGAAGAAATGGCTGGAGATAAAGGCTCCGCTTCGGCCGGCTCTAATCTCTTTCCACAGCCAAAAAAGAAAAAAGGCTGTGGCTTACGATTAGATCCTAACCTACGGGGCTAACCTCCCTGCCCCTTTCTTAGCCAAAAAGGGGTGCTATCTATGATCTTATTTAGATATACAGACCAGATCTCTGAGGAGCTCGGTGGAGCCCTCCTCGGCAACAGGCCACGCCCCCCGGAAACCCCGAGGACCCGGATTGTTGTTGGGGGCAATATGCTGACTCTGTAAACCGCTTAGAGAGGGCTGAAAGCCCTATGAAGCGGTATATAAGTCTAACTGCTATTGCTATTGCTATTAGGGCAGAGAACCGGTTGTTAAATTATTTGAATCCCACCACTGCTCTCCCCCCCCCCCACACACACATACCCACACGCACACAGCCTCCACCCCCCTCTCTCTGCCTAACAAAGCACTGGGTGTTTTCAGGTCTCCCGACGGGCTTTTCATTCATCATGCCAACCCACGTCAGCAAATGCCAGCTGAGCCATTCACGGAAAGGTTGCCCCTTTCCTTGCCCCCTTGCCGGAGAGGCCAAGAGTCACCCCCGCCCCCCCAAAAAACTCCCCTTCCTTTTCTCCTTCCTCTCTTTGGGCCTCTGCTGACAAGCATCCCCCGAAGCCATAAAAGATGACATTTGCAACTGGAAGGTGGCCACTTTTATTGTGTCGCCTGATGGAGAATGACGTCAGGATCAGCGGCGATCCTATTAACCTGTGACCCGGAGGGTTTGGTTAGCCGGATCTGCCGGAAAGACGACGGTGGCCATTGCTCTTCCCCTCCCTCTCTCTGAATCTCAGCAAGGAGGGGGAGAAGTGGGAGAGGAGGAGGAGGAGGAGGAAGGGGTGGATGGATGGAGCTGAGCCAACCTGAGCTGGAGACAAAAATCTTCTATTTCATTGGATTTCAATTTGCAGGCTCCGGATTGTGGACCCACCCACCTCAAACTCCCGTGCTAAATTTTGGCAGCAAGGCTTTGCCGTTTTGCCCCTGCCTTCTTCCAGCAGGGACTTCTGTCCTCTCCTAAAGCCCTGGGGTTTCCTAGTGGTGTCCCTTCTGCTGGTTCTGGCACTGCTGAGCTCTGGTATGAGCCAAGGTTAGCTAAATGCTGCCGTCTGCTACAGCCTCTGACGCTAAGGCAAGCTGGTAAGGCCTCTCTCTCCTCCTCTGCCTATCATCTAGGGAGGAGAGTTATAAAAATAAACACAGAAAATCACCTTCGGATACCTTTTGAAAGCCGCCTGTCCCAAAATATATACAAGCCGCAAGGGATGGGTTTGGTACCATCTGTGTCCCAGCACAAAGGACAGAGCACCCATAATACACCATGACCTGACAAATGCGCGCACGAGAAAAGCGTGCTGACAAAACCGCAGCGCTAAAACTGCGACGCCATCAACGCTACGTCATCAGCGCACCAACAACAGCACGCCAACAGAAGCACGATTTAAGTTAAGGTAAGGGTTAGGTTTAGGGTTAGGTTTAGGATAAGGGTTAGGTTTAGGGTTATGTTTACAGCGCTCATTCGTCGGCACGTTTTAGAACTCGCGGTTTTGTCACCACGGTTTAGTCGGGCGCGCTTTTGTTGTTCGCCCTTTTGTCGGTGAACCATAATACGCATGCCCATAGATTCCTCCCCTCTTTTATTGCCATTAGCCTATTCAGTGTACAATTTTTATTTATCCCACGGAATAGAAAGGGAAGGAAAATGGAATTGCAACGGCGGCTCTCCTCTCCAGTCGTGGGAGCCCCAATGCTCCTCACTGCCCCGTTCCATGCCCTGTTCCTCCTTACCTCGGCTTATCCACATCCCCTTGCTCCAAACATCCTACAGGAATTTAATCTCCAAAGTCTTTTGAGGGCGGGGCTCTTCTAAGCAACCCTCCCCCCCAAAAAATCTTGTTTTAGCTAGCATTTTTTGGTGGCAGTGAGACTCCATTAAGTGTATTAAATCATCCCGGCATCGGGGCCAAATGTCCATCTCGAGCTGTTCCAGCCTTTTAATAATAAGCTGGCATCAAGAACTATGCAAATACCTGCAGAACTTGGGACTTGGCGTGGTTAGGGGATCCATTTCAATGGAGTGCGGTCGCTTTTGAGACCTTTGGGGTATAAATAAAAAGGCTACAGGCAATAAAGATTATTAATCGAATGGCTGGGTTGTCAGACGTTGGCATTAGCTCCCAGCAGGAAAAACCAGCGAGGAATGAAAGCTTGTTCAGGAATCAGACACACGGATTAGTCCTGGCCCCCAACGCCCTTTTTGGACAGCCGACTTAGCCACTCACAGCCGAAGAAGCTAAGGTTGAGCCCTGTTCCTCTAGTCCAGGCGTTGCCAACGTGTGGCTCCTGAGCCGCATGCGGCTCTTTTGTGCCCCTGCTGTGGCTCCCTGTCAGCTGGCTGGCCCCGACCCTCACAGTCATTCCTTGCGTGGCCTGAGAAGATAAGGGTGACGGTGGGGATGGAGACTCGCTCCATATTCCAGAGCGGGAGCAAAGCACCCCCATGCTTCCTCTCATCTCGCCGACGCTTCTTGGTGTTGCACGCACCTCGGTCACTCGGGGAGACGCGTGGCTTGCTCTCAGCTCCGAGACACTGGCCCAGCCCAGCTGCGGCTGATGCTCCGTGTCATAATGACCTCCAGGAGGAGGAGGAGGAGGAGGAGATGCCGTCTCCCCCATTTTGAAGCGCACTAAATTTAAGTGTTCTGCACAAGGTGCTGCAAGAGCAGCGAGAAGGCCATGGAGGCGGCAAGGGTGTTGAGTTGGCCATGCCCACCCAGGTTTTGTGGCTCCTGGTGTTTTCTTTTCCGTGGGAAACGGGTCCGAGTGTTTAAGGTTGCAGATCCCTGATCTAGTCCAACAGTTTCTCTCCCAGTGGCCACCAAGCGCAGGAGGAAGTCTACCAGCCTTCCAGCAGATGGCCCCTTGAGGCTTCCACTGCTACGGAGAATCCTGGACCCTCATCCTCAAGAGAAGGTCCTTCTGCAACACAACAATCAACCTACGCTGGAACATTGCCAATCTCCCCTTTGAAGGTCAATCCAGACCTTCCAGGAATCCAACTGATGCTATATCTTGGATCCCAGTTTCTGGAAGCCACAGATAATGTTTTTCTTCTTTAGCTGCATGGAATTCTTGGGTGCTTTGGGAATGGATCAGAGGAGAAAGATGGATAACTGAGGAGGAGGAGGAGCAGAACCGATGGCAAGGGATGAGAGAGAAACCTAGGAACATCTAACAAGGGTCGGAGAAGTCAAGGCAAAACTCATCACGAGGGGTTCCAGTGGTGGAAGAAGGCGGAGCACCCTTCCGAGGCCTGTCACCCAAAATAAAGCTTGATACCATCTGTTCAGGATTAAAAAAAAACTCATCTTGTACAAAAACGGTGCATCTCTTGGCAGCTGGATGAGAAGCAGGGTTGGACGAGAACATCAGCCGGCCATTTCCACAAATCCTTACGCAGCTGATTTGGGATTCAACAAAGCGTTGGCTGGAGATACGACGTGAGTTGGACTCCTCCCAGTTCCTAATGGGTCTCTCACAGATTGAGCATTCTGCTCCGTCCCATTTTCTGCCGAGGTGGCGCAGTGGTTAAATGCAGCACTGCAGGCTACTTCAGCTGACTGCAGGTCTGCAGTTCGGCTGTTCAAATCTCACTGACTCAGGGTTGACTCAGCCTTCCATCCTTCCGAGGTGGGTAAAATGAGGACCCGGATTGTTGTTGGGGGCAATATGCTGACTCTGTAAACCGCTTAGAGAGGGCTGAAAGCCCTATGAAGCGGTATATAAGTCTAACTGCTATTGCTACTTTGGAAAGGGACTTTAAGAGCCCTGCCTACCTTACAGAAGGCTACTTTCTCCCATAAATCTACTGATAAAGATGCCAGCCCTTCTTTCTCCTTCTGAAACTCCAGCTTGCCAACTAGGGAATCGCTTCCCGTTGGGCACGCATGAACGATTGGAACTGACCAAGTCGCTTTCTGGGAGCTGCCAAGTTTCCAGCAGATGCCCTCTGGAGGGTGCCCACAGACCCCTGGCTCTTGGTGGTCTTGGTCTTCCCAGCAAAATTATGGGGAGACACCCACCCACCCCACAAACCGTTCGTTGTTTTTCCTGCCTGGGGGGTGGGAAGAAAGATGGAGATTGGTAAAAGACAAGTTTTTTTTCATGAGCTGATTCTCCTTTGCTTCCCACAAAGGAAGAAAATTAGACTGACATTTAAAAGAAACAAGGTTTTGTTCCCAGATCCCACCAGCGTTGTTTCCCCCCCTCCAGAGAGAGAGAGAGAGAGAAAGAGAGAGAGAGAGAGAGGGAGGGAGAGAGAGAGGGAGAGTTTAAATTAGATCCCAACTCTCTCCGCCTCGATGAGTTTGTGCCCACATTTCTGGCTCGTCGCAGGGATAATGCAGAATTCCCTCTTGGCATTCAGCTGTTTTTAGCTGGCTGCAAGAGCGTCAGAGAAGAGGGTGGCAGGATGATGGGCACCGGAGTTAACACCAGGCCGGGAAACCAACTTGCATCAAGCACAGCAGCGTCAAGGAAAAGGTCCAGGGGGATTTTTCAGGAGAACAAAACCCTGGACAAGAACAGGGGAAGCAGGCGGCTCTCCCTCCAGCCGAAGGGAACTGCAGGCCTCGTCAGCGCTCATTCTTGGCGCCTTTGAATTTGTTAACTGTCTCACATAACAACAGTTCATTTAGAGACCCTCAGACGTTACCCCAGCACTGAAACTTAACAAGTCACAATGGTGGCAAGAAAGGCTGTCGTAGAGATGGGGCGAAACTCGCTTAACCACGGTCTCGCTTAGCCATGGAAATGAGCCGAGGTGGCGCAGTGGTTAGGGTGCAGTACTGCAGGCCACTTCAGCTGACTGTTAGCTGCAGTTCAGCGGTTCTAATCTCACCAGCTCAAGGTTGACTCAGCCTTCCATCCTTCCGAGGTGGGTAAAATGAGGACCCGGATTGTTGTTGGGGGCGATATGCTGACTGTAAACCGCTTAGAGAGGGCTGAAAGCCGTATGAAGCAGTATATAAGTCTAACTGCTATTGCTATTGCTAAATGTTGGGCTCGACTACCTGCATTCTGGGAAGCCCCCAGGCAAGAGAGTAATATAAGCTGTCTGAATGCCCCAAACCAACTTCTTTTTTTTAAAAAAGTTTTTTATTTTTCCTTTCAGATTCATTCTTAAATATACATTCTTATAATTGCTGTTTAACATGCCAATTCATATCATTTTTCTGCCTGTATATTTACATTTTCACATCTTATTTCCCCTCCCCCCGATTTAATAATGTGTCATCTGAGTTATGTGTTTTGTGTTTTGTTCCTTTTTCTATTTTTATCTTTTTTGAAGCCAATCACAAAATCGCCCCCGTGTCCTGTAAGTACACTGGTTCCTCTTTGTCCTTTATTCTCAATGTCAACCTATTCGTTTCTGCACAATCTAATATCTTGAGCCGAGGTGGCGCAGTGGTTAAATGCAGCACTGCAGGCTACTTCAGCTGACTGCAGTTCTGCAGTTCTGCTGTTCAAATCTCACTGGCTCAGGGTTGACTCAGCCTTCCATCCTTCCGAGGTGGGTAATTGTAATATACCGCTTCATAGGGCTTTCAGCCCTCTCTAAGCGGTTTACAGAGTCAGCATATTGCCCCCAACAATCCAGGTCCTCATTTTACCCACCTCGGAAGGATGGAAGGCTGAGTCAACCCTGAGCCGGTGAGATTTGAATAGCCGAACTGCAGTCAGCTGAAGTAGCCTGCAGTGCTGCATTTAACCACTGCGCCACCTCGGCCTTAATATAATAAATATCCGAGTTAAGATATTAGAGTTAATATGAACTATATTTGATGACTGTGGAAGAGATGCACAAAAGCCTTTTGTAATCAACTGATACACTTTCTACACAGTATGTAAAGAAGGAGGATTTGTATGTTTGTTTTGAAAATAAAAATATATTTTTTAAAAAAAGAAATAGAAAGGAAAAGAGCATAGAATAAATAACTCATTATCAAATTAAGGGAGGTGGGGAATAGAAAAGCATTAAAGTTCAAGTATACAAGCCCAAAAATGGTACAAGTGGATTTATTCTTGGGAAATAAAATGCAACGGGGAAAATTATTTGCATGAAGATATAAATTGGGGATCGCTGAAATGCCACCCCGAGAATCCATCAGAGAAAGAAAAAAGAACAAGGGCAACAACAGAAAGGAGGGAGGATGAGGAGGAAAAGGAAGAAAGGGCAAAGTAGAGGAAGTAAGGGAGGGGAAGTGAGAGTAGGAGAGAGGGTACGAAAGAGAAGAGAGGAGGAGTGGGGGGGGAGAAAAGAGGAAGGAGAGGAGGAAAGAAGAAGGGAGAGAAGGGAGATTGAGAAGGAAGGAAGGAGTAGGGTTGTTGCAAAATAAAGCTGGAGACACAGGGTGGCAAGAAAGTGATAAATGTTAATAGTTAATAGATAAATGTTAATAGTATTTATAAGAATGTAGATTTGTGAATGTATTTGAAAGGAAAAAAATAAGACTTTATGCACACACAAAAAAGACTCGCAAAGGCTCCCTGTCAGGGGAGTTTCCAAGGGATCGGGTGTCAACAGTCGGACCAAGAGCTTCCTGCAGCTGTGCTCAGTCCTGTCCCCCCCCCTTGCAGTGAAACAGCTGCCACTGGAAGGGCTTAAATACATAAGGAGTTGCAGAAGCCCCTTCCTCAACTCGGGAGCCTCCCAGAACAGCTGAGTATGCCAGGAATGAGTGGAGGAGAGAGAGAAGGTAGAGCCACTTTGGAAGAGAAGGAAGGAAGGCTGCACCCAGCCCTGGGACTAAGCCAGGGGTGTCCAACCTGTGGACCAACGCCCAGAGTTCAGGTCTTAAAATTGCCCAGGTTGGACACTCCAGGCCTGGGGGGAAAAAATGGAGCCTCCCAGCTACACGAAGGAGAGGTTGAGAACATCCCCACCTGACCTGGTCTTAGAGATGACAAAGCCTACAAGCCCTCATGAATCCCACAGGTTAGAAACGATTCCTGATGTTGACAAGCTACGACCGGCAGCATCTTTTCCACGCATGGCCAGGCCAGATGTCCTCCACATCTGGAGGAGCATCGTTCTCCTGGCTTTGGCCATCCTTCGGGACAGCGAGTGCCCAGACTGCACACCCCAGGCTCTGCTTCTGAACTCGATCAACCAAGCTCAACGCTGTCGCCAGGGCCCAAGAGCTGACCCTACTGCCATGCCAGGCCCCTTTGGACCATAACGCCAGCCAGCCCAGTTCTGCGGTGCCCACAGCAAAATCTAAAGCCAGCCTTAAAAATAAGCTTCCACCTTGAGAGGAGAGAGGAAGGCTGGCTTCTTGAGAGAACCCAGCAAGGATGGGATGACATCACGTTCATGTATTTTATTAAACTAGCTTGCCTCCCATCACATCACAAGGAGCGAGTAGGGTCTGTTGCTTTGAGTGGGGCCTTTGATGGGGGTCTTCTGGGTGAGCCTGGGGTGCTAGGCCTCTGAAAGAGACCCTCTCTTTTCCCAATGTGAGACAATCTTGGACTCCCACCCTCTTTCACTCCGCATGGCAAAGCCCCCATTGTAGGCGGTGCAAAGACTGAATCCGCCACAGCAGAGATCTTCAAACTTGGCAACGTTAAGAGTGGTGGACATTAACTCCCAGAATTCCCCAGCCATCAGAACCTACTCTCTTGTAATCCCTTCCTCTGCAATCTCTCCACTTAGATCAGAGGTCTTCAAACTTGGCAACTTTAAGAGTGGTGGACATTAACTCCCAGAATTCCTCAGCCAGCAGAATTTACTCTCTTGTAATCCCTTCCTCTGCAATCTCTCCACTTAGATCAGAGGTCTTCAAACTTGGCAACTTTAAGAGTGGTGGACATCAACTCCCAGAATTCCCCAGCCAGCAGAACTTACTCTCTTGTAATCCCTTCCCTCTACACTCTCTCCACTTAGATCAGAGGTCTTCAAACTTGGCAACTTTAAGACTTGTGGACTTCAACTCCCAGAATTCCCCAGCCAGCATAATTTACTCTCTTATAATCCCTTCCTCTGCAATCTCTCCATTTAGATCAGAGGTCTTCAAACTTGGCAACTTTAAGACTGGTGGACATCAACTCCCAGAATTCTCCAGCCAGCATATTTTACTCTCCTGTAATCCCTTCCTCTGCAATCTCTCCACTTAGATCAGAGGTCTTCAAACCTGGCCACTTTAAGACTGGTGGACATCAACTCCCAGAATTCCCCAACCAGCTCTGCTGGCTGTAGAATTCTGGGAATTGACATCCACCAGTCTTAAAAGTTGCCAGGTTTGGGGATCTCTGCCCCACAGGCTCTGCTTGAGCATCCCGTGGGAGTTTGCGGGAAAAGTACGTCAAGTCTCCCCCCCCACTTTGGAAGCTCCTGCGGAACCAGAGCCCAGCCGGCTGTGCTTCCCCCCACACCACACAACATACACATAAAAGGGTTACCTGGCAACGGGAGGCGAGAGCGGGAAGAAGAGAGCGGAGCCCTTCATTTCAAGAACAAACTCCCACCTAATTGCAGTTAAAGATTTTATTGAACAAAAGGAAACAGGGCAGAGGCTGAATTCTCTGAGCAAAAAAAAAGCAGCTCTGTCCCAAGCTGTGTTTGTGCTGAATAACCGTCTGAACTGAGATTTGATACGGGGAGGGCGGTGTGTGTGGTCAGAGGCAAAGGAGCCCCCCGTGGGGCCGGAGAGTAGAGGGAGGGGGGGCAAGGCCCACAGGCGCGTTTTCATCCGGAGGAAACACTCTGGTCAAACGCGGAGTGGCTTAATTCAGAGAGAGTTCTAGCCCTTGTCTCTCGGGAAATCCAGTGCAGGGACCTCACGGAGTTGCCAGGCCACGAATCACCCGAGCGACGGGGAGAAGGAGACAGAAGGCAAAGAGAAAAAGAACAAAAACCCTCAGTCAATGCTTCATTCTTTTTAATTGGGGGGGCAGCAGGGGAGGGGAAGCCTCCCCACCCCCCGATGTACAGATCCAAGGTCACCTCAGGTGCCCTTCCCTCCTTCACGGCTTCCAAACTCCTGCAGGGCCTTTTCACGCAGAGTCCCGGGCATGAAGTCTAAAACGCTCCATTCATTCAGAGGGGGAGGGGGAGGCGGCTGGGGCTAGAGACAGAGAAGGGGGGGGGTCCTCTCCCCACCCATGAGGAAGCTCTCCTCCAGGCTTGGCCAAGGGGCTCTGGTAGGTGCCATTCAGCCCATCTTCTTCCTTCCCTCTCCCGCGAGTGGAAAACCGACAGGAGCCGCTGCTGTTTCCTCCTCCTCCTTTGTTGAGCCTTTGGAGGTCCAGCATTTTCCAGGCCCACCGCCAGAAACTCCCCAGACCAAACACCCCGTGGACAATCACGTCTTTCCTCGGAGGCCCCCCCCAACCCAACCCCACCCCACCTGTGATTTGCCTACAGCTTCAGGGCAAGAAGCCCTATAGAAGCTGCTGAAGACGAGGAGAGGACCCATGGCGCGGTGCAGCAGGAGAGCAAGGGTCCCCGCGGGGGCCCCTCCGGGACCGTTCTCAAGGCGCCGAAAGAGGCGACTCCCGTGAAGGCGACGCTAGATTGTCCTCGGGGGGGAAGACTGTCAGGGTGCAGGCCCGGATGCCCCCCAGGGACTCTGGCAGGTCAAAGACCTTGTGCCACTCGTCCTTCTCCGGGTCGTACTTTTGAACGATCTCCACCATACAACGGTTGTTCCACGAGTAGCCCCCCACCACGTAGATCTTATTCTCGAAGACAGCCACCCCGACGTCACTTTGGCCACGCAGCATGGCTGCGATGGGAGTCCACTGGTCCAGGGTCGGGGAGTAATATTCGCAGCTGAGCACGTCGTCGTAATCGCTGGTGCCCCGGAAATGGTTGCCCCCGATGACGTAGAGCTTATCGCCCACCGTGCACATGCAGTGGAGGCCCCTCACCGTGGTCATGGGGGCCTTCTGTGTCCATTTGTCCGTGTCGGGGTCAAAGCACATGAGCTCCTTCTGGAAAGTGTCGTGGGTGATGCCACCTGAGGGGAGGAGAAAGGCAGACACTCAGTCAACAGCCGGTAGGGAGTCCCAAGGCTGACCAAAGCCTTCACCAGCACGCTCGTTTCTCTCTTTATCAAACCTACAGGTAGTCCTCGACTTACAACCGCAACCTGCCTGCTGCCAATTACCTCCACTAGACCGATTAGATCCCATAGATTAGGCCTCCTCCGAATTCCATCCGCCGGCCAGTGTTGACTGGCGACTACCCGGAGGAGAGCCTTCTCTGTGGCTGCTCCGACCCTCTGGAACGAACTCCCCGTGGAGATTCGAACCCTCACCACCCTCCAGGCCTTCCGCATAGCCCTTAAGACCTGGCTGTTCCGACAGGCCTGGGGCTAAAGAGGTGTTGCCCCCCCCCCCCCCCGTCTCGAATGGTATGACTGTTGTGAGTTTTAAATTATATATTGTTATGTTTGTTTTTTAAAATTTTTTGTCTGTATCCCCCTTCCCCGGTTCGAGTTGTGAGCCGCCCTGAGTCCCCCTTCGGGGGGAAAAGGGCGGCATACAAATACAATAAACTGAACTGAACTGAACCGAGCCCGACGTTTCTGTGGCTAAGCGACACACTTGTTAAGTGACTTTGCCCCATTTTGTGACCTTCCTTGCCACCGTTGTTAAGTGAATCTGGCTTCCCCATGGATTCTGCTTGTCGGGAGGTCACAAAACTTGACCTTGGGATGCAGCAACGGTCATAAGCGTGAACCAGTTGCCAAGCATCTGAATTTGGATCGTGTGATTGTGGGGAATGCGGCAAAGATCTAAAGGGTGGCCATAAGTCTTTTTTTTTTAGCGCTGTTGTAACTTTGAAGAGTCACTAAATGAAGTGTTGTAAGTTGAGAACTACCTGTATATGCCACCCATCTCACCGTCTGGCCTTCCCCGTTCAGATGACCGTCTCATTTCACAGCTCAGCGTGCAAAAGGGGTGCCGTGGCCAAACTCCCACCCTCACCACTGAATGGGTGAAGCCCTCGGAATGCTGATCTCAGCCGAGCCCCAGGACTGAGTCAGAGGTGGGGTGGAAGGGGGATACCTATGTAGCAAGTGGCCCTCTCCCCCACCCCCACTCCCACTCCAACCAGGGCACGTGGGTGTGAATCAGACAAAGAAAATCCACCGATTAGGTCCTGGCTCTCTTCCTGGGAGGAAAACACAGCTCATTTGTCTGCTGCTTCCAAGATTTCTAGCAGCTCAAGGTCACCAGCCCTCCCCCTCCTCCCCCCCAGCAAGCCTGTTAGGGGGCTGGGCTGGAAAGCAGGAAGGGGGTTTGGTCACCTCTGTGGCTAAGGAGGGACCACAATCTGGGCCTCCCTGCTCCTAATCCAGCACCTCCATCCCTGCCCAAATGGGCTCTAGGACTGCTTGGGGGAGGGGGGCAGCCCCAAGTGCCACAGGGGGCTCCTCTGGCTCCTCACCCCCCTTTCCCCAGTGCCCCACACTCTTGGCACATGGGATTGGGTTCCAAAGATCCCCAGTTCAAACCTTTAGTCCAGGGATCTCCAACATTGGCGAGATGGCTAAGCTACACAGGCACCTCTTAGCCCATTTCTCCCAACGGGGGACATTTATAAGATGACCCACAAGGCCCCCTCCGGCTCTGTTATTATAAATCTGATCAGGAATGAGCATCATAAACAAGAAAGCGGCTGGATTTCCCTTTTTAAAGGGGTGGCTATCACGGAAGGCAGCCAATCAGCTGAAATAACCTGTTTCTCCGAAAATAAGACCTCCCCCGGATAATAAGCCCAATGGGGCTTTTGTGCGCATGGGCTAAAATAAGCCCTCCCTGAAAATATTGCAACACAGCAGCAGCCATGAGGTGACCATGCTCGCCGCCTCCTGCACCTCAAAAATAATAAGGGCTCCCCAAAAATAAGGCCAAGCGCTTATTTTTTTTGGGGGGGGGGAGGGGTTGTCAAAAGAAAATAAGAGAAGAAAATCTGGTGTAACTTTGAAAGGGCAACGGAAGATATTGTTTATGTATTAAGAAAAAGTAATCATAAAGATGAAAAATAATGGAAGAGAATAATTTGGCAGAAAGTGAGAAGGAAACAATGATGTAAAAAGGATTATGTAAATGAGAGGATGTAAAAGAAAAGACTCCGACAACTCTTTGTTCCTATAATATGTTTAATTTGTATTAAAAAAAAAACCTTGAATAGGGGAAAAAAGAGAAAAGAAGACCCGGTCTTATTTTCAGGAAAAAACGGTATATCCAAGAGGAAAGTCCAAGATTTAACAGTGTGTCTTCTCTGAACCATCAAGTGGGGTGGAAACTCAAGAGGAGTGAAAGAGTACATACCGTATTTTTTGGAATATAAGACACACTTTTTCCCCTCAAAGAAGAGGGTGGAAATCTGGGTGCGCCTGAATACATTCTTTGGCCTCCCGAAACCTCGCCCCCTTTGCAAAAATGGCTGTGCATGGCCTTCAGGAGGCTTCCAGAGTGTTCCTGGCCACTGGGGAGGACAGAAATGAGCAAAAAATGGGCCGTTCTTTGCTCATTTTGCCCCCCCCCAGCCCCCAGGAGCACTCTACAAGTCTCCTAAAGGCTATCCATGCCCCCTTTTTGACAAAAACCAGGCCCATTTTCATGAAAAACAGGCTGTTTTGGGGAGGTCTGCAGAGTGCAAAACCTTTTTTTAAGTCTGATTCTTCGAAATCTTGGTGCGTCTTATACTCTGAAAAACCCAGTAGGTCTCTTTGAGGATGAAAGGTACACCTGGCAGTGGAGGTCTGCAGGTGTGGTTTGGGAGGGGAAAGGTTTGAGGACGACGGGCCGGCTCACCTGAGATGTACATCAGGCCCCCATAGACAGTCCCCGCGTGGCCATAATGGGGTTCGTTCATCTTCGCCACGTAGCTCCATTCGTTCATCCTGGGATTGTAACACTCCACCGTAGCTGTTGGGAAAAGATGATCAGAATTCAGGTGCTTGGCAACTGAGCCGTATTTACGACGGCCCCGGGGAGCCACGGGACCCCACCCCCTTTTCTGACCTTCTGACGAGCAAAGTCAGTGGGGAAGCCAAATTCACTTAGCAACCATGTACCTAACTTATCAACTGCAGTGATTCACTTAACAACTGCACCGAGAAAGGTCATGGAATGGGGCACAACTCACTTAACAAATGTCTCACTTAGCGACAGAAATGTTGGGCTGGATTGTGACCGTAAATCAAGGATCCGCGCATATTTGACCCACGTCTGCAATCTCTGAAACAGCCCCCACCCCCAAAGACCCCAAAGGCCCAGCCATGAGGAAGGAAGGCCATTATATTCCACGCCTCGACCCCAAGGAAAGAAGGCGGGTTAAGGCGTCCCGTGACCCGACAAAAGGGCGAACAACAAAACCGCGCCCGACTAAACCGCGTCGCTGACGTCATCAACGTGGCGACAACAGCCAGCGCGGAGAAAGAAGGGCGCTTTAAATAGCGTGTTGAAAGCAAGCCGATTCAACTTAAGGTAAGAGTTAGGTTTAGGGTTAGGTTTAGGGTTAGGTTTAGGATTAGGTTAAGGGTTAGGTTTAGGGTTAGGTTTAGGATTAGGATTAGGTTTAGGGTTAGGGGTTAAATTTAGGTTTAGGGTTTACAGCGTGCTTCTTTCTCCGCGCTGTTGTCGCCCTGTTGATGACGTCAGCGACGCGGTTTAGTCGGGCGCGGTTTTGTCGTTCGCCCTTTTGTCGGTGAACCAAGGCGACCCCTCAATGCTGCCCTCTCTGGCTCTTTTGCTGTGGGGCAGCCTCTCATCCAGGGATGTTGGTTTGGGGCAAAGGAAGCTCCCTTGGCAGCCATCGCTTCAGAAAGGACGCTGAGCAGAATCTTCTGCCTTTGTGGATTTATTTTCCACAACCTCATGGTTTTACGGATGATTTGGGCATCAGTGTCGGAAACAGACTCACTCTCCTTCTCCCTCCCTCCCTCCCTCCTTCTCTCTTCCCCCCCCCCCCCATCTCTCTGCTGGTTTCATGTTTCTGACCGGATTGCCCGTTCTATTTTCAGCCCCCCGATTGTGAAAATAGACAGGGAGCAAAGTTTTAGTTGCCTCTTTTTAAAGGAAGCAGGTGCATGCAAAGCAGCCACGGGAACAGGGCACCTCAGTCATATCGGTCGAAAAACTCAACAAAGCTCTCCCCCTTCCTAAACATAAGTTGCATTTTTTTTTTACACACACACACACACACATGTCTGTGAATGATCTTCCTTTTCTTCCTTCCTTTCTCAGAAACACCCATTTGATAGCCAGCAAGAATTAAAAGCTTTCCAAGAAGCGGGCTTTAACCATATTAGTAACCTTTGCACAGACCGCAGAGGGAGAAGCAGCTATTCAGGTGCAGAGCAGAAAAACACCGGGTCTCTACTGTGCTAAACATTAACCGGCATTAAAATTAAATCTCGTGTGTTTAGAGAAAAAGTTTCCAAGGGAACGTCTAGCCTGCAGCTCTTCTAACAGCAAGGCTTTCTGGGGAAGGAAGCAGGAATTGAAGGATTCCTTCCATGCCACCTCCCCCTTTCGCTGCTCAGAGAGACCTGGGTGGCCACGGGAGGTGGGAGCAGGTCTTGATGTGAATGTACAAGCAGGAGAGGCAGCTTCCCGTAAGGATTCCCATGGCTGCTTCCCCAAACCACTCAGGGCGGCCATGATGATTGGGAACAGTCCTCTGCCCCCCACATCCCTTCCGATCCACTCCCTCCCCAGGGCAGCCTCCCCCTAGAACCGAAGCCGGCCTCTGTTGCAGTCGGATGCAGTGACTTCACACCTTCCAAGCTTCTAAAAATAAATCCATGAGCGAATACACACAACACCAAGCTTATGGCAGGGGGAAAGAGGGGGGGGGGGGGCTGAATGATCTCCACCGCGCTTGGGCGTCTGGGAAGAGAAAAGAGCCTCCACTGTAAATGTTCCAGTGGGGACTGTGGAGACAGGCAGGCCTCTGTTCCCCCATCCAGGCTCCGATTCAAGTCATGCGCCAAGGCTGCCTCTGTGTGATATCTTACCCAAAACTCGAACGGAAAGAGACCCACATAATCAGGACATCATGTCCCGAGATGTTAGGCCCTCCGTTTCTGGCCACCCTTCTCAGAAGAGGTCAAACCGGCCAAAACCTGGATGGATTCCTCAACGGCTGAGAAGAACATTTGTTTCACTGAAGACTTCTGTTGACCCCAGCTGGAGCATCGAGACCAGACCGCCGAAAAGCTCAAAGGAATAGTGAAAGACTGGAAGATGTGGAAAGACCGGTCCATAGAGTCACCAAGAGCCGGAGGAGACTGGAGGGATAATCAAGACTTCTGAAATCTCTCAATTTGCCCCCTTAGGTGACCACACACTCACTTGGCTGCTGTCAGCTCCCTAGTAAGCCAAGAGTTCACTAGCCCGAAGGTGCTTTTTCCAGGAGGCAACTGGGCTTTCTTGTTTTTTTTTCTTTTGAAGATGTTTCACTTCTCATCCAAGAATCTGAAGAAGTCTTCAAAAAGTCTTCAGAAGAAAAAAAAAAGAAGGAGGTCCAGTTGCCTCCTGAAAAAAAGCTCCTTTGGGACAACTGTGGATGACTAAGAATCTCTACAGACTTTTAGCTGCATTGTTTGGGATGAAGACCCTTGGAATGGTGTGGAAGTAGGAATGGATTTCCAGAGGGAGGGGGGACTTGCAGACTACAGGAAGCAGGAGCACCACTCAGGTGACCCTCGGGACACAGAGAAACCTCCAAGGGCTTCAACGACCCTCTAAAAGGATGCAAATGACCAGCTGTCTGCAAGGAATATAAATCCTTCCATTGCCCCCTATCTGATCAGAGCTGAAAAAGCTTCTTGGATGAGAAGCGAAACATGTTCAAATAAAGTCCAGTTGCCTCTTGAAAAAACACCTTTGTGACAACCGTGACCAGGAGGACTGAGAATCTCTACAGGCTCCAAGAGTTCCCTACATCATGTAGGAATGATGGTATTAATTAGAGTATAAGCATTAGACAAGATCTTGGCCATATTCAAGGTCGATCATTAATGCAACGAACTACAGAAAAGACATCTCCATATTCCATTGGTCAGGCAAATCTCTACAGTTATTGTTATTGTAATACTTTTCACACCATTTTTATGGCGCCGTGATTTTTCTACCTTAAAGCAAGATCTTCTGATCATTTGTTCAAGTTTGGGGGACACCAGCAAACTCTTAGCATTTCATTTCTGCTTCATCTCTTCCTAGAAGGAGGGTTTTTTTTTTTTTTAGTAGACTTAATCATTCCTGTCTTTGGGGATTATTCCCAAGCATCAACTTTTGTAGAACTGTCTGTTGGATTTTGAACTGCCCCGTCCGTGTTTCCTATGTCAACTCTCCGTGTTGTCGAGGGGACAGAATGAGGTGGAGTGCATTCCACACATACTCTCGGCTGGCATCGGATCTCAGATGATTGCAGCCGGTTTGGGAAGGGGGCATCTATAGGGTAATGTGATTTATGACACAGATTGAGCGGAGGGAAGGAACAGGGCTAAAGTTCAGAAGTAAATCCAACGAAGCACAGGCTTGGCTGCCAACAGATCTTGCCTAATGGAGCTCCTAATAAATCACTGGTTTTGTATTGAAAACTTGACTTGATGCTTATGAATCAATTAGGGCGTCTTTAGGAAACCTAACATCCTATTATTTGAATTTTAAGCAAATAATACTTGCATGTCAGCAGTGGTGTAAGTGGGGCTTTGCCCTCAATCACAGAAGGCAATTTAAAACAAACAAAACACTTCTTGCCAAATTCTCAGCGAGGCAGTCCGGTGGGGTCAGAGAGCCACGTGACTATTCGTTTGGGGATGTTTCTATGCCAAGAACGCTAGATCCGATTCCCTGCTATCTAAACATTATTAATAATGAATAAACATTATTCATCTTTCTTCCTTTCCTGCC
This sequence comes from Thamnophis elegans, assembly GCF_009769535.1. Lineage (NCBI taxonomy): Eukaryota > Metazoa > Chordata > Lepidosauria > Squamata > Natricidae > Thamnophis > Thamnophis elegans. The sequence continues at coordinate 55,871,199 of NC_045552.1, forward strand.
TTTCACAGGAAAGAGGGAAAAGTTACAAGGATTCTTTCTACTTTTTGCTGCTCCCCCCCCCCCAAAAAAAAGGAATCAAAAGCTGCAGTGAAAGTGGGGGGGGAAATGGCTCGCAACGCAGCTCGACAAAAAGAGAATATTTCGATCTAAGAATCGACAGGACCGCCAAGCCAGAGGACTGACTTTCATACAAATGGATCCAGCTCATTATGGAAATTGATGCAAACTATTTAACAGGCCACAGGCTGTTCAAGGTAACCCTGAAGACAAGTACTAAAAAGTGACAGATCGTATCAAGAGGGACGAAATTAGAGGAGGATTGTCAGGCAGCAATGGAGCTGTTCGCCTAGGGAGTTTCGACGGAGACATGCTTGCCTGAATCCGTTATTTATAAAAGTGGAAGATGCTAAATTATAAGAAGATCCTTAAAAGCCGCCCTGAAGAAGGTCCTAAGTGGGAAATGCACAGCTCACAGAGATGTTTTTCACACTTTCTTTGCTCACTTGCCTGTGAGCTCACAAGGGGGTGGGGGGTGGTAGGAAGTGAGCCCGTCTACTCAGAGCAGACTAAGAGAGCCAGCCACCAGCACTTAATTCTTCACACGTCAGACAAAAGAAGCTTAAAATAAATTCAGATCAGCGCTACCCGCATAAAAATCAATAAACAATTCGTTTGTTCAGAAGAAAACAGGCCCATTCATTATTCCTCTTGGCATGTGGGAAGATAGACAATTAAACTCGGCATTACCATAATAATATACAGCGGCACCGTTATTATTTCCAAACACTCCTTTCAAAAATGTGACACAGGTTAGGAGGTAATGCCGGGGTTACTCAATCCTTTCCAGAGCTAGGGATAGGCTGACTAAAAGCTTTGCTCCTTTTAACAAAAGGGGCCGAATTGTCTTCGTAGATGGTGGAAACGTTCTGGCATAATATATCTTGATGCCAGAAAGCCACCTGACTGTGAATCGCGGCGACTGAGCTTCTCCGCGTGAGATGGAGCTTACCTAATTCTCCGGCTGCATTGCGACCACCGACGGCATACAGATGTCCTTTGAGGGCACTTAGGTGGAAGAAGGTCCGTTTTTCATTTAAGGAAGCCACCTGCATCCACTTATTGTAGCGAGGGTCGAACCTGAAGACTGTGTCCACAGCGGTCTTCCCTTTCGTGTCGTAGTTGCTCTGCCCGCCAACCACGTAGAGGAAGTTCCCGATCACCGCGATGCCATGCTGGTATCGGGGGGCGTCCATGGGGGCCAGGGACCTCCACTCGTGCGCCTTCTCGTCGTACATCCGCAGTTCCTTACTCACGACCAGCTGCTGCCGGAGGACCCCTCCCAAGGTCACCAGGTGGGTGCTGTCCGAACGGATGGCCGTCCTCTCCGACTGCATCACCGGCTGCATGTAGGGCATCATTTGATAGTTACTGGCTTCCAAGAGCAAATTGACGCAAGTGTTATCAGTCCGCATGAAATCCACGGTCTGGACGTAGTTGATGAGATCCTGGGGCGTCATCAGAGGGAAACGGATGTTTTTCATCAGCTTCGCAGCGCACTCCATGCGCGGCTCCTCGTACCGCAGCCACCGGCAGGCGGCCTTGAAGAGTTCCAGTTCGGTGCAGTGCTTAAGGCTATTACTGGAGAGGACGAAGGCAAGGCGCTCGAAGGGGAGCTTCACAAACTCCCCCGTACTCAGCAGGGCTGGGAAGTTCTTGAGGATGAAATTGTTCACATATTTATCCACTTCGGTGAGGTTGTACGTGTTGGCAATTCGCCCCACCTCAACGCAGTTCTCCAAGGACACCTACGAAGGCAAGAGACGGCCTATTAGCACAGAAGGGCTTACCTGCAGGGTGACTTAATACCACCTGACAGGGAATACTGGAGTATTCCCTGGGTCTACTGCCATTATAGCCACTCCCCCCAACACAATGTGTCCCAATTTGACAGCAGCACTGGAAGCAGAGCACAAGGCTTCCATTTCCTCAGCAACTATCTGCACAACGAACATCAAGGGCGGGAGCTACAACAGACTGGGAAGACTGGCCCAAGGTTTTGCTGGTGCCCTTCTCCAATTGTCCTCAAATAAGACTGCATCCGTTTTTTTCCATAAGGGGACGCTACTTTGAAGAGTCACGTACACCCACACATCTGGGATGGACTAGATCAAGGGAGCAGGCTCTTTTTTTAAGATTTTCACTCTTAATGCTGAAATTGCAGGAGGGAAATAAAGGGCTAGGAAAACACAAATCGGGTTTCCTTGAAAGGTGGTTGAAAATTCTCAGCTGCAAAGTTCAGACAAGCGGCGAAGGGGCGGCAGGAAGCATCCGGAGGCAGCTAAAATTGAAAAGCAAGAGGGGGAAGCAACTGATGATGAGGTCAGCTGCAAGCACCCCAGCTGAAGACAGGAAACAGAAACGAGAAAGGAGATGATTCGCAAGACGCAGGCAGTTGATAGGTTTGCCAGGAGGACCAACAGACTATTTCCTTACTCCCTATAGTGTTTCTCAACCTCGGCAGATTGAAGACACTCTGGACTTCAACTCCCAGAATCCTCCAGTCAGCATGCTCGACGTCTTAAAGCTGCCGAGGTTGAGAAATTCACAACTTTGTGTAGTCACAACTCGTATTCCACCAGGACTTAACACAGATTCTAGGATCACATTACCTGAGAAAGAAAAAGGACACGGTTATCACAAAAGGTGCAGGGAACGTCTTCCTCTCTGAGATAACAGCTCGGTCCCATCTTCCCTAGCTCTAAAACTGATGGATCTTGAAAATCCAACTGTGTTTAGAAAATCTCCCTTTCCCCTCCCTTGTTGGTATAAATGGCTGGTTATTTTTGTCACTTGTGACTTGGATGGTACCATGTTTTTAAAACCCACCGGTTTCTGAAAAGCTGCACGTTAGATGTCCCACTGTTTTTTTGTTTTTTTTTTAATCTGTTTAAAATCTATTTACATGCCAGTTGCGGAATAGCTCAGCTGTCTCTGTCTTTCCTTTAATCCTCGAGCAGCCATCAAAATACATACCCCTATTTCCATCTTACGGAGTCACTCAACTCAGGCTGCAAAGTGAGGCCTGCGTTAAGTAAACGGCACCTTCTCCAGAAGAACCCAGCTGTTTATACGCCGAAACTGAAAATAGCAGCTCTCCTTTGAGGCTCAGAAAGTAATTTACAATGTGAGCCTTCTGATCTCCCACAGCTGAGAACCTCCCCCTTGGCAGAGAAGATGTATTTATTCCAATCAATTTGCAGAACTACTCCAAGACAGTTTATAGGAGGCGTCCGAAGCGCGCATCATCCTGAAGGTGAATTTAATTGCGCGACAGGGCTCACACACAGGCCGAGGACTAATTGCGTTTGGTGCGTAAAGAGAGGTCCGTGTTTTGTGGGGAGCTGCCTTGCAGAAGAACGGCTCCTGCTCTAATTTGAGCAACTGCGGAGCAGAGCGGCTCTTTTGGGAAAAACCCTTTGCAAGCTCAACCCCCCCACCCCCGTGGTGAAAACTAGGTTGGTGGGACTTTCCTTTCCCTTACCCCGGATATAAGAAACACTTTGCAGAAGTCCAGCACGGGCAAGATCTGCAAAAAACTGGCCGCTTCGAGGGTGTCCTGCAGGTTGTCCATGTTGAGGGAAAGTTTCGCCGTATAAATAAAATCGATGATCTTCTTCAAACCTATTTTGTTCACGCCGTGCAGCTTGATGCACATTAAGTCTTGCTCTTTCATCCCGCCTGGGAACAAGATTCAGACACAAGAGGGTTACAAGCCAGTCAGAGCCTCCTCAGGAAGAGTTTCTTCCAAACCGGAGAGAATGGGCTTCATCCCTGACATTAAGTGAACCCCCGAAAGAAACACCCAGAGGGGGGAGGGGGGGAGGAATGTGTCCACTGGCCTCCTGATCCACCATCAGGGAACCCTACCTGTGAACATAGCCTTGAAGTAATCGCTAGCGGACGCCATCATTGCCCTGTGCACAGGGAACACTTCGTCACCATCTCCTGGCACTAAGGTCACGTCACACAGTAACCCTTCTACGCGCAGCTGGTCAAAACCCTGCAAGACAGAACCGCCCACGTCAGCTCTGCTCCCCCTTGAACGAGGAGGTGCCGGCCCAGGGGAAGCCCCACACAATTGGAGTTCCTGTTCCTGAGGCTGCAGAAGCAGTCCCCGCTCAGCGTCACTGGGGAACACCCCCGCTCCCCGGTCGGGGGAAGTGGGAGGTTGCTCTGCTCCTGCCAGCCAGAGGAGGAGGTGGAGGAGGGTTATGATGTTAACCCCACTGAACCAAAAGCTTCTGGTGTTCCACAGGCAGGATCCTGGGGGAAGGTCCGGAAAGCTTTCGTGCTCGTTTTTCTTCACACCGGCTGCGGCTCTTCCCTAGGACTGCCCACCCAGCAATTCCCCCACTCTGTAAAAACGCCCCCCCCCAGGGGAAGAGAGCCCCGTTCAGCCTACTTTGCCCCCTAGTTGGTGGCAGCAAACAATGCCAGGCACGGAGTTTGGCCTCATTTCACAGCAGCTGCAAACGCAAAGCTTCAGCAAGGGGGGGGGGGGCGATGGGGCTGCTCTCGAGAGCTGAAGTCAGAGGACAGGCCTGGGCCTCTGCGGAGCACGCTAGATAATGAAGCTAGATTTTTCACCCTCCAGGCCAAGAGGAAGCAATATATATATATATAGGAGGAGCAAAACATTCACCCTGAAAGGCTGTTTCGCCTGACAAATTCCCTCGAAGGCGTTCGGACACAATTCGCAGGCCAAAGGCCTCCCCCTCCCCCGCTCTTACTTGGACCATGCCAAGCCTGGGTCTCCTTCCATCACAGGGAAAAGCAGCCGCCGCAATGTTCAACTAGCAAAGGAGAGGAAGCCTGCCCAGACCTCCGTTCTCGGCTCCCTTCCCAGTCGTCTGGGTGACCTGGGGCTGCAATGACACCATCGGACAGGTGAGTCTTTGGAGGAAGCTCTTCCCCCTGGAACGGAAGGACACCCCCCCAAAGAAGTTCACCTGGCTGGTGGCTCCCCCTTCCGGGCATTCACTCACCTGGAGGACCACAGAACTGTGAGTGTTGCTGGTGAAGAATCGGGTGGTTCCTGCCTTTGACGCCTGCAGGTGAGCAGACAAGCCCATATCGCTGCTCCCCAGAGTGACTTTCATGTGAGGCTCTTCCTCTTCAACCAAAGATCTGGGAGACAGGAAGGAAGAGAAGGAGACAACGGCCTCCGGTCAGAGCTTGCTTGTTCCTCTTGCCACCACCACCAACAACAATTGCAGGAATCTGCAAGCCCATCTCAAAGGGGAACCTGGCCCGATTTGCATTGCTATTATAAACGTGGCTATTAAATGTTAAAAAGTGACAGGGCAGTTTCTCCTTCTGAATTCAGCCTTCATTGCTAACAACTTTCTTTCATTTTTCCCGCAGTTAAGACGGTTGGCAATTTTCGATCCCCTTTTTCAACATTTGGGGGTTCAAAAGTCTCCCACCTTTTAGGAAGCTAAAAACCCTTCATTGCAGCTGAATAGGAAACTGAGGGGTAGAAAGGGGGGGGAGGGGGAGGTTGGCAAGCAAAAGTTCTGTCTGTCCAGATCTCAAGGGCTGCATGTATGACATGCTGAGGCCTTCACGGCACCTGTCTCCATAAAAAGCTCAGGGATATCGCCTTACACAGAGTCATTTGTGTGTCTTCCGAACACGTGCTGACATGAAAGTATCCGCTTGTCTTCGTAATGTTTAAATATAACTTGCAGCCTCTTTAGAAAAGATCTGATCTCTGAGCCTGCAGGTAAAACATTGGCCTCAAAAGGAGCTTCAGAAATTACTTCCGCAGGACAACTTGCTCCCCCAAATCGGAATAAACCAATTGTCTCTTGCCTACATTAAAAAAAAACACCAAAATCCTGATTAAAAAAAAACAAGAGCTGGTTTAAAATAAATTCTGACAGGTTTTGCTTGCAGCTGCTATTTGCTTGCACCGAGTAGGGAAAGTGGGGTTATTTAAAGGAAATTCTGAAACTTGGAACGTTTGGGGGGTGAGAACACAAATTGTTTGGAGATCAGCCATAAAAAAAAAAAGAACTCTAAACAAGAACTGTGGACTACACGGAAATGAGGGTTTGATACATGGGTGTGAAATACATGGAACACGCAGTGTCAAAATGCAGAACACATTTAGCAAGTTTCTATTTCAAATGTGACCAGGTGGTTACTCACCACAAGGATTTGTGAAGATTAAAGCTTCTTTCTGAATATGCTGCTGTGCACCACAATTAGCAACCCATAAATAACCTGAAATGTCTCATGTCACATCCTGATTAATTGCATAAACCTCTACACAGCCCCCAAACCCAAATCTGTTTCTTTCAGTGCATTCAGACTACTAGAGGTAGGGGGGAAAAAATTAAACGAATCACAGATGGCAGATGTTGGTGCAACAATTGAAGGTGAAGAAAGTCTTCCAAACAGGATGGGATGCCTGTTATTTTTATTTTGTTATTTATTATTTTATTACAGTGCTCAGACTTAACTTTGATACCAGCAATGATGACCAAGAATTTCTGATAGGTTAAATGACATTTTATTTGTGTAAAGTCAGGTTGCGTTCTTGTGGTCCGAGTTGGACAGAAATCATCCACGTTCTCATCTACAGGTGGAATTTCGGCTCTCCCAAAGGTTCGATCTCATCTCCATCACACAATTATGGCTAAATACAAAATATGGACCAAAGCATCTCTCTTGAGTGCATTGCAAAAAAATATATAGCTCAGCAACAAGTAAGTATTCCCTCCAGAATCACTGGAAGATGTTACTGAAGTCCAGTTTCATTAGGTCATATATATATATCACTGGTCCAGGGAATAGGATATTGGACTAGTTCAGATCTGATAAACCAGGGATGTCCAATCTTGGCAACTTTAGGACTTGTGGGAGTTGAAGTCCACAAGTTTTAATGTTGCCAAGGTTGGACATGTCTGCAGTAAACAGTAGTTTCCAGACCACAAGTAGGGTTTGAAAATGTGGGGGGCTTCTTTATCCAGTACACAAAAAGCTTGCATTTCTGGGGGAAATTATCTAGCTTACTTAACTAGGTTTTTTTTTAAACCTTCTTCCATGTTGCTTTCTAATAACAGCAACTCTTCCTTGAAGAGCTGTGGAACTCAAAGACCCAAAATCCACAAGGAGCCGAGGCCATCTCATTATGTCAACTATGCGCCCCCCCCAAAAAACCCAAACGTTTTAATGAAAAGATATTCCGTTTAGACATATTTACCAAAGCTGATTTATATACACTCATTAAAGCTAACACACCAACCCTTATTAATAACTAGTTAATAAGGAGAGTAAATATATTGATTAGGCTTTTCTGGGGATAATGCTGAATCGCTATTGCTTCCAAGAATTCCTCATAAAGTTAATTAATCTGAATTATTCCCATAGCTATGAGCAATAGAAGGCATTATATTAAAAAAAGAGGACTAGTTGGACTTTTAATCCACGTTAAATTCTGTAAGAACCAGGACTACCTTTTACAAGAATCAGAGGAGGCTGTATTTGTTTTAAATTAAAAATTAAAAAAAAATATTTTAAAAAAGAAAAGAATCAGTGGAGGGGAAAAACCCAGCAAAGAAACGAGGATCCAAATAACTACTTGGGCAGGGAGAGGAGTTTTCTTTTAAAGATAAATCAGTTTCTCACACGCAAACATTCTGGGAACCCTCAAAAAAACAATTCATCACAAATATTCAACTCCAAAGCTGCACAAAAAGCTTGAATACACATTTCTAGCTCTTGAAACTTTTTTTAGTGGCTGCTTCTCTCTTCATCTTGCTGATCCAATTATATATATATATATTTGTTATATTTATGCTGATAAATAAATAAAGGGAGACTAGTATAGATCTATTTCAAGCTATTTAGCTCTCATCAGCTAGCCATACCCATGTTGGGAATCGAACCTGTGCTCTATTGCCTCTTAGGCAGATGTGTTAACCATTGAGCTACAGAGCTCGACTCCTTATCAGCCAGCCAGGGTGAGAGGTATATATTTAAAGTCACAACCCCTGGTATGCCCAAATATGGGAGGAAGGTCACACTTCCACTCTCTGTCTTCGGCTCGTCACAAGAGACCATCCAGACAGAAACCCAATATTTTTTATGTAACAAAAAGGCAACAGTAAAAAATATTGGGTTTCTGTATATATATATAATACATACATACAGTGTGTGTGTGTGTGTGTGTGTGTGTGCATATATATATATATATATATATATATATATATATATATATATATATATATATATATAGTGTGTGTGTGTTTGTGTATGTATGTATGCATGCATGTATGTATATAACCAATGTTCAGTTTAGCGATCCTATATTTCACTGCTCTTCTCTGCCCGCCCATGCCCTGTCCCCCCCACCTTGTTTGAAACATGAAACACTTGGGTTATTTTTGTACATCCCAGTTTCAGGTGGAATAATAAAAGGTACCCAAGTCCTTTTCAGAAGCACTCTGTGCCACAGGCCTAAACCCAAAGCTTGCTTTTCGCTCTCAGTGCAGTTAAGAAGGTGGCTTCGTTTGTTCCCAAACGGGTCCTTTAGGACTCCCACAAGTCCTAAAGTTGCCAAGATTGGACATCCCTAGTTTATCAGATCTGATCTAGTCCAATATCCTATTCCCTGGTCCAATCTTACTTTTCTGTTGTTTTGCCTGGATGAAAAACTGCGGAAATGCTATCCTGTAGCATCACCAAGTCATTCAAATCCCACAAATGAATCCCCCCCCAATAATTCATAAAGCTAACCAAGTAAAAGATGGCTTCAGGCCCCCATCTAGTCCCCCACTACTGTATGGGGGCAACCAAAGGTTCTCCTCCTGTCCGAGCAGGCTGGCTGGCTGGCTGGCTGCCTCGTCGTCCACCCATTTCACTTTCCAAGTGCCCGAAGCTCTATTTTCCAAAGCTGCATAGCAGATGCTTAAATAATGGCAAAACTATCTTCCCCTGATGTGTCAAGAACCAGCCACGCTTCTCAGAAAGAGGAGGCGGGTAAGGAGGCCCTTGGCACGAACGCCGAAGGAGGCGCACGCTGCCCTTTGGCATCTTCTACGAAGGCGGGGGGGGGGGGGGGAACAGATCTCGGGATCTTTCAGAAACCTGCCTTCCGCGTGGTGCTTAGGAACCCATCAAAGGCGCTCTGGGTTCCTGAGGAGCAGTCCAAAGTAGTGGTCAATTTCATGAATATTCAGAGCAGCTTAAGACTACCTTCTCTGTCTAAACATCGAGAGCAGCCTCCAAATCGAGGCGCGATCTCCAAAGCCGAGATGCTGATGGAAACTAGGAAGAATTAGAACCCAGAGATGCAGGTAACTCGGGAGGCCAAAAGATGGCTGAAGGAGGACTACCTCACCTGAAAAGGAGGGAGGGGGGGAAGCCAGCCAGGATGGCACAAGGGATCGCTTCCTTGGTAACTCCACCAGACTCCCCCCCCCCCTTATGTTCCCACCAACTGCCAAAGAAAGGAATTAAGAGCAACCTTCTTCCGTGTAATGTTTTCCCAGCCTGTGTTTCAATCTGTAGACACAACAAGCTGCTTACAAATGAAAACACGAATCCTTTCAAACAAAACAGTGGACAAAAAAGCATATAAACAAACCCCTTTTGAGATAACAGATGAAAAAAGGCAGCCTCTGCTTAACCTCTTTGGCACAGCTGATGAAAGAGACGGTCTTTTAGATAACCTCACATCCTGGAAAGAACCAAAGCTTTTTCCGATAGCCCCCCACAACTTTGCTGCTCCTCCTTAGCTTCTGGATTTTAATCTGCTTTTGCTTTTCATCAACAAAAAAACGAACAAAAGTGACTGGGCAACTACACCCATCGAACTGCAGGATATAGGACACAATTCAGTGTAGTCCCACGGATGACCTCTTTGGAGCCCAACTCCAAAGGTTTGCAAACTCTTAAGCCAGTGTTTCTCAACCTTGGCAACTTGAAGACGTCTGGACGTCAACTCCCAGAATCCCCCAGCCAGCATTCGCATTCGCTGGCTGGGGAACTCTGGGACTTGAAGTCCAGACATCTCCAAGTTGCCAAGGTTGAGAAACACTGCTCTAAGCGGTTCAGTTGGTACCCCGTTTCCCCGAAAATAAGACCCCCCTGGCCCAACTGGGCTTTTGCACACACATGTGCTAAAATAAGCCCTCCCCTGAAAATAAGCCCTCCCCCCAAAATATTGCAACACAGCATCAGCCATAAGGTGACCACACTGGCCGCCTCCTGCGCCTCAAAAATAATAAGAACCCCCTGAAATTAAGGCTAAGTGTTTGTTTTGGGGGTCGAAAGAAGACCCTGTCTTGTTTTCGGGGAAACACGGTATTTAGCATCCAAAGGTAAACTAGTTGCAAAGGGAAAAGAAAGAGAAAGCTTATGAAGAATAAAAAAAAAATCTGCTAAACAGGAGGGAGAAAGAAAGCTGCATCTTTTTTAGGTGAGCTTCTGCTGTGGTCCTAAGCATGCTGACAAGCAGCCTTACTCTTTGGGGACTCTGCTGAGCAATTAAAATCTTTAAAAAAAATAAAAAAAATTAAGAGCACGTTATGCAAGACTTCGTTCCAAGATTTATATTGACCAATTTTTTTTTTTTTGCTTACCTTAGCTTGAAGAGAAGAAACGATTACTTTGATAATGTGATTGGAACTATCTTTGACACACTGCAATAACACTGCACTTGGAAGAGGAGAAGCAATGCTGGACACCCCCCCTCCCAAAAAAAACCCAGGCCAGGGTGTGGAAAAGAAGATGCCTCTTCTTTGATTGAACCCCAAAACAGCAGGACTTGAGCCTGCCACTTTAATTCTACTGAAAGCACATCCAATCGGCTCCTTGACGATGCAAGACAAGATAATCAAGTCTGAACTAATGTAATGTGGACAGCAAGGCTTGGCCAAAGTAGGAATTATCTCAAAAAATCTTGCATTTGCAGCAGATGTCCAGAATGGGAAAGTCATCTCTGTGAGTAGAGTAGAGTAGAGTAGAGTAGAGTAGAGTAGAGTAGAGTAGAGTAGAGTAGAGTAGAGTAGAGTAGAGAAGAGAATAACAGAGTTGGAAGGGATCCTTGGAGATCTTCTAGCCCAACCCCCTGCCCAGGAAGGAAACCCTACCCCACTTCAGACAAATGGTTATCCAGTCCCTTCTTAAAAACTTCCAGTGTTGGAGCATTCACACCTTCTGGAGGCAACTTCTGTTCCACTGATTCATTGTTCTAAGTGTCAGGAAATTCCTCCTTAGTTCTAAGTTGCTTCTCTCCTTGATTAGTTCCCACCCATTGCTTCTTGTTCTACTCTCAGGTGCCTTGGAGAATAGCTTGCCTCCCTCTTCTTTGTAGCAGCCCCTCAAGTATCGGAAGGCTGCTATCATGTCTCCCCTGGTCCTTCTTTTCAGCAGACCAGACATGCCCAGTTCCAGGTCTTCAGAAAGGGTCAATGCCTCTGTGTGCATGTCACACAGCTTCAGAGTAAGATCTAAGAAGCAAATCCCCTCAACATACTAGCCTAGTCTGGTCACCCACCTCTGGCGGAAACGGCGCTTGATTCGAATACTAGTTGTGGCCTAAATGAAAGTGAATTGCACCAGGTGACATGTTGCTGGCCTCTTGTTTTCCGTGGCCACTAGCACATCCCATAGCTTTGCATGCACCAGGCCCATGAAGGCAAAGCCTCCAATTCCACAGTTGAGGCAAGGAAACCACGAGAGGCAGAGAGAGAGAGAGAGATTCAAGGCCAGTTTCGCAGGAGAGAATTCCGGAGAGTCCCAAGAGAGTGGGAGGCATACAAATCTTATTAAACTAAAGTAAACTAAACAACTGTTCGTTTAGTGACGGTTCAAAGATACGATGCCAGCGCTGGAAAAATGTGACTTGCGAGTGTTTTCCACAGACACGACCTTTGCAGCATCCCCGTGATGAGAATTCAGGCACTTGGCAACCAACTCGTAGTTATGACGGTGGTTGCCATGGCCCGGTGTCATGCAATCTCCCTTTGGCGACCTTCTGACAAGCAAAGTCAAAGGGGAAGCCAGATTCACTTAGCAACCGCGTGACCAGCTTAATGACTGCAGGGATTTACTTCACCACGGTGGCGAGGAAAGTCATAAAATGGGGCGAAACTCGCTTAACAACTGCCTCGCAACTGAAATTTTGGTCGTATCGCTCAATTGTGGTCGTAAGTCAAGGAACTCCCTTTACCTGAGTGAGCTTCATCGTCATGAAGCTAGGTGGAAGGAGAAGACCTAAATCGTTCACCTCTTCCTCCGATCAATAAAGTTTTCACACAGGAAATAACATCCTAGTCCACATCCTAATGGACAGCCACCACATCACGAAAGCCTGCATTTCTCTTGAATTACAGCTGGATCCTGCCTCTTCTCCCCTTTAACTCAGAGGGATCTCAAACCGCCTCCCCAGTTTCCTACAATATGCGTAATTTGCTGTGTCCGGAAGAGGAATTTTATTCTGGACGTTAAGTGAAACATGGGGCTTATTAAGTCCAATTCTCAATATCGAGGATCTTTGAGGGCAAATCCATCTTTTGGATTTGATACAAACATGGACCCCTGCATGCCCACAGATCAATCATCAACTGCGGGTCTTCTATCTATATGTGGGCATTAAACATCAACAAAAGAGATGTGGGAAATGTTTTGTTCTTTTGCCCAAAACTGTATAATGTAAAAAACGAGACTTTCTTGACTTCTAGGCTCACAGGAGTGTGTCTGGGAGAGCAATTAACCTGCTTGAGGCAAAGTGGGGTAAATTGGGGGGGGGGTGTAGGGTGGTGTAGAGAAGGAACACGAGAAAGCAGGACCTGTAGTGTTCAGGACAATGGATCGTAAAGCACTTCATAAAGACTTAAGAATATTTCTGAGCCTTCTTAAGAATAAACTGTGCCAAACCTATCATTACCAATATAGCCTCTTCTTTGAGATTTTAAAACCTCTTTGGTCTATACATCAAGTACAACATATATTTACTAAGGAAAACAAATGAACTTGATGAGTATGTTTGAGCTCTGCAATTACATAAATCATTACGAAATATATACCTGAACTGCACACGAGAGGGCTTTAAAAAAAAAAGGATTCACTCATTTAACGAATATATTTTAAGACACGTATTTCTATACTTGTTTCCTAGACTCTTTCTAGTTCCTGGTCTGACATATATTGAATTAACAGAAATGTTCCCTTCCTAAGATGGACAAATGCTTCTGTCCTTCCTGTTTCAATACACCAAGTGTAAAATTTCCTTTCAAGTTTCAGATCTAGGAAAAATGCTCTTAACTGTTAAAATGCTGAAAGTTTGGGAGACGCTTTAAAAAAATAGAAGCAATTTGCAGCAAAAAGATACTGCACGTCTCATGATATAAAATGTGGAATAAAAACCAAGAGACAGGAAGAAGTCTCTAGCTAAATTTTAGGTGAAGGGACGACTTGTCTATGAGGAAGCAAATATAAAATCCAAAACATTTGAAAATACAATTGTGTGAAAATTCACACAAGACCTAAGGAAACCAAATCCAAGGCTGTGGAGATGTATTTTGTGTTTTTTAGACACAAAAGCCATAAAAGGCATTTAGATCACAGTATTCGTGGAAATAACGAGCAAAATCACCCAAATCAAGTTTTCTTTCTTTCCTTCCTTCCTTCTTTCTTTCTTTTCCTTTTACCATGCCAGGTGGTTTGCTCAAGTCCAAGCCAGAAATACATCCCTCGTCTTATGAAAAACGTGAGCCTGTGCTTTACAAATCTAAAATCTTTTGCTGCAGTTCTTTTAGGCAAAGCCAATGCTTGGGATTTTTGACTCTGAGAGATGAAAGGGAATCTAAGCAGAGGAACAATTACTTGGATTAAAGAATTGGGACTTTTGACAGCCGGTATTTCACCACGGAAAACCCACACATCACATCTCCCAAAAAAAGACACCCGGGTGATGATTGTGGTGGGCGTTTTTCGCGTTATCTCATGATGAAAAGCAACTAGAGAGAGAGGAAAGAGCTCCGGAGTTTACTCCTCTCAGATCTACACTGTAGACCAACGGCCCCACTTCAAAACTTCAAAAAAAGGGGGACCGATAAGGAAGGGTTGCAAGCGAATCTGCTCCATTCTCCTCCCCTTCTTTACCCAACAAAGGCAACACAACACCTGTCATGGGGTGGTGGTGGAGGAGGAGAAGAAACAGAACTGACAAGAGGAAGGAAAAGCCGACATTCCAGGATAGGGGAGAGAATGGGATGTGGACAATGGAAATTCTTAGACCAATGTCACAATCAGAGAATATAATACGGCACCACAGATAAAAAGGAAAGAGGGGTGTTAAAACTGCACAGAGCCGAACCCTGCCGGGTGGGGTGGGGGGAATATGATCTTACAAAGGCATGCCCACCTCAAGATGCCCTCCCGTCCTCTGACTTACATGTACGCTGGAGAAAGCGGCGATGACCGGGAGGTTTTAAGCACGGCCACGGGGAACTTCCAGCTAGCAGGCGAGCTCGTTTTCCATTTCAATGGCATGTTGGTCACCGCGATACTACAATAACAGCAAACAGCGTTTCCATAACAGACGGCCGGCTCGGGCTCCCATTCCAGACGCACGCACTCTCCCGGGCAGGATGGTGGTGGCGGCGGCGGCAGCTCCGGCTGGGAACCAGCCAAGCCAGCTTGCCAAGGATGTGAACCCGGCGTTTCCAAGCTGCCAAGGGGGGCTGCCGGGCTTCTCCTCTGACCCCCACCGTCCCCTAAAGCGGGCGGGCGGGCACTGGTAGGGCTTGGGCTGGCCGCTGACGGTGCCACCGCCTCATTAGAGAAGGGCTGACTGCAGTGTACATTAGAAAAAAAAAAAGAAGAAGCGCGAGAGGGCGAGGGAGGAAAGGGGGAGCGGCTGCACACCGCCAGGCACCACAATGCAGCTTTGGTCTATAAAAAGACCGCCTCGGTCTTCCCCCCACCCCGAGACCGAGCTGGCACTACTATTGTTCCACCTTCCCCAGTCACACTGCAGCACCCAGCTACATTCAGTACCTATTAACCTGATTTCTGGCCAATAGTAGCAGGAAAAGGAAAAAAAAACTCCCCGAAATGACAAGAGGAATGGGGTGTGCGGGAGGGGGGGGGGGAAGGCGAACGAGATGGATGTCATAAAGGAAAACAAAGGAAACCTACCGGCTCAGAATACATTTGTCATCCTCGGAATATTCGTCGCCGGAGCTTCTGCAACAGTACAAGCGAGCGAGAAATCTCAGCATAGCCTTAGGCCAAGAGGGGAAGGAGGGAAGAGATCAGTGACCAAACGCAGCATCCACCGCCTCTTTTCCTTCCGTGCAAATCGAACAAGGCGAGAAGGCCATTATGGGAGGTTGTGAGGAAGGGGGGGGGGGGGAGAGGAAAAGGCTACTTGGAAGCAACAGCCACCACAACAACAAAAACCAAGATTTTGGGGAAAGGAGAGCGAGGAGGGAAGGACGGGTCCCGTCTTTGCTAATCCATAGTCAGGGCGACCCCGAAGGAAGACGGGAGGACAGATTCCGGCGGATTCCTGCCTGCTTCGGGATCGGAGGCTTCCAAGACGTGGCGAGGAAAAAAGCCTCATGCATTTTACAACACCTTCTGCCAAACACGGATGCCGTCCTTCTTCGCCTTCGGTTTGCAGCTGGGAATTGGAGAGCAAAAGTGCCACTAAGATCTGTCCTCGCACAAGGGAGGCAATCGACACTCAGACAGAGCAGAGACACCCCCCTCACCCACCCTCCCCAGCTCATAAACTGCCCAAAGTCTCGACGAAGAAGCAGCCGGTTTTGCAGGTGACACACAATTCTATGGCCTCTCTGGGGGTGTCCCGAGGGGCAGGCGGGGGGGGGGGCGCCCCCTGAAGCAGCAGCCCACGGTGGCCCAACTTAAGGAAGGCAAGGCTTTGGGGAAATGTTATTCCGGCAGTTTCATCCCGAGCCGGGAGAGGCCTCGATCGGTGCGAAGGAGCACCAAGGCACAGCTGCCATGTGGCAGAACAAAGCTACTCCTGCTGGATAGGGAGGGAGGGGTGTCGTCAGAGGGTTTCCAGGGACTTGAACACTCCCCCTCCCACTTTCCTTGTGGCTCTGGGGGCCCGAATGACCGTCTCTTTGAAGGCAAAACAAACCATTTGTATTGGATTTTGACAGTCCTTCTTTCGTTTGTAATCCAGGCCAGGAGGAGCACCAGGAGAAACAGCAGCTTCGAAACGTTCAGGTTCCCAGCAGTGCTGAAAACTCCACAGCCGCAGAATAGGGGGATCTCCCAGCCCTGAACCCCAAAAGGCCCAGCCATTCACCTAACCCTTGCCTAAAGTCCCTCCAGACTGAGGCTGGGTGGGTGGGTGGGAGATTAATCGCACAACTGAAAACCACCCTAACTTCGGGGAGCGCAGAGGCCCAAGAAGCTCTCTCCTGGCTACCGAGGATGGGAGGACAATGGCTTGATGCTGCAGGTGTGTGGACCCAGTCCTAGCCTATATATTCCAGTGCCAATGGCTTGTGGGGGGAGGGATAGGAAAACTGAGAGCAGATGCACCCAATATGGACAGCCCCAAACTCCCTTGTTGCCGGCCTTTAAACGTGGTGGTGGTGGAAGTGGTGGAGGAGGAGAAGAGGAGGAGATGAAGGAGGTGAAGAAGGAGAAGAAGGAAGTGGAGAAGGAGAAGAGGAGGAGGAGGAGGAGACGAAGAGAGGGAGAAGAGGAGGAGGGAGGAGGAGGGGAGGAAGGAGGTGAGGAGAAGAAGAAGAGAGGAGAGGAGGAAGAGGCGGAGGAGAAGGAGGAAGGAATAATCTCGGGGCAGGACCGTTGTGAGCCAAGCGACAGCATGCCCGAGAGCCCCGGGGAAAGACGCCTTTGCAGAGGGGCTAGACTTCCTGGCGGCGCCAGGCACTCCTCTGCCAGCGCAGGGCTGGCTGACACAAGGACGGAGGCTGCCACCTTCCAGGAGCCCCGATTCAGGATCCCCGGGGGGGGGGGGGGAGCCTGGGCTCGGCAACACGCCCCCTATCTCCTGCTCTAGTCCCAGAACCATCAAAGCCAACGGGCGTCATTAGCAGTCAATGGGTGCCTCTGCTCCAGGGCACCACGAGGCTGAAAGGACAATGGGGGTATGCCGCTGTTCAGCTGAATGCACTGCCTGCCACTCATGGCAGACCTCAGACTGCCTCCTTAGGGGCAAAGGGAACAGCTAGTTCTAGGCCAGGATCGGCTTGTAGGGAGAGGGAAGGGAGTGTGGCAGGAGCAGCACTCAAGCCTCCCTCAAGGTCGGAGCCAACATAGGCCAGTTAAAGCTCCCAGCCAACTCTCGGCCGCTAGAAAAGGCTGGAGAAGCCCAGATAACAGCAATAGCCTTTAGACTTAGTGCCCGGCAGCCCCCAACAATCTGGGCCCTCAATGGCAAAGCATTGCCCAACCAAGCAGACGGAGGCGCTTCTCCTTTGTCAGCTCCGAATCCTTGGACGCCTCAACCTCACGGTTGAGTTTCTCCTGGCCTCGGAAGCTCCCGAGCGGAAGGAGGCAACCTGCAACTGGCTTGGGATTAAGTCCAGGTAGCCCACCAGGAACCAAGCTTGATGTCAAAGGTATCTTTTCTTTTCACGAGCAGAGACTCAAACAGCTGCCAAATCCTTCCGCCTGATCCATCGTGGATCTTACCGCTCGAAACGAACGTTGACTTTCGAAAGCCGCTGCTGAATAAATCCAGGCAGCAAAGTGGTTTGAACCGAAGGTTTGAAGGAAAGCGATTTACGGAAGCAAAGATGAGCTGCCCTTGTTGACAATCACCAAGGGTGGAAGGCAGCCAGTCCCCAGTTCTAGAGGTAATCAAGGAGGCGCGTTGATCGAGCGTTTCTGGAACAGCCGTTTCTCAGCTGTGTTGTTCGGGAAGACAGGAGCGCACAGGACTGAACGTTCAACTGGGGAGGACCGAGATCTTAAGAGGCATTGGGACGCTGAAGCCAATTTCTTGGGTTTGGACTATGGGTGATGATTTGGTAGGAGGTCTGGCTCTGTCCTCTGAGCCATTCGAATGGTTTTGCCAGACAATCAGCCAAATGTGGTAAGCGAAGGATGTTTTGTCCTAGCTATCTCAAATCATTTCTCAAAATATTTTGGACTTTTTTTCTTTCAAGAGCAAGAATCCCTGGAAGTTCTTAAAAAGAAAGATCCAAGGCAAGCCGATTACGGTTTCTACTCCAGAAAATTCACAGAGTACGGGGTGAAGGAAACACCGCTGGATCCTGCCTTCTGGAGGAGGACAGTCTAGACAGCCTCCCCTTACCTCTCCATTCTACAGCTCTAAACAGAAAGGAGAAGACGACATGCCTCAGCTCAGACAGCTGCTGCCTCTTCTTGCTGTGGGAAGCGACTGGAACAGGTGGTGCGTTGCATTTCCTCCATGGCACCACATCTTGCTCCTGTCACACACGCAGAACTGACTGCAGGAGAGGAAGGGGACGGCCAGCAGCAAGGGGAAGGAGCTCAGGCTAGGGGGTGATGGGTGCACCCTTGGGGGGGGCCTGAAGGACCAGGTCAAGGACAGATCACCCCAAAGAGAACCTCCCTAGGACAGGGATCTCCAACCGTGGCAACTTGAAGACTTGTGGACTTCAACACCCCCCCCCCAGAGTTCCTCAGCCAGCTGATCTTTGCCTGCTAAGGAATTCTGGGTGTTGGAAGTCCACAAGACTTCAAGTTGCCAAGGTTGGAGACCGCTGCTCTCGGAGGTTGCTAAGCGTTGACAACAATCTGAGAGTCCATCACCAGTCAACACTTTCCTAAAGCCATCATTTGCTGTTAGGAACCCCAGAACTCCAAAGGAAAGGGGTGCCTTTCATTTCAAATAAACGGTTGCCCTGAAAGCCTCCAGGGATGGGGCACCCACAACTTCTGGAGGCAAACGCTTCCCTTGGTAGATTGCTCTAACCGCTAGGAAATTTCTACCTGGTTCTAGGTGGCTTCTCTCCTTGATCAGTTTCCATCCATTGTTTCTTGTCTGGCCTTTGGGGGCTTAGGAAAATCGCCCCTCAATAGCAATAGCAGTTAGACTTATATACCGCTTCATAGGGCTTTCAGCCCTCTCTAAGCAGTTTACAGAGTCAGCATATTGCCCCCAACAACAATCCGGGTCCTCATTTCACCCACCTCAGAAGGATGGAAGGCTGAGTCAACCTTGAGCCGGTGAGATTTGAACTGCCGAACTGCAGTCAGCTGAAGTAGCCTGCAGTGCTGCATTTAACCACTGCGCACCTCAGCTCTCAGTGCTTCCAAATATTGGAACACTGCTATCCTATCTCCTCTAGTCCTTCTTTTTGTTAGGTTAGACATACCCAATTCCTGGAACTTTTCTTCATACATTTTATCCTCCAGCCCCTTCATTTTCTTGTTGCTCTCCTCGGCACTTTTCCCAACGACTCAACATCTTTTTTATATTGTGTTGACCAGAACTGGATGCAGCATTCCAAAGGCTTTGTAAAGTGGTATTAGAACCTCACATGATCTTGAGTCTATAATGCAACCCAGGATTGTGTTGGCGTTTTTGACTGCAAACACCGTTGGCTCATATTTAAGTGATTGTCCACTAGGACTCCCAAGAGCTCTCTCACAGTTACTGGCATTAAGCCAGGTTTCACCTAGCCTGTACCTTACACTGCTGGTTTTCCTTGCCTAAGTAAAACATTACTTTTCTCTACCTCAAATTTCATTTTGTTCGATAGGGCCCAGTGTTCAAGTCTGTTACGAACCCCCTGGATCTTGAGCCTGTCTTCTGGGGTGTTGGCTATTCCTGCCAGCTTAGTGTCATCTGAAAATCTGACAGGTTCCCCCTCCTATCTCTTTGTCTAGATCAGAGGTCCCCAAACTTGGCAACTTTAAGACTTTTGGACTTCAACTCCCAATTCAGTGCGTGCATGCGTGCTGGAGCTGAGCTGGCGTGCCCACCAATATGGCTCTGTGTGCCACCTGTGCCATGGTTCCTCCATCACAGACTTAGAATGACAACGAGCAGGTTCTAACATGACTTGTAAGCGGAGGGCTGCTTGCCTTGGGCTTATAGCAGAAGTCTCCAAACTTGGCAACTTTGAAGAGCCTTGGTATACAGCATCGGATTTAACCTTGAAAAAAACTTCCCAAATATCCAGTATAGGGGAAACACAGGAACTTTTCTCTAAACAGACCAAGTTGGAAGTCCACAAGTCTTAAAGTTGCCAAGTTTGGGGACCTCTGGTCTAGATCGTTTATGAAGAGTAGTGGGCCCAAAACAGAACCTTGGGGTATCTCACCTCTTACTTCCCCCCTCCTCCCTGTGGCTGTATTTCCGTTGAAAATGACAGGCTGAGCACCAATTAATAACAAAACAACTTGAATCAAAACGCAACAACCTGGCTGATTTTTGCATGTCTGCCAGGCTCCCTGTAACCCACGGGGAGGACCGGGGGGGGGGGGACATTTATTACACAAGGAAGTTTTTGAAAGACTGAAAAGTGAGGTAATGCTTGTTCAGAATCAGCCATGCCACCTTCTGGCGATGATGTGAAGAGATTAACAGGAGGAACTGAAAACGGAAGTTTCAGCCTTTTCCCAGGCTGGCAGCAGCCGGGCCAGGGGGAGAAAAACAAGATGGGGCTAAACTGGATTAAGCTCTTTCATCAGGAACGCTTCGCCCCCCTTCTCTTCCCAATTATCAGAGCCTCTTTCCTGGGACCCCCCCCGTGAAAGAGAGCAGCGGGTACTTTCAATGTTTCACTCAGTGGCAGGGAACTTTTCCAAGCTGCTAACCGTAAACTTCATTTCGACAGACTGGTGTTTCCTTATATTAAATGCTAATGCAGTGATCAAATCAGCCGGAAGTAAATTACCACAACAGATGATGCAAAGCAGTGAAAAACCGAGAAGGGGAGAGTCAAAAATGAAATATTCATCTGTGATGTTTTTTTTTTTTAATGTTTATAAACAATCAAATAGCGGCAGACACAGAGGAACTAACTTTATAAACTAAGCTCAGAGTATCCTTTTTATATTATGAAAACAACTCAACGTACTCTTTTATCAACATAACACTAAGCGTCAATTGTTCGGCACTAGTAAACTGTGCGTCAGAAGTGTTCTAAAGAGTTCACACCTTGCCTTTAAAATCTTTACGCCGAAACGAGCCGGCCGCCAATGAGCTAAAACCCATCCGTTCCACGAAGCCTTCCTAGAAAGTTTCAAGTTTGCCGGGAGCCCCCCTTTTCCACGAGAGAACAGCAATTCCTCCCAAAGTAGTTTAATACCGCTTCTTAAACTTTGGTCGATAAAAACGTCGACAACTTAAAAATAACCCAACCACAGGGCAGATGGCAGCCAACAGCCAGGAAGCAGCCTCTCTCTCCCTCTCCCTCTCTCTCTCTGAGCGAGATGGGTGGTACCCAAACTTGATAAATAAATCAGAAAGGAGAGAGGGAAAATGACATCTGGAAGCCTCCGGGGCAGCTACATTCACACGCACCCGCCTTTCAGAGCCAGGGGGGAAAGAAGAACACATATTGTGAACTAGTTGGGGCTGGTTCAACAAAACAGGGCAACGCAAACTCCGATTTAGCAAAAGTTATCAACCCAGCCAGAGAACTTTCAATTAAAAATCTAGGCAAGGAGGACCAATCTTCTCCCCAAAGAGCGTGTGCGTGTGGGTGCGTGCATGTGTGTGTGTGTGTTACCTTGTGGTTCAGCTTGCAGCAAACTGGCTCGGATTCAATCGATTCACCGCACCTCAGATTTAATTTTGGCTGTTTAAACATTTGCTGCTCCAACATTTCTAAGGAGGGTGCCCGGCCCGCCTGCAGTGAAGTGATGGGATATAAATACTTTATGAAATCAACAGAGCAACAGAGAGCAAGGCCCTCGCCACAGCGCCCTTAAGAGGGTCTCCAAATCTTCCCTGGAACAAAAAAAATAGCCCAGATGCAAAGTGGCTAGAGTTGGAGGTGCAAAAGAGCCTGGTCCCTTCCCTTCCTTCCTCTGCCTTTTCCCCATCTTTCCGGGGATAACAGCTCTAACCTTCTTAATATTTGCATTCCTAACGGTGCAGAGGGATAAACTCTCTTTCCCAGCCAGCCTGTGTTTTGTTCTGTTTCGCACGGATCTGTTCCTTGCTTTTCATCTGTTGCCTTGTAATCCTTCGGGGTCTTAAAAGCTGTTGGGTTTTCCAAACATACAAAGGAAAGCTTCCAATGTTTTCCCTTGCTACGCAGAAGATTAGGAACTCGCCTGGAAATGTTATTTTCGCCAGGGAGAATTTGAAATTAACTTCTGGGCTTGAGGGTTCAATTCAAACACAAGACCACGGTTAAGTATCGTGTCCTCTTAGCCAATTCACACACAATTATCCCAGGCCTAATGCTGTGCTTCTCAACCTTGGCAAATTTATTCTAGAGATGGACTTCGACCCCCGCAATCTCCCACCCAGTATGGGTAACTAGGGGGTTTCTGGGTGTTGTAGACTATCCATCTTAAACATCCAAGGTCAAGAAACATTGGCAGCCTAGCATAACAACCTGCCAAGAAGCACTGAACCCATACAGCTTCTGCCTGATCCAGTGGCCAACCTTCGCAAATTCATCTTGGTTAATTTAAAGACTCAAAATTCAAGTTCGTCCACAACCCTAAAAGCTGGCTAGGGCACATGCCCCCACCCCCTTCTTTCCAGGACAAGATACTTCAACAGGAGGGAGGAAATTAAAGGAGGATAAGCTATGCATGGGATGCGGTAGCTCAGTGGCTAAGATGCTGAGCTTGTCGATCAGAAAGGTCGGCAGTTTGCCGGTTTGAATCCTTAGCGCCGCATAACGGAGTGAGCTCCCGTGACTTGTCCCAGCTTCTGCCAACCTAGCAGTTGCAAAGCAGGTAAAAAAATGCAAGTAGAAAAAATAGGAACCACCTTTGGTGGGAAGGTAACAGCGTTCCGTGCGTCTTCGGCATT
Source organism: Thamnophis elegans (assembly GCF_009769535.1). Taxonomy (NCBI): domain Eukaryota; kingdom Metazoa; phylum Chordata; class Lepidosauria; order Squamata; family Natricidae; genus Thamnophis; species Thamnophis elegans. The sequence goes on from NC_045552.1 coordinate 55,894,216, forward strand.
TAGTCATGCCGGCCACATGACCACGGAGACATCTTCGAACAGTGCTGGCTCTTCGGCTTTGAAACGGAGATGAGCACCGCCCCCTAGAGTCAGGAACGATTGGTACATATGTGGGAGGGAAATCTTTACCTTAAGCCACGCATAGAGGCAAAAAGTGCTGCAAATCTAGATAGTAGTAGAACTAAATCCCTATTTCTTATTAAATCTTAACTGGGAACACCTTAACCTGATTAGCTGCACAGATAACCACAAGGAAGCTACAACTGTCCTACTTTGAACTCAAAGAAGGAAGAAGGCCCAAGACATGGCTGGCTGGGGAATTCTGGGAGTTGAAGTCCACTCATCTTAAAGTAGCTGAGTTGAGAAGCACTGGATTAAAGAGGGGTTCATGGTAAAATATAGGGTTTGAAGGACGTTTATACGGATGAGGCTTTGAAACGTGACAATTAGTGTGAAACTAATTCACACATTGTCCCATGGCTGATTTTATGGCCACCACCACCATAATGTTAGAAAGTTCAACCAGCATCGTGTCCAGAGATGTGAGGAATGGACATTTTCAAAGGTGCAACCGGATCATCTTAATTGCGTGACTCTGGTTCTGACTTCATGCTCCTTTGTTAGGAAAACCTCTTTTAAAATCCTTGTGTTTTTACACCCGGAAGCAACTTTATGGCCCCTTGACTGGAGGCTCCGGTTTTTGAGGCAGGCAGAGGCCAAAGCACGGAGCAGGGAGTTAAGAAGCCACATGGGCCTCTGCAGGCTATGATTAGAACAAATGAGGCCATTTAGAGGACTTTAACCATTTTATAATCGGGAGGCAGCTGCAATTCCAGTGACATTCTAAGTTGAAATAATTGGCAAATAAGAGCTGTATTTTCAACAATGACAATCAAACTGCAATCAAGGGGGAGAGAGAGAGTGGAACCTTTCCCAACAAGGCTGCCAAAATTACTGATATTAAGTACTATGGCAACACAGGCGGAAAAAGGCCAAAAGGGATAGACGGACAGCCTTCGGCCTCCGCTGACCTATATAAACCACCAGCATGTGCCTTGGTTCTCACACTTGGGAGCCCCTCGTCCGTCGGCTCACCGCATTTCACCTCCCCTTTCAAGGCTTTAACAAACATCACACCAACTATAATTGCTTTGGCAAGGAAATCACAGCAGATTAGGGATCAAACATGCCAGGGACTGGCTCGGCGGTGGCTGGCATACAAAACGCCATCTTAGATTTCTGCCGACAGTGTCTTATGGGTCTCTCCCTCTCCTGGAGGGTGGCAGGCAAACGCCAGCCTTTCTGGAATCGTGTCACCTTGAAGATCAACCAAACCCACAGACTGATTTCTATTTAGTCCAGTTGTATTAAGGTCACATCAGACCTAAACCTCCAGATTTCAGGTATAGAGTTCAACAGCCTGATCAGCTAGTGGCCAAACTCTTCTGCCGCACTTATTCTAGCTAAAGGGGAAATAACTCGACTGATTTGTTCTGGGAGGGAGGTCAATTGGGCCTGCAACAGGGGCAGGAAAGCTGGAGAAGCCATCCTGGTGGGGCGCAGGGGGACGGGACGGGCGACACATACCTGTCATGAAGCACTGGGGGCCTCTCCCTTCTGAGAACAGAATGATCCATGCTGTCAATGTTACGACGCCCCTCTTAATCAAAGGAAGACTTTAAAGCTTCCCCCCCCTCTTTATAAAGAGAAAAAGGCAGCCTGGTACCCCATAGCACCACCGCATCCTAACCGGTCACATGGGAGAGTGGAGCTGATTGGAAGAGGATAACAATTCAGTCCATGGGGCCAGTCAGCTCCTCTCTTCTGGGATGGGAAAATGAGGCCTTTGTCTCTGGACAAGGCGGGGCAGGGCAGAAGATGCCCTATTCACGAGGAGGCTGGGAAGCCATGAGGGTGTCTCCCTCTCAGCTCCTCCTCCTCCGCCGCCGCCTGGGCTCCGGCCACTAAAAAGGGCAAAGGGCAAAGGTTCACTCTGCATTATGGGAGCCGGGCACATGGATGGATTTTCCAAAAACAGATATCCCTTGGGGGAGGGAGGGGGGGAGTTGAGCCACTTAGCAGAAAAACTGTCCTCCCTGAAGAGGGTTTTCTGGGCAGGATTGAACATCCACGTGACAAAGCAGCTTAAGGAGCATTGCTTAGGTTCCCATTTCCCCTGGGATAGTTGCCGGAAAAACCTTGCAAACAGAGCCCCCCGTCCTCCCCGTATCACCTCTATTCTTTAGGATTCTTTAGGATGGCTTCTATCCTGCCAAGGGACGCATCTCTGCACCAAACCTAAGAACCCCAATTTTTTTTCCCCCCACCGGAGGCAATTTGCAGGCAGCCCCTGCAGAACTGAAGCTGCTTTGCATAGCTGGCCGCTAATCTGATTAGCGAGTGGATCTGAATTTCAAAGAGGGAGGGAGGACGAGGCTGTCACTGGCTCTCCATCTCCCCTTCTCGTTCCAAAAGACGACACAGTTATAGGAAAGGCCTTCGCTGGCCAGGACAAACTGCAGGAGAAGCGCCAGAAACGGTGGCCTCTTTTCGGTTAGCAGAGACCAAGTCCCCAAATGGCAGAGAGCAGAAAATATAGCTCTAAATTGTGGGAAGTTATCACCCAGCCCTCTCCCAGAAAAATGAAATATCCTAGGAAATATTGAAAAGGCAGAATATTTCTCTGGATGTGAAAAGAAAGAAACATGTTTTAAAAGACAGAATAGTTGCCTGTAGCTTCCTGCCCATCCCCACTTTGTCAATGGGCTATTAAGAAGGCCAAGCTAGTCCCTTTTACATAATAAAGACTTCTCCACTGCAGCCCCAGGGGGGATGGGATTAAAGCATGATAATATTGGCCCTTTACTCAACTGACCACATGGCATCTGAGAACTCAACCAAATCTGGATTCAACACACAGCCCAGAGAGTTGCCCCTGCATGGCCCAATGGGAGTCTGGCAACCAATCAGAATACATGTCTTACACAGGAACAGGAAACAGAGAGGTGGGACTGAACAGGTTATAAAAAGCCTAGCAAGCCCCTCCCTCAGCCCTTCTCTTCTTCTCCACCAACATTGAAGCATGTGATCACCTTTTCTGTACAGGGCTCAAGCCATGTGGTCCTGTCCACCAATAAACCATCTTTCCAAGCAGCCTCCATGTCTCCAGTGTCTTTTTCCCCACTTGGAGCCGAACCCAGAAGGACATTTCTTTCATCAAAACAAGGGCAAAACGTGTGTGTGTGTGTCTATCTGTCTGTCTGTCTATCTATCATCTATCTATCTATCTATCTATCATCTATCTATCTATCTATCTATCTATCTATCATCTATCTATCTATCTATCTATCTATCTATCTATCTATCTATCTATCTATCTATCTTAATTGGGGAGGGAGGGAACCTTAATTCACTATTCTGTCATGACTCCTCCATCCAAGGCTGACCTCCAGGCCGGGAAGAAAATGATCAGCAAGCAAATGGATGCACATTACACGGACGTCTGAACTGGTCGCGGGAACCCCCTTCTCCCATCATAAAACCACACACAGTTCTTCTGGCCCTAAGAAGCACCCAGGATAAATATATGCATTTTGCAAAGGGCTCTTGCCCAGCAGGGGCAAAACAAACAACACATTTTGGGATTTGAAGCCTCAGGCAAAATGGCACCAAGGTACAGCCGTTGGGTTTGCAAATTGTCCTGTTTTTTTTTTAAATAAATAAAAAAAGCCTTCAAATACACACAGCAAAGGGGGGGAAAGAGATCTGTAATAACACAGCCCGGCCCTTGGCGAATAGGATTAAAAATTTAAGGAGTTCAGCGGAGGTTAAAGCTGGAGGAAGCCCCACATTCAATTGTTGGAAGACGGCGAAGACAAGATAGCAGCAGTTGGACAGGAGGCTTCTGCCCTTCCTTTGCTCCTGCTTACTTATAAAACTATGTCCTTTGAGTTCTGCCATGAATGCCCTTCCAGGGCAACTCCAGCCATGGGTGCAAAGTAAGGGGACGCTTCCGACTATGGAGAAGCTTTTGAGAAGAACAAAGGAAGGAAGAACGAGGCTGCCCTCTCCTCTTCTTCCTCCTCCTCTTCTCCTCTCCTCCCCCTGGAACTTCTAATCTCCAAATTGCTCTTGACAAACCCAGCTGCTGCAGAGCAATTTGCATTTAGTCTGCCACAACATTTCCAGGGCTGAGCTAAAATAGGGTGATTTCATTGCCTAAACAGGAGAGAGATCTGCCCTCTTAAATGTGTGTGTGTGGGGGGGGAGGCTCTTCCATGTAAGATATCAGCCACAGACCTTACGGGGCAAAGCTCACTGGATGAAAACTTCACTCGTTTTCCTTGCCGAAACTTAGGAATGACATAATCAATCCCCCAAAACTATCCGTCTGATGGGAAGGAAAAGCAATTCCGCGAGGGGGGAACAAGCATAAGATGAGATTGTGTCGCAGGGAGCCGTTTATTTACTGAACAAACCGAGGCACGTCTCTTCAGAGGAAGTCCCACTGAGTTCAATGGGATTTGCCTCCGGGCTGGCTGTGGTTCTATTTTGTGAAGTGTAAGATGTACTGGAATGATAAAAGTTAGATTTTCTAAGTGCAGCCATTCTCAAAATTCCTTTATCTGGCTGCTGCTTTTCTTTCATCTTCAGAACTACTGTTGGCTCCACTCAACAGTCTAAAGAAAAGGGACGATGTCTGCAGCTCGGAGTTGAACTGTGAAGTCCTCGCTGCCTTCCGAGCGCAGTTGTTTGCTTGCAGATGTTTTATTACATAAGCTGGGGAAATCATGAGCGCTAGTGAATGTCGGGTTCGCTTCCCTGTTTAAAGACCAGAAGACATTCCCTCCAGCAGCCAACACCCAGATAAGCAGGGATTAGCACCAGACAAACAATCAAACAGAAAACAATATCTTAATCAAGGAACCACTAAGGAGAAAAAATATACTGGCAGGGCAAGTGACTGAATGTAAACAAGGGGCAAATCCCACACACCCTCACACGGATGATGTTCCTTAGTTGGGTAATAAAATGTCTGTGAGCCAACAACCAAGCTCAGACAGCACTTAAGGGATTTTTTTTACCGTTATCAGTGTATGTTACTAAATTCCAATGGTAGCTTTGTTACTGAAAATCACCCCGAACAGCTGTTACCAAAGGAGGAGATTGTGGATGGTAAAAATAGGCAATAAAAATAACAAAACCATATTATGGGTCATTAAAAGCAGCAAAAGATACACAAGGCAAGCCATGGGGTCACTATTGCTGTGCTGAACATGCATTTGTGCTGAGAAAATTACCCTGGAGGAATACTTAATTGAATACCTTCAATGCTAAACTTTAAAATCTTCTGCTGACCTTCTGCTCGAGTTCACCCCCAAAACTCTGCCGGAAGGTTTTGTAACTGAAAATTTCTTACTAATATGCTGATATGGAATGAAATGCATTGCTATTGTTCCGGGTATTTTGAACTGGGCTGAGCAGTTTGCTGTGTAGCGTTATATAAAACGAATCTTAACGTCAAAAGGTCCCATCTTCACCTTAAAATGAGCTACCCTGGAACGAGACAGGCAGAACTAAAGCCTGCTGTTTTATATAATCAAATCCAGGCTGGCTCTGCCATTAGCTTGAAGCTGTTGAGAAAGGACAGGCAGCACATACATTTTGTAAATAAATAAAATCCATGCATGAGATTTCTTAGTGGTAGAAGGATCAAGGCAAGCACTTCAGTTTCACACAGTCACCGTTTTATGTAATACTCAAATGGTTACTCACAGACTGTCTCTCCACATCATCTTTGACACAACACAATGCCTTCCCAGCTCTCTGCGCACCTGCAAGTTGAAGGGAGGGGGGGGGGGGGGAAAACCAAGAAATAGAAACTCTCATTAATGGCTTTCTTTGGAAAACCGCCTTGAGCCCTCTCTTGGCTTTTCTGAATCCGCCATCCTCCAGCAGTGCCCAAACTCAACTCGTAGGCATCCCCAGCAGCACAGGAATCCACGTTTAATACATTGGGGAGGCATCTCTAGGGGGAGGCTGGGGTACTACACGGATGGGGGCCAGCAGGAATCTAATGGCCATCAACCAAGTGGGAGGTTATAAGTAGTTCAAGCTCTTTGGAATCAGACTGCTCTGGTCCAAAACGGACCAAGAAGGATTTCGCCTTCCCAACCCCTTTCTGTGGAGCTTTTGTCCCTTGAGCAAAAATTGGTATAGAATCTCCTTCTACATTTTCACCCAAGTCCAAGTCAATTTGTACTCAGAAGAATAGAATAGAATACAATAGCAGAGTTGGAAGGGACCTTGGAGGTCTTCTAGTCCAACCTCCTGCCTAGGTAGGAAACTCTATACCATTTCAGACAGATGGCTATCCAACATCTCCTTAAAAACTTCCAGTGTTGGGGCATTCACAACTTCTGGAGGCAAATTGTTCCACTGATTCATTGTTCTCACTGTCAGGAAATTTATCCTCAGTTCTAAGTTGCTTCTCTCCTTGATGAGTTTCCACCCATTGCTTCTTGTTCTATCCTCAGGTGCCTTGGAGAATAGTTTGACTCCCTCTTCTTTGTGGCAGCCCCTGAGATATTGGAAGACTGCTATCACTCCTAGTCCTTCTTTTCATTAAACCAGACATACACAGTTCCTGCAAGCGTTCATATGTTTTAACCTCCAGTCCCCTAATCCTCTTTGTTGCTCTTCTCTGTACTCTTTCTACAGTCTCCACATTTTTTTTACACCGTGGCGACCAAAATTGAATGCAGGATTCCAAGGGTGGCAGTCTATGCAAGCATCACTGGAGTCTGAACCAAAGGAGCTGCTTTATTACAATGATCTTTTCAAAGCTACTCCTGCTACACCATCAATTAAGAGATGGAATAAAAGACTACATGTCTAGTACTATGGCTGAAGCCAGCTAACTAGAAGATAGGAGAGCACGAGTTGTAATTCTGCCTTAAGTATGGAAATATGACTTTGGACCAATCATCGTTCTCTAGAAGACAGCAACGGCAAGCCATTTCCCAAAAAGCTGCCAACGAATCTCCATGGATTTGCCAGTGTAGTCGTCAGGAATCCAGATTGACTAGAAAGCCCCCAAGATGCAGAGGAGGAGAGAAGATCAAGAGACGATATCTCCATGGGTAGAAACAGAAAGAGTTCAAAATCAGTTTTTTCCCATCTACAACCCTCTTGGTTGTCCCAAACTAGCACAGGTACTGAACATGCTGAGGTGTGGGCACAGCTTCTTCTAAGCCAATAATTGAAAGGTTTCTTGCAAGTATTCCTTGGGTATTTTCAAAGAATTAATCTGGGTTTCCCTTTTAAGGGATCAGTTGAGCCGTTAACTACGGGATGAATGGCCCGTTTCATAAATGTGCCACCAAGTTTGGGTGCACAGAGAGCCACTCTAGCCAGCTCGGTGGGATTCTCTGTGTGGAGAAGGGCTTTGGTAAAACTCCCCAAACAGCCCCACTCGTCAGGACACCAACGGCGTCATCCTAAAACTGAAACAAACTCTTCTGTGCACAGCAAGTTGTTACACAGTCAAGTGTGAAGGCAAAGGAAAACAGGTCTGGACAGTTTGAGCTTGATAACTTAACCCCTAGCCAGCCATTTCAATTCTTTTGCAAGCACTTCTTCCTGAAACAACTTAGCTGCGGGCATTCTGAAGAACACCATGCCACCCTCCACAATCCCACTGGATCTGCCAAGACACCCTCCATTTGCCCAAGTGACAGTGTGCCTTTTAAGAGAGTTAATTCATACAGAATGGGATGCTAGAAACAAATAACAGGGGGAAAAAAGACCCCAAGGCAGCCTCAGGTGATCCAGTTTTTTTGTGAAAGTCGGCTACCCTTGTTGGTCAAAAGTAGTCTAACACTGGGCTTCCATCGTTCCCAAAAAGTAAAGGGATAGTTTGCTGGTGAGACTTACAAGACATTGCGTCCCTTTACAGCCCTTCCTTTCAAGAGATCTTTCCTGCCAGCCAGTCCAACCTAAAGCATTGGGGTTTTCAGTGGGATCACGCACTGAAAGTGTTCACCACCTCAAGCCTCTCAGCTGCTGTTCCACTTCAGTCAAACTCCAGACCCAGAGAATTTTACATCTTCGGCCAGCTATCTTTCTGGAAAAACTGGATCTAGTCAATACCTTAAAGCAGATGGTTTGTGCTTCTTTCTTAGTAGGAACCCATGCTGGAGAATCCTTACGCATTGGCCAAGGAGGACCCAGAAAGCCAGAAAGAGAAGCACATTTCAAATACAGCGGTTATATCCTCTGTCCTGCGGAACACATGGCCTCTCTTTCAAATACTCTACCCTCCACATACTGGGTGAGAAAACTGAAGAGGAATGATGCATATTTACTGAACATTACAGAACATTCAACAGCTTTCTGAAGAATCAGTAGGCTACCATGGCCTAAAGACACACACACACCCCAGCAATATTTTAAAAAATGCAAACATGTGGCTGATTTATTAATTTCTCACAACAAAAGGCACTTTGGCTGCTCTTCTCGCAATCAGGACAGGAATGGGTCCTTTATAGTTTGGCTGTAATTGTTCCTCCTAATCAGAACATGCTGGCGTAATTTAGATTTTTCAGCAGTGAACTTGCGAGCATCTTAATCAGGCATCCCAAGAACACCATCTGCAAAATCAGGGATTAGGACTGAGTCCAGGCACAAAAGATCGTCTTTTCTACTAGGAGGAGATTCCCCAGGGGAAGAGAGAAAGAGGAGCACAGCCTGTGTGTAAAGGATCGAGGATTTAACCCGAGTCTAGCTAGCTTCAGGCCAAGAGAGAAGATTATTATTACAGGCTTTGGAGCAACGAGGTTTCACCACTGCCAGATGCACATGCTTAATGCCAACCAACAGCCAGATTTTCTTTGCTCAGGTACAACACTAATACACCCCCCCCCCCCCGCAAATACTGACTAGTTATTTGGCTAGAGAGGAGATCCTCCCCTTGGCCCGAAACAAACATTTCAAGCTACAAACGTTAGCCTACCTTTCCCCTGACTGTTTATGAGCTTTGTTACAGGCCCAGCTCCCGAGCTGCCTCACAGCAACAGAAGCCGGCCTGCGTGCCAATTAAAGACACCCCTTTAGTGCTGGAAGTACCGCGTGCAGGGCAGGGAGGAAAATATCCAGAGAAATCTATTGCAACTAAAAAAAATGTCAAAGGCAACAGATTCTGCAGGAAAGACCTCCGAGGAATAGATTCTACCATAAAGGAGTTAAGTAAAAAAGGCTGCCATATACTTCCAAAACAAGGACTGAAAAAGCTGGCTAGACATCCAGACACGCAATCCTAAAATACTGCACAGCAGCTATGCATTATGTGTATCGGCTGGCTATGTTTCTCCAGCCAGGCAGCTTTCAAAAGAGAAATGATTATTTGACCTTGCGGGGATTCAGGAAGAAAAGAGAGGCAAGAACTCATGGATTCACAAAACGGGGCTTAAGCCCCACATTTCATCTTTCGGGCACCTCGTCTTCTCATTCCCAATCTTGCCCCACACACGACGGCAATAAACGCACCAAAAACAACGGCCACCTGCCATATCAGCGCAAGAGATGTGAGTCTCCGCTGAAACCCACAGGAAACTGCTAGCCTCTCATTTCAGGCTGTAACTCATTCCTCCAAGCAGTTTTTAGCTGTTTAGCGCTTGTAAGGGGACACCGCCAATTGATTTACCAGCCCTCATTTTAAAAGGAACAGTACAGATGGCCTCCTGCACCTCACAGGAGCCGCATGTAGCAAGCAGTGAAGGATGCCAGCAAGAGAGGACGAAACTTGGCAAGGAATTCTCTGCCACCACCTTCGGAGCCTCCGAGTGCCACGCTGATGACCTTTGCTCCCAGTGGGTCACCTCTAAAACACCAGGATGTGCAGAGCTGGCTGCACAATGTGCAGAATCTCTCCCTGCTCGCACAAGGCACAATTATCCGTGCAAGGATCTTAAAGCTGGATACCCAAAAGGGCACTACGGTGGCCCAGCGCAGCACTGACTGCCCAGACCAGACCAGGAAACTCATCCAGATTCTGCCACCTTATCAGCTGCCCTGGGAAGAGGTTGGAGTAGCTGCTCCCTTCCCAATATTACGTTCTAGGGTCACTTCACACTAGCACTTTAAATCACATTCCCTCCAACTGCCTTCAAGTGATATTAGGTCTTTGTACCCAGAACTTGCTGTGCTGAAAAAAACCCATCCCTATCCTCGTGTCTTCAAAGCAAATATCTGTATGGATTGGGGGGGGGGGGATAGGGGGATAGGGGGGATTTCCACTAATAAGTGAAAGAAGGGAAGCAAGAGAAAAATTAGTGATGATTTAGGAGGAGAAAAGCAAGCACTTCAGCCAGAATGTTTAAACTCTGATTTCTGGCAGTGGAAGATCTACAAGCTAGCAAGCATCAGCTCTAGATTGCTGGGATGCCAAAAAAGACCTTTATTCGAGTCTTCCTCCTGGGCCCCAAACACCTGCACCCACTCAGAAACTGGCAGTGCAATACCACCAAAAAAGCCAATTTACCTCTCACAAAAAAGTATTTTAATTGCACAAGTCTTCTGCCAGGGGGAAGAGGAGAAGGAAGAGTGATTCTAAGAAATTACTGCACGATGGAATCTACCAAATATACTCAGCAATCATAAGACAATACAGTCATCGTCTGTAATTAACCACAAGCTAACTCTTTCCAGTTAAATGTTAAAAGCCCACTTGTGGGGCTGGTTGTCCACTATCTCTAAGATGGCCACGGAGAAGCTCCCTTTAGACAATTCCTATGCTTTGGTGGTGCTTGCTAGGACCTTACATAACTGGCTTATGTGGGTCATAGAAAAGCTTTCTCTTGGACAAGGTTGTAGCCCTTCCGTTAGCCAGCCAGTGCTAGAGGGAGAGATACTTAATCCCCACCACCACCATTCAGAAGGATTGTGCCCTCCTGGAGAAGGGGGAAAGGTATGCACTTCGGATTTGCCAATGTTACAGCCATGTACGCAGCATTTATATCACGCCCTTGCTAGTAGATTTTCCAGGTCACCCTGTGCATTTCTATTGCCTGGCAAGATTCCTACATTACAGACCCTGTGGCAATATTCTGTGGGGCAGCCTCTAAAATCAGAAAGATGCTGGTGCTCATAATCAGTTAGCAAAACAGCTTTCTTTTGTTTCAATACAGTGTGCGTTTGTTCATTTCATTATCTGCCTTTGGCAACCGCTTTTATGCTTACTTATCCTATGTATTTATTTACATGCTTTATTTACTACTTCATTTGTGACTGCATGTAGTGGCCATCTGTGATAAGGCAGGTGTGGGGGGGGGGGACGACTCTGTAAGGAAGTAGATCCTGGCTTAGCAGAGCAGTTTACCACGAAAGCAAATCCAAATTGCAGCTCTCCACCCCCTCCTCCCATATTTTTGGGGAGGGCTTATTATTTTTGAGGTATCAGGAGGCGGACAGCGTAGTCACCTCCCAGTTGCTAAACCAACTAGCAATGAATACCAGGAAGGAATTAAATTCCCCAGTACAGACTGAATGGGAAAGTTCTATCTCCACCCTCGAAGGGGGGGAGGGAGGGGGGCAGAGAGAAAGCGAAGTTGCTGAGCAACTTTTCAGAACTTGGCAAAAGAGCCCCAGCTCCATTTCTAATACTTTTCTGAGTGTTCCTTAAATACTCTGCACAATTCTGGTTTTGCTCAGCTTAAGGGAGATATAGATACACACATTCTATTGGTTTAATAAAATAAGTTATTTTCCATTAACACATTAGCCAAAGTTAAGTTTGTTTTAATTTACTGAACAAGCCAGAATAGATGGCCTGATACGAGTTAAGCCAACTAAGAGTTACAAACAAAACAAGACTTTTGGATAATCCAAGAAATCGCTCATCGAATATGCGATTTAGCCGCAGCCTGGCTTTTTGAAAATTATTCTTAGAGCCATAATCCTCTCACCCCAAATCCGGAATGTAGAGCATGGATTACAAAGTAAGACAATTAATCACGGCAACAGTCACATTCGTTAACAATAATAAAGCACTTTTTTCCCCTTTCTCCAAAGGATGAAATAAATTAAACAAACTTTGCAACTGGTCTTAGTCACACGGAGCGGCTGAGAGGTTTGCTTACAATTACCATCCCGCTTATTAACATTCATTGTCTTCCCTGCAACGTCAACAGAAGGTTTTAAAACGTGGACAAAGGATTGAGAATAACCACCTTCCGCCCTGGATTTCTCAACTGCATTTTTAACTATTTGGGGTCGGCTGGAAGGGGGAAGAATGGCAGGCAAGCGTTGCCCCCATAATACAGGGGGTCCTCGACATACAACTGTTCATTTAGTGATGCTTCACAGTTACAACCGCACTAAAAAAAATGACTTGTGACCGACCATTTTTCACACTCGGCATCCCCAAGATCACGTGATTTACATTCGGATGCTCGAGAATCGACTCACATTTATGACGGTTGCAGTGTCGGGGGGGGGGGAGGATCACGCGATCCGCTTTTGCGACCTTCGGACAAGCAAAGTCCACGAGGGAAAGCCAGATTCACTTAACAACCATGGGACCAATTGAAGAATTGCAGTGATTCACTTAACGACCGGGACGAGAAAAGTCATAAAGTGGGGCGAAACTCGCTTCACACATTTCTCACTTCGCAACGTAAACGTTGGGCTCCGCTGTGGGACGTAGGTTGAGGACACTCCCCATATTCAGCTCTTCCTCCTCCTTATGGTCGAGAAAGCCCACTTCAAACTGCAGCCTATTTTGGGGAGGGGGCGAGAGGGGGGCAAACTTTCTGTTCCTGCCTCTCAGCCCAGCGACATGGTCCCTGGAGTCCCCTGGAATCAGAGTCCCTCCTCCCCTTGGCAGTGCCCCTCGCCCGCCCCTAGGCCTCACGAAGACCCCCTCCCCCAATAAGGTATCCGTTATAACGACCCCAAGTAGGGGCAGCCCCCCACCCACCCCAATTCAACCCTCCCCCCTCCCCAAGGAAGCCCAGTCCCTGGGGAATCCCTACCTGGGGCCCTTAAGCCAGTTGGGACAACATGCCCTAAACTTGCCAAGCCCGCCTGGGCTGCGAGCGCTGGGTTTTGTAGTCCCGGCGCCGAAGCAAGAGGCGCGCGGGCACCCTGGCTCCACATCACCCTCTGACCCCGCCCGACGCTCGCGCGCCGGCCAATGGCGTCGCCGCAGCGCCCCCCGGGCAGCCAATCGGCGAGGCGCGCGCGTAGCGCTCCTCCCTCCGCGCCAGCGATCCCGCCCCCAGGCGGTCACTGAGGGAGCACAAAGCCACCGCCACCCCCCCCCCTCCCTTTTACCTCACGACGGGCGACCCCCTCCCCCTTCCCCACACCGCCCTTCGCCCCGGGGGTTCCTTCGGCTGCCCCTCACCGTCGGCCGGTGTGTGTGTCCGAGGTCCCCCCCCCGGGAGTCCCGCGACCCGAAGGCAGGGCGCCCGCCAGCCGCTCCTCTGCTCGGCGGCGGCTGCGGGAGCTTTTCAAAAGTCCTCCCGAGGCCGAAATGGGAGCCCCGCCCCCTCCGCCAGGTCCCCGCCCCCTTGCGTCACCAAGATGGCGAGCTCCGGCGCAGCGGAGAGCATGCGCAGTTGGCAAAAGGGAGGGAGGGAGTATCATCATCATCATCATCAGTGCGAGTTCGAATCCCGCCGTTGCCCTCGAAGTCAATTGCAGAATGTTAAGTCAGGTGCCACCAGAGGAGGAAAATTCGCGGGAAATCAGACGAAAAGTTAAATCAGGGGAGAATTCAAACGCGGCCTAGTCACGGGATTGCAAGTTAAAAGGATAAAAGGAAAAGAAGTCCCTGCGGATTTTGACTCCGCTAGCCGTTGCCGACTCCAGGGGGCGCTGCTTATCTCCCTTTTAAGGCCGTTCAGCCAGCGCTGTCCGAAAACGCTTCTGCGGTCCAGGTGGCCAGCAGGACATCAACGGAACTTTGCAACAATTCAATTCAAATCACTCCATGCGAATAGAGCTGGAAGGGACCTTGGAGGTCCTCTAGTCCAACCCCCTTGCTCAAGCCCGTAAATAAGAGGCCCGGCATGCCAGGAAAAGCCCCTTGCCCGCCAAGACTCGAGCTCAGATTCTTTAATTTGCTCTTTAATCCCCTTGAGATGCATTAAAGTTTGTTTAGCTTCACATCGGGTGTCCAATCCACCTCCCCTCCACCCGCCTGATGGCAACCGAGTTCCCGCCCGGCAAGAGCGGCAAGGGGGTGTTTTCCGGACTCTCACTGCCCACCGGAAGTGGGCGGGGGTTCCTTCTTCCGCCTGCCCAGCTGCTTCCGGACACGCCTCCTCCGCGGGGGCTCTCGCGAGACTTCCGCGTGGCCCAGCCCGCTCCGCCGCTCCGCTGCTGCTGCTGCTGCTGCTGCTGCTGCTGCTGCTGCTGCCCCGACGGCTCCGCCGCCGCCGCCATGGCGTCGGACTCGGATACCGAGGAGCTCTTCTACGACGCCTCCGAGGACGTCGCCCAGCACGGCGGGAGCCCCTCGGCGTGAGTCCGCCCGGAGGGAGCAGCAGGGGGGGGAGGCTGAGCATGGAAGTCCAGGCGGCGCTTCTCTTGGGGGGGAGGGCGGGGGGGCAGAGGAGAGCGGGCGCCCCCAACCCGCAGCTCCCCCGGCTCTCAGCCCCGGCAGGCAGGAGGAGGAGGAGGAAGGAGGGATCCGGAACCGCAGCCCTGCAGGAGCCTCGGGTGGGATTGGCGTCGAGTCGAGCCGCTTTCCTGGCCCCGAATCCCCCCCCGGCCCCCTTTCTTCCCCCCCCTTTCTCTTGCTTTGGGTTCCCCAATGCAAGCCCCTCCCCCCGTGGGACCCTCTGGCCAAAGGGTGGGGGCGCCCCCCCCGTCTTTGCACCCTCCATCTGATACCCCCCAAAATTTTGGCGCCCCCCATGTCTCCCCCCCACATCTTTGGCACCCCTATGCCCCCCATCTTTTCACCCTCCATCTGATACTCCCCAAATTTTGCCCCCCCCCATGTCTCTCCCCCCCATCTTTGGCACCCCTATGCCCCCCATCTTTTCACCCTCCATCTGATACTCCCCAAAATTTGCCCCCCCCCATGTCTCTCCCCCCCATCTTTGGCACCCCTATGCCCCCCATCTTTTCACCCTCCATCTGATACTCCCCAAATTTTGCCCCCCCCATGTCTCTCCCCCCCATCTTTGGCACCCCTATGCCCCCCATCTTTTCACCCTCCATCTGATACTCCCCAAATTTTGCCCCCCCCATGTCTCTCCCCCCCATCTTTGGCACCCCTATGCCCCCCATCTTTTCACCCTCCATCTGATACTCCCCAAATTTTGCCCCCCCCCATGTCTCTCCCCCCCATCTTTGGCACCCCTATGCCCCCCATCTTTTCACCCTCCATCTGATACCCCCCAAAATTTTGGCGCCCCCCATGTCTCCCCCCCACATCTTTGGCACCCCTATGCCCCCCATCTTTTCACCCTCCATCTGATACTCCCCAAATTTTGGCACCCCCCCATATCTCCCCCCCGTCCATGTTCCCCGCCCCTCATCTTTGACATCCCCCATATCACCCCCATCTTCACCACCACTCCATCTTTGGAATCCCCCATGTCCCCCCATCTGACCCCACAATCTTTGGCATCCCCCATATCACCTCCCATGTCCCCCCCCCGTCTATTTGACACCCCCCATCTTTGCACCCTCCATCTGATACCCCCCAAATTTTGGCACCTCCCCATATCGCCCCCCCCCCCATGTTCCCCACCCCACATCTTTGACATCCCCCATATCACCCCCATCTTCACCACTACTCCATCTTTGGAATCCCCCATGTCCCCCCCATCTGACCCCACAATCTTTGGCATCCCCCATATCACCTCCCATGTCCCCCCCATCTGTTTGACACCCCCCATCTTTGCACCCTCCATCTGATACCCCCCAAATTTTGGCACCTCCCCATATCGCCCCCCCCCCATGTTCCCCACCCCACATCTTTGACATCCCCCATATCACCCCCATCTTCACCACCACTCCATCTTTGGAATCCCCCATGTCCCCCCATCTGACCCCACAATCTTTGGCATCCCCCATATCACCTCCCATGCCCCCCCCGTCTATTTGACACCCCCCATCTTTGCACCCTCCATCTGATACCCCCCAAATTTTGGCACCTCCCCATATCTCCCCCCGCCCATGTTCCCCACCCCACATCTTTGACATCCCCCATATCACCCCCATCTTCACCACTACTCCATCTTTGCCACCTCCATCTGACCCTACAATCTTTGGCATCCCCCATATCACCTCCCATGTCCCCCCCCTCCCGCCTCTTTGGCACACACACCCCATATCACCCCCATCTTTGCCACCACCACTACCCCGTCTTTGGCATTCCCCATGTGTGTTGTCCCCCTCCTGTATCTTTGGCACACCCACCTGACCCTCTGCATCTCTACCACCCCCATCTGACACCACTCCCATCTCTGGCAAGGGGGTCTCAGCCTGTGGCTGCCCTTGGCTGCCTCTTCTTGGCCTCTCTCGAAATGGGCAGTGGGGGGAGGGAAATGCTTTTGCACTGATATCCTGCCCCCTCCCCCTGTTTCTCCTTTGAGGTCCAGCTTGGCAGCCCCCCCCCCCCAAAAAGCTCCCTCCACGAAAGGAGCCAGCCCTCCGAGATTTTTTGGCTTTCTCAGGTTTTATTGAGCACATCCTATCTGTACGAATGGAAATAAAACCAGCTCTGAATATTTCCCACGATTTCAATATAGTTAAAAAGAAAAGAGAACTCCCCCCCTTGTGTGGGTCACAGGTCTCCTAGTCCAGATAGGTGTCCTGGCATCTCCTCGGCAACTCCCCTCAGTCTCTGGTTGAGATGACCTTGGTTCCCACAGGGTGGTCTGTTGTCTGGCATTCCAGATTCCCTCCCCTTCCCTCCCACACTGCGGAAATCTGAGAAACGGAAAGATGGCTGTGGCAGGCCTGATCCACTTTCCACCTCTGTGGTGGCTGCCTTCCCTTTGCAGCCTTGGGCACCTCTAGGTCTCAGCCCTGCGATGCCCAGCTGGAGGGCACCATCCCTGCATCCAACTCGGACCCGTGTCTCTTAAGGTCCTGCTTCCCTCTTGCCCGCTTTCCATCCGTCTTCCCTTGGCTGTGTCAACCCTCCAACTCGTTCTTTCTCAACCTCAGGGACGTTAAAATGTACGCACTTCAATTCCCAGAATGCCTCAGCTAGGGCGCTTTAAGACCAGTGGACTTTGATTCCCAGGATTCCAGAGCAGCCAGTTTTAAGAGATGTGGACTTCCGTTGGGGGGAATTTCAGATTGTGTTTTGAGAGATGTGGACTTTTAACTCCCAGAATTCCCCAGCCAGCTTGGGTGGCTGGGGAATTCTGGTCATTGAAGTCCATAAGTCTTAAGTTGCTGGCATTCTGGGAGTTGAAGTCCACACATCTTAAAGTTTCTGAGGTTGAGATCTGACTCTTCCTTCTTCCATTTCACTCGAAACCCCCTATTTAATTCCTTACATTTCTGCTTCCCTTTTCCCTCCCATCTTTTGCGTGTTACACCGCCCTGAACATGAGCCCAGAATCCCTTTGTCCTTTCCCTCGGCCAGGGACCCATCCCACCCTTCTTTTCCTGTCCTTTTCCTGGTTACACTCATGTTTTCTCCAACCCAGATAATATTTTTTTTCCAAGGAGGGCAAATAAACAAATCCTGAGAAACTCACTCTTTCGTCCTGTGTTAAGTCAGGTTGTTCAGGCAGGCGATTGAAAAACAGATCGCTACTTTTGATCAACTTTTCGGAGCAAGGTGTTGACCTGATCTGGATGAGTTGAATTAGTCTTTATCTGCCACTGGAAGAATGTTGGAAGGAGTAGGTATGGGTATCTCAGAGATGGGCCGTTTGTCCAAAGGAAAGCCCCGTGTGGGTAGCTCAAAGATAGGCCCTTATTTGCCCAAAGGAAAACCCCACGGTGCTGAATAAGCCTCTTCCCTAGACAATGCTCGCTTTCAGCCTCAACAATTCCAGGGTGCAAGAGACGAGGGATGATTCACATTCGCTTCCATGAACCAGATTTGAAGTCGGTGTTTTTTTCTCTTCTCAAAGAGCTCTCAGACCAAATTAGACCAGGAGCTAAATGCACCTTTCTGAAAACCCGCAAGCAATTTCGCTCTGGCTGGTTCTTTTGCTCAAGACTTCCCTTATCTTAGACTTCAGGGCCTGCAACCTGATTTGTGGCTGATTGTCTTCCTGCTGGAAGTCGCTCCACTCATTTCTGGCCACCTCTCTCTCTCCCACCCTCCTTCCCTCCCTCCCTCTCTATCTCTCTCTCTGCAGTCTTGAGAAGGAGTTGGTGGGTTTTTTTTCCTCTTGAAGCCACTGTTTTGTAAAATGTTGGAGGGTGTTTATAGAATTGTGTACAACTTGTAACTTCAGCTTAACACTCTGTTTCAAACTCCTTGGCTTGTTTTGTTAAAAGCTGGATTTGTGTATGTTAATGTAGCCAAAAAACCTTACTGAAGAGAGTTCAGTGTTTAATTTGGATAGGTGGGATGCATTTTGGATGAATGCGTGGCCCGTGCGTGGCGCATGGTTCCGTGGCTTTATAATTCTGAATGATAAAATCGTGGATTATATCTTTTTTTTTATTATTATTATTATTATTATTATTATTATTATTATTATTATTATTATTATTATTATTTTATATTGTTGTTTTTTGAATCTCAAAAGTTTTATTTTCTTTTAAAACAAACATTTCATCATTCCTCAATCAGTGAGACATCGGAGCACAATTTTTTTGTGTGTCAAAATAGTTCTAGTTTACCACCAAATTCTTGTCTAGCCTAATGTATACCCCTCCCTCCCTCCCCCCAACCCCCCTCCTCCTTCCCCACCCCCCGACTTCCCAGAACCCGTACACGGTATGGATTTTTAACAAACACAGTCTAAAATCTATTGAGAAAAAAGAAATAAAGAAATTAATGACATCTCTACATTGATCTTAGGTTCTTCTTGCTGAGCTAACTTTAAACAATTTAAACCATTTCTGATCTTAAGCATAGGCTAACTGGAATTTCTTGGTCCCGTGTTTATTTTGTATATAGTCAATCCATTTTTTCCAGTCTCGTTTATATCTCTCATTTGAGTGATCTTTAAGATACGCCGATATTTTAGCCACCTTCGGCTAAGTTTGTAACTTTCAATGTCCATTCTTGGATTGTAGGCAAGTCTTCCTTCTTCCAGTATTGCGCCACCAACAGCCTTGCTGCCGTTATTAGGTGCAGAATCAAGTTAGTCTCTACCACTGTAAAGTCAATACTTGTACCTAGTAAAAATCGTGGATTATATCATGAGCTTTTAGGGCTAAGGCTCTGGTGATGCGGCAGTCACTTTATAAGGCGTCTTAAGCTTCCATAACCATGTCTTATTTTCTTTTAACCACCGAAATAAGCGCTTGTCCTCATTTTTGGGGAGGGCTTATTATTTTTGAGGTGCAGGAGGCAGCCAGCATGGTCATCTCATGGCTGCTGCATTGCAATATTTTTGGGGAGGGCTTATTTTAGGGCATGCATTCAAAAGCCCAATTGGGCTTATCATCCAGGGAAGTCTTATTTTGGGGAAAACGGGGTAGGAATCAGGTTCATTTGTGCAATATAGGGAGTCCATTTGAGGCTCCATCTTCACCTGAGATATATTCTCGTACTTTCCCCAGGGGAAGGAATCTGTGGCTAGGCGTATATTTCTTAGGGAAGCTACCTCTGCAGTTGTAACTCAGAAACGCAGCTCTCGGTCTGTCTTTTTCACAGTTGGCCGGCCTCCGAGGAACAGAGTCTCTGGATCATAAAAATGGATGCTGTCAACGAGGCAGATTCCCTTTCTGAATGTTCCCACAGTCAGAAATGGGCAGGCGAAGAACCTCAAGAGAGGGAAGCCATGTTGGATGCGGCTTTAGTATTCCGGTTATTGCTTTGCAAGATCGTTTTTTGGTTGAACAGTGGGGCAGACTGGACGTGTGTGTGTGTGTGGTGTTTGTGTGTGTTGTAAAAGCCTCTCTTGTTTTGCTAAAGAAGCTGCTCATCGGACAAGCCTTTATAGCATTAATGGTTTCAGTCTTAAGGGCCTCTGGTTTAAGTCTACTCCGATGCACTAACGCAAAAGATAACTTGTTAAGTCTGTCTGTGGCTCAACCTTCCTCGCAGAGAGAGAATGAGGTTGCATCTTTTCCAATTGTGCATTTTGGGTGGCTCCTTGTCATCTTTGGAAGGAGTCTCCTTTGGGCTAACTTCTGCAGTTTCAGCCAGTTGAAGCATTAATCTGACGAAGGGATTTTTCCCTTGTTGGATGACAAGGAAGTCCCCCTTTCTTAGAGCCGGGCCATTTTGGAAGTCTGCCTTGCTTGGGTCTCCTCCTGTAGCCATTCTCCTCCTCGTTGCTCAGAGAAAGTCCCCTCTCTCTCTTTTTTAAAAAAAAGATTTTTATTAACAAACATATAAAATACACACACACACACACCAAAATTAGACGTACACCACATTTATACAATACAATACGAACAGGAGCTTCCTGTTCTTTCTAATAGCAATCATCAATCGATACCACTCACCTTATATTGTTTCCCCTTCTACTGTATTTCATTTGGATTTCACCACTCTTAACCCTCTTATTTTACTCATAACTATTGTTTTTTGAGTTTTGTTATATTCCTTCATTGATTTTTGTTTCTTTCCTCCATCCACCTATACCACTGATCCCATATCTGGTAGAATTCTGATTCTTCTTTTCCCTGGATTTCTTTAGTTAGTTTGTCCATTTCGGCACAGTCCAGAACCTTTCTTATTATTTCATCTTCGCTTGGGATTAATTTGTTTTTCCATTTCTGGGCAAAGGCGATCCTTGCCGCCGTAATTATATGTAGTATTAAATACTGGATTTCTTATTTATTTATTCATTTAATTGCTTTGTATGCCGCCCACTCTCGAGACTTAGGGCGGCTTACAGGTAAAAAAAAAGGGAAAGGGAGACATACAGAAAAAAAATAAAAAAACAACATTAAAAATTCCACCACATTCATAACTTAAGGCCTGCCAGAACAGCCAGGTCTTAGTTGCTTTGCGGAAGGGTAGTAAGGGTCCGGATCTCAACGGGGAGATCGTTCCAGAGGGCCGGAGCAGCTACAGAGAAGGCCCTCCCCCGGGGGGGCGACATTGACCGGCAGATGGAAAAAATACAATTTTTTTTGTATTTCGCAGACATAATTCCTAATAAAAAAACGAAACTCCCCTCTCTTAGCTGTGCTCCCTGCCAAAAAAAGGAAGAAGGTGAAAAACCCTTCCATCTCCTTGCGCACATATAAACCCACCAGAGGGGGTTTATGGCTGTTTTATTACCTACCGCTGCTTTGGCCAAAGAGCCCGAGAGAAATCTCATCTCTGGAATAGCTTTTTACGGCCATCACGGCATTAGGCCTGGTCACTCTTGGGTCCGGCATCATTGGGCAATCAGAAGTTACGTCCCCCCCCCCCCCCCGATGCAGCGCAGGGAAAGGTAGAAATTTTACATTCGGAGGCCACACCGTTCTGTCGTGACTCAGCAGCAGTCTCCTGTGAGTCTTTCCAGGATGCAAGATTAACTATGCAGCTGGGGCTCATTAGGGGATAAAAGGGCGGACGGTGCCACGCCCTGGTTGCAGGAGTCAACGTTCCTTGGTTCGTTCAAC
Source organism: Thamnophis elegans (assembly GCF_009769535.1). Lineage (NCBI taxonomy): Eukaryota > Metazoa > Chordata > Lepidosauria > Squamata > Natricidae > Thamnophis > Thamnophis elegans. The sequence goes on from NC_045552.1 coordinate 55,915,942, forward strand.
ATCGATTGATCATCAGTCGTGGTTTATGTAAGATACACTTGGAGAAGTGCTTTGTTTTCTGTAACCCTGATTCAAGGATACACTTGGAGAAGTGCATTGCGTGTAAGAGTTTTGCTTTGTATTCTGTTATCTGCTTGAAAGAGACTTCGTTTCTGTTTATTTTGGGGCTCGCAGCCAGTCTGAGCCGAGAACTGATAAAGAGAGTTCCTTTTAAGTTTGTTTGCCTGTCGTCTGTTAACGAGCGGAGAAGGGGGGACAGAACACCGTTCTATCCCCAACAGGGGAAGGAAGCAATGGGAATCGGCTGTCTCTTTGAGCCTGTGAAGTGACAGCCAGCTGCCGTGTTTCCCCCAAAATAAGACAGGGTCTTGTTTTCTTTTGAAAACCCCCTCCAAAAATAAGCCCTTGGTCTTATTTTCGGGGAGGTCTTACTATATTTGAGGTGCAGGAGGCAGCAAGTGTGGTCATCTCATGGCTTCTGCTGTGATGCAATATTTCCAAGGGAAGGGCTTATTTTAGCGCATGTGTGCAAATCCCCAATTGGGTTTATTATCCATGGAGGTCTTATTTTCAGGGAAGTAAGGGAGGATGGACCCAGCACGGGGCTTGGGGAAGCCAGGGGCTTCTGTTCCCCCAATCAGTGTTTGAGAGTAAAGAAGGAAGTGACTGAAATTGCGTTCAAAAACTTGGCCCAGTGAAAAACTGCCGCTCCAACTAGTTGCAGTGGAGACCCTTACCGAGAAGAAATCCAGCGAGTAATGGGGGGGACGCTTGGGCTTGTGGTCAACCCAGAGGGCAGGTCATCTTCCCCAGGGGCTGAGCCAACAGGAGCCGCTTCCTTTGAACTGGAGGACGAGAGCAGGAATCTTAGTTCTTAAATGGCTGGTGGGTGTTTTTTTCCTCCTGGTCTTATCAGGCCCGTGTCTTTGTTTTCCTCCACTAGGTCGCCAACGAAAGTCACGGGGACGTCAGCACTGAAGGTGTGTCTCTTTGTGTCAATATTTGTGCCTTGCAGCCGCAGCCACCGCCTCGTTGTGGGCAGCCTTTCTCCCTATTTGAAGGCCTCAGAACTGCAGCACCATCGCCAGCTAGGCAGGGAAGCGGGTCGGGAGGGAATTGCCTGGACTTCCCCCTCTTAAAACATATAATTCATATAATTCAGGCCCTCTGGCCTACTGACTGGCAGGGGGGTGGGTGAGAAGAGCTGGGGCAGGGGGTTGTCTGTCCCTTCGAGGTAACCAGCGGACTTCAACTCCCAGAATTCCGAGCGTGTCGACTAGGGAGTTCTGGGAGTTGAAGTCCGCCTGACGCAAAGCTGCCACGATTAAGAGACGCGTCGTCATGCGTGTCTCCTTCAATAACCAAGGAAGAAAACTCCCAGCTCCATTGTTTGTGGAATTGAAGATACCTTTACTTGGTTATGAAAAGGTAGCGGCGAAAGGAAAGCAGGATCTGAGCCAAAAAGGCGGCGAATACACACACATCAAACGTTTACCCAGCGCCCTCCCCCCAAATCGCCCCAATCCAATGGCCAATCTGCAACTCCCAAAGGTGTCACGTGGGGTGCATCTTCAAAACCCTATGTAGAGACATAGGGTTTCCCATAGAAACCATAGGTTTCCCATCCCAAATACCTCAAGCCCCCTCCCTCCCCCGTTTCTATGGCAGCCGATAGCAAGCAAGCGAAGGCACAAGTTCCTAGAGCCTCCCATTCTTATCTGCCCTTGGGATTCCGGACACGAGGAGGCGGCTCTTTAACTTTTTGAGAAAAGGCAGCCAGTGCCAAGGTACTTAGCTGCCACTAGGATATCAGCCATATCAAGGTCGGCTTTCTCCAACTCGTCCTTCCGCCTGGCCAGAGGCAACAGTGACCACTCTCCCCCTGCCCAGCCCAGCCACTGGACTTAAAGCTCTTGCGACTTCTGATGGCGAGGCTGATTGCCTGTGATCCTGTTTTCCAGGAGCCGGACGGAGGTTCTCTGGTGGACGAGCATGAAGGAGGGAAAGACCTGGACATCAAGCAGGACGACCCCAAAAAGGTTTGTTTCCGCGGGACTTAAAATTAGCCACGAACAGACGGCCAAAGGGCTGGCGGGATGGCTCTTTCTCGTAAGCCACTGATGGGAAAGCTCCGTTTCGCTTTCGCCACCTCTTGATCCTCAAGATTGAAGTGGTTTATGTACTGCAGTTTTCGGAGTATAGGACGCACCGGTGTATAAGACGCACCAAGATTTTGAAGAGGCAAATTAAAAAAAAAGTTTTAGCACTTTGCAGACCTCCCAAAAACGGGCCCGTTTTTTGTCAAAAAAAGGGCACGCATAGCCTTTAGGAGGCTTATAGAGTGTTCCTGGGGATTGGGGGGGGGGCAAAAACGAGCAAAAGACAGCCATTTTTTCACTCCGTTTTGCCCTCCCCAGCCCCCAGGAACACTCTATAAGCCTACTAGAGGCTACGGGCATTTTTGCAAAGGGGGCAGGATTTCGGGAGGCAAAAAAAAATGGTGTATTCAGTGTATAAGACACACCCAGATTTTCACCCTCTCTTTTTGAGGAAAAAAAGGTGCATCTTATACTCTGAAAAATATGGTATTTCTTTCCAGGATAGGATGTGCTGGAGAGAGAATTTTTTTTTCTTTAAGGGGTTGTGGTTCCGAAAGAGTTTGTGTCTTTATTTTGAGGCCTGCGAAATGGGAACGGATATCAGAACCATTAAGCTGCAGAGGTTACGCAACGCACGGTTGTTTACGCTCAAGATTTCTTCGGGGTTTGACGTCGCCAGAGTGCGTCGTCTGCAGCCTGTGCTTTTGTCGGCCATATTATTCCCCCTGTAAATATTGACAGGTGAATCTGAGGCCCCTCGTTCAAAAGGGAATCAGCCGAATTCAATGCGAGCATAGCAGCAGCAGAGAATTAAAGCAAGCATGGTGGGCTCCTGCGTTTTCAGCTCCGATTCGGCTTCCCTGTGACAAGGTGGAAGTTACGGGGGGTTGCGGCTTGCTATTGCTACGATTATTTAGTGTTTTTTAAAAGGGGGGTGGGATTTGGTCTGTTTAGAGAAGAGTTCCTGTGTTTCCCCTATACTGGATATTTGGGAAGTTTCTTTCAAGGTTAAATCCGATGCTGTATACCAAGGCTCTCCAAACCTGGCAACTTTGAAGACTCGTGGACTTCAACTCCCAGAATTCCTCAGCCAGCCGGCTGAGGAATTCTGGGAGTTGAAGTCCATGAGTCTTCAAAGTTGCCAAGTTTGGAGACTTCTGCTATAAGCCCAAGGCAAGCAGCCCTCCGCTTACAAGTCATGTTAGAACCTGCTCGTTGTCATTCTGTGACGGAGGAACCATGGCACAGGTGGCACACGGAGCCATATTGGTGGGCACGCCAGCTCAGCTCCGGCACGCATGTGTGCACTGGCCAGCTGATTTTTCACGCCTTCTATGCCCAACAGAAGTGGGGAAACAGGCTGTTTTTGGCCTCTGGGTTGCGGGAAGCCATTTTCACCCTCCCCAGGCTTCTAGAAAGGCTCTCGAGCCTGGGGAGTGCGAAAAACGGACCTTCCGCTCTGACTTGAAGTTGGCAAACAGGTTGTTTTCAGCCTTTTTTTTTGTGGGGGGAGGCTTTTTTTGCCATTCCCGGGCTCCTAGAAAGGGTCTGGCACCTGGGGAGGGCGAAAACGGGACCACTGCCATCGCGTGCCAAAAGGGGGGGTTGCATGAGGGGAGTTGTGCACGAATGCGGGGGCGGGGAGGGTGCATAGAATCACGGGGTGGGCACGCACACACATGCCCCCGTGCTCCCCCCGCTTTTGGCTGGCGATGGCAAAAAGGTTAGCCATCCCTATTCTAAGTTGTGACTAAGTTGTGACTATAAAGTGGTTATTATAATAATAATAATGAGCTATCCGCACAAATGCCATTAAGGCCAAAATCGAAAAATCCTCTGATGATGCCAAATGCAGACTTTGCAAAGAAGCTGATGAAACTGTTGATCACATACTCAGCTGCTGTAAAAAAATCACTCAGACTGATTATAAATTGCGGCACAATTCAGTAGCACAAATGATCCATTGGAATTTGTGCAAAAATTATAATATTAAAACAGCAACAAACTGGTGGGAACATCAGCCTGAAAAAGTCACCGAAAATCAGATGGCCAAGATCTTGTGGGATTTTCACATACAAACGGAGAAAATACTGGGGCATAATACACCAGACATCACACTGGTTGAGAAAAATAAGGTCATAATCATAGACATCGCAATACCAGGTGATAGCAGGGTCCGACGAGAAGGAATATGAAAAAATCGTGAAATATCAGGACTTAAAAATCAAAATTCAACAATTATGGCACAAACCAGCAGTGGTAATTCCAGTGGTAATTGGCACACTGGGTGCTATTCCAAAAGCACTGGAATTACATTTAAAACAGTTAAAAATTGACAAAATCACCATCAGTCAAATGCAAAAAGCCGCACTGCTTGGATCCGTACGCATATTACAAAAATACGTTACGACGTCCTAGGCCCCTGGGTGGGGCCCGACTAGTAACCAATGCCAAATCCGGCGAAACAACTGGCCGCTGTGATACAATTCTGTTGTTGCGAATAATAATAAGTAATTATTAAGCGAACTCGATGGTCTGACTGCAGTTCATTTGCTCTTGATTTGCTCTTTAGATCATTGACCACATCATAGAAGAAAGCCAGAAAGCCAATCGGCTGGAGGATGACCGCTTGGCCCCTCCCGAAAAGGAACTGACCCACCCCTCGTCTCACGCAAACCCTTGGGTCTCCGGAGCGGATCTCCTCCAACACATTCCCAAACTCTTAATCGCAGAAGCCCCAACGCAAGGGCCCCGCGAAGCCCCCGAGGGTCTGGCCAACGGCGTGACGTCCCAGGAGGCCTCGCCGCCTTCCAGCAACGAGGGGGCAGATCACCCCAGAGGGGAAGATGGCGTCATCTCCGCAGGAAGCCCAAGCGAGAGCCAAAAGCAAAAAGCCGATGGAGGAGACCCGGCAGGAGAGGAGGAGGAGGAGGACGAAGGCCACCAGACCGCCGACCTGAGGCTGCCAGATGGCTTCGACCAGGTCCCGTCCTCCGATCCCCCACTGCCCCAAGGCTCCTCGGCCACCGACGAGCCGCCTCCAGCCAAACCCCCCCGGCAGCTAACCATGGAGCCGGATATTGTGGCTAGCACGAAGAAGTCTGGCCCGGCCAGGCCCCCGCCTCCCGTGGCCCTCCCGCCCCCCAGGCCACCACCCCCTGCCCGGCCGGCCCCCCCACCGAGGAAGAAAAAGAGCGACTCGGAAATCGAGACCGGCAAGATTCCCGGCCTGGAAGGCAAGTTTCGATTTCCTTAGCCGAATCCTCCCTGAGGGGTCCCAGTCGGTCCGCTCCACCCACCCACCCCTTTCAACTCCTGTCTTTCTCCCGCAGTTCCTCGGGATCCTTTTCCCCTCGGCGGCCTCCTGACCCCCAACGCCTCCCTGGACGCCATGGCCAAAGACTCTCAGCCTTCCCTGGACCTGGCGAGCGCCACCAGCGGCGATAAAGTGGTCACTGCTCAGGTGAGAAAATGGCGAGTGGAGGTTGGCCAGACCACTCCGGTCGGGGTTTGGGGGGGGGGAAGGATGTGCTGCAGCCTCGGAGAGTGGGCTTAAAGGGGGTGGGGGGCTCACCAAACGCCTGGGGGTAGGGGGTGCCTCTTAGAAGAGATTAGACATTCTGTGCATGTACAAAGCCAGAATTCCTGAGAGAAGATGGACCACCGTCCAGCTGAAGCCACTGTTTGGAGAAGGCTGTATTTGATTGGCAGGGAGGTGACAATGCCAGCATGCTCGATCTCCCCCTTCCCCCCTCCAAGGGTCCTAATCTAGAGTCATGTTCTTGCTATTTTGCAAATCCTGTAGATGCTCGCTCTCAAATCAGAGGTCAAACCTCGTGGTTGAGAGACTAGAAAGAGTGCAGAGAAGAGCAACCAGGATGATGAGGCGACTAGGGACGAAAACATAGCAATAGCAGTTAGACTTATATACCGCTTCATAGGGCTTTCAGCCCTCTCTAAGCGGTTTACAGAGTCAGCATATCGCCCCCACAGTCTGGGTCCTCATTTCACCCACCTCGGAAGGATGGAAGGCTGAGTCAACCCTGAGCCGGTGAGATTAGAACCGCTGAACTGCAGATAACAGTCAGCTGAAGTGGCCTGCAGTACTGCACCCTAACCACTGCGCCACCTCGGCTCTTAGGAAGAACGGAAGAACGGTTGCAGGAACTGGGCCTGGCTAGTCTAGTGAAGAGAAGGACCAGGGGAGACAGGATAGCAGTCTTCCAATATTTGAGAGGCTGCCAGAGAAAGTAGGGAGTTGAGCTATTTTCCAAAGCATCTTTGAAGTCCAGAAAAGGAAGAATGGATAGAAACTGACCAAGGAGAGATTCAACCTGGAAATAAGGAGGAACTTTCTGACAGTGAGAACAATCAACCAAAGGAACAGAAGTTGCCTTCGGAAGTTGTGGGAGCTTCATCCCTGGAGGCTTTCCAGAAGAGACTGGACTGCCACCTGTCAGAAATGGTGTAGGGTCTCCTGCTTGGGTGTGGGGTTGGACTAGATGACCTACAAGGTCCTTTCCAACTCTGTTAATCTGCATTTGTATCTAAGAAGCTTCTTCAGTTCTGGCTCAATGGAGGAGCATGGAAGGATTTGGTCAGAGGTGTTCACTTTCCTGTTAGCATCTTTGCGAGGGATGCAAAAGTAGGAGGCCACCATATTGCAAGCCTTAAAAGGGAAGCCCCCCCCCTTTCTAGTTTTCTAGTCTGGCCTTTGTCCCCATCCTCTTCGCAGGACAGGTGGGATGGGGGATGGGGAGTGGGTCTCCCGCCTCTTTCTGATTTGCATTTCGTGCGCCTCCTTTAATTGCAGGAGAACGGGAAATCGGCAGACGGTCAGGTGGTGTTGAGCGAAGTGATCGGACCCCAGAGACCCAGATCGAACTCGGGGCGAGAACTCACAGACGAGGTAGGCTTGGCCGCCCTGGGCCCCTTTGCCTTTGCAGATTGGTCATGGCTGATGGAGGGATTGGGCGGGGGGGGGGGGGCTCTTCCCAGCCATGGTTCCTGCAGAGCTGTGTCCCGTCCAGAGGTTTGCCAGCTGGAAGCCCCTCTAGGCAAAAGGGATCAGCTCTTTGTGGTCGCAGAAGAAAGGGCCCTTCCCTTGTAAAGGCCTAGTGACCCCTCCGGTTTGCCCCTTCGATGCATCTTGACCCAAATCCATCTTGTTGTGGCCTGCCGGCGGCCAGAAGAGCTGGCAACAGAGTCGGACAGTGAGGAGGTTGGGGAGGAACATGGGCCAGTCCTGGGGGTTGATGAAAGTTCAGACGAGGGCTCTGCGTCGGAGGCAGAGAGGGAGCTAAACAGCAGTGAGGCAGAGGAACAGCTGGAGCCTGTTCCCAGTGTGCGGATGCGCAGAGCTGCCAAAAGACAAGAACAACTAAGAAAGCAGGGTTGACTTGGGTGTAAAGCCACACCTTGGAGGTGATTGGCCCCTCCCATAGGAAACAAAAGAGGAGCGAACGGGGAGCGGGCTTTTGCCGGGAACAATTTGTTCCTTCGGTCATTTCAAGAGTGGAAAGTTCTGTTTGTGACTATAAGAGACTCTGTGCCAAGTTTTGCCTTGCCCTGCATTTGGAAACTAGTTATCCAAGCGAGATAAGGTTCGTGTGGATAAACATTCCTCTGAAAGACTGTTTGCTAAGCCTTGCTGACTGTGAATGAAAGGAATTCACAGTCATGTAAATAAAAGAGGTTTTGCCGGGACCAAAAGTCTGCTTCATGCTTGTTAAGGAAGATTGAGTCAGAACACGTCTCCATCCCTCGACTGCCACCCTGGAAGGATCCCAAAAGATGAAGCTCACCGCTCTCTCTCCTGCCCTTCCCTGTAGGAAATCCTGGCCAGCGTCATGATCAAGAACCTGGACACGGGCGAGGAGATACCCCTGAGCCTGGCGGAGGAAAAGCTGCCCACGGGCATCAACCCCCTAACATTGCATATCATGCGACGGACGAAGGAATACGTCAGGTACGGTGGTGCCCACTGCCCATTTCTCTTGCTTGCCCCACTCAGCGGCTGCCCCCGAGCACGCATGGGGCTGCAAGGAGGCGCATGAGCCACAGGGCCACAGCTCTTTGGGGCTCCTGGTCATGCTCACCACAGCCGAGAAGGACTGAAGGTTAGCAGTGGCCTCCTGCAGCCACTGGTGCCACCTTTACCTCCAAAGGCTGAGCCTGGCACACCACAGTCTTCCTCTTCGATGCCCCAAAGATTTTGGGTCCTCGGTTATCTAACACTGAACCTCCCCCCCTTCCTTCCCGCTTGCCTTGCACAGTAACGACGGGGCCCAGTCGGATGATGAAGACAAAATGCAGCTGCAGCAGAGCGACACCGATGGGGGCCGTTTGAAACAGAAAACGTGAGGCTCTTTGGGTGAAAGGTGGTGGGGTGTCTGTCCATTTTATTAGTGGGGTTTTGGGGGAAAATCAGGACTGACCGAAATGGCTTCAGCCTGCAAACCAGAACAACTGTTTTCAGGGATGTTTTTTTTGCTCCTCCCATTTCTGTCCTCTTTCTCGGAGGTTTCTGGAAGTTGTGGCCCATCAGTGGCCAGCAGAGCTGGCAGCAGATTCGGACAGTGAGGAGGGTTGGGGAGGAACCTGGGCCAGTCCTGGAGTCTGGGGAAGGCTCGGATGAGGGCTCTGTGTTGGAGGCAGAGAGGGGGGCAGGGCTGTATACCAGTTATCAGTTGCCTTCAGAGTCAGACATCAGTGAGGCAGAAGAACAGCTGGAGCCTGTTCCCAGTGTGCGCGTGCACAGAGTTGCCGGACAAAGGGAAGAGCTAAAGAACAGGGGTCAACTTGGGAGAAAGGCCACAGGTGGACGATGAATGGCCCCTCCCAGAGGAAATAAAAGAGGAGCGAAAGGGGAGTGGAGTTTGCAGGAGACCGTTAGTTCCCTTAATTGGTTCCTGACTCTCCGAGACTCCTTGCCAAGTTCTGCAGAGATCGTCCTGGCAGCTCTCCAAGCCAGATAAGGTCTGCGACTGTAAATCCTCCCTTGAAAGACTTTGCTGGAGGTGAATGAGCAGAACTCACAGCCTATGTCAGGACAGCCCCCCCCAATTTTCTCAGGGACACAAGGCTACCAGCCAGACCTCTCCCTAACCCTGCCTTGAGCTTCCAAAGCAATCACGGACTCGTCTCATGGCAGAAAAATCAAGCTTTCAAGGTTTTCGGTCTGAATCCCTCCAGATGTAGCTTTGCCCCACAAGCCCGTCCGTCAAACAGGCTGAAGAGGCAGGGGGGGGCGGGGGGGACTCCGAAAGGAGATCCAGGCCGACCAAAACAGCTGGCCATGGAACTTTTTTCTTTCCTTGGCCTTACGAAGGACGCAGCTGAAGAAATTCCTGGGCAAATCGGTCAAGAGGGCTCGTCATCTGGCCGAAGAGTACGGAGAACGGGCCGTCAACAAAGTGAAGAGCGTTCGAGACGAAGGTGGGTAAGGCAGGGAGTCGGGGGGGGAGAGCGGGGAGCTTCTCCTGAAGCCTAAAGTGGATGGGGGGAGACAGGGCTGAATTTATGAGTTCCGCTACCTTTGTTTGATAAAGACCCCATCCCTTCCGTGGTTGCACGGAGGAGACCATCTTACCCAAAGTCTGTAGGAATGATTCAAACCTTGCCGGAAGGGCCCACCGCTGGTTTTGCAAGCCAACACCCCCCACTCCACTTCCTGGTGTTTCACCCTTGGCATTCCTGGGTCAAAATGGAAGTCAAAGCAAGGAAAAGCCTCCCCCCCCTCCCTCCTTGGCACAGAACAGCTTCCATGCCCGCCTCGCCATTTCTTTGCATCCAAAGGTGCTGTTTAAAGGCAGAATGATTGAGGAAATTCTAGGGTTTGGGTTTTCATTCTTGCCAGCAACCTCCGGAGTGTGTCATTGTGAGAAGGCCACGTTCATTTACTGATTAGCCTTTAGGACATAACATAACAAGGTTCAAACATCAATTACCAATAAAGTTCTATGCAAACGATTTAAAACAAGAACAGGGTAAAAATACGATAGTTACCATATTTTTCAGAGTATAAGACACACCTTTTTAAACCCAAAAAAGGGTGAAAATCTGGGTGTGTCTTATATATGGAATAGAAGCATTTTTTGGCCTCCCAAAACCCCTCCCTCTTTGCAAAAATGGCCATGCATAGCCTTTAGGAGGCTTCCAGAGTGCTCCTGGGGGCTGGGGAGGGCAAAAATGAGCGAAAAACAGGAGGCACTCTATAAGCCTCCTAAAGGCTATGCGTGCCATTTTTTTGACAAAAAAAAACATTTTTGGAAGGTCTGCAGAGTGCAGAAACTTTTTTTTTAATTCACCCCTTCAAAATCTTGGTGCGTCTTATACTCCGAAAAATTCAGTATAGGATAAAATACAATCATTTGATACATAAATATGTCAAATAGAAGATGTATCCTCACATGCTCTCTCTCTCCCTCCCTCCCTCCCTTCCCTCTCTTTTTCTTTCTTTCTCTCTCCCCCTCTCTTTATTTCTCTTTCTCGTTCTCTATCTTTCTCTCTCTTCTTTCTCTTTTTTCTTTCTCCCCCTCTCTCTTCCTCCCTCTCCCTCTACCCCCCCTCTCTCCCTCTCTCTTTTTCTTTCTCTCTCCCCCTCTCTTTATTTCTCTTTCTCGTTCTCTATCTTTCTCTCCTTTGTCTTTTTCTCTTTCTCCCCCCTCTCTCTTTCTCCCTCTACCCCCTCCCTCTTTCTTTCTCTCTCTCTCTCTCAGTCTTCCACACGGATCAAGACGACCCGTCGTCCAGCGATGACGAGGGCATGCCGTACACCCGGCCGGTGAAATTCAAAGCCGCCCACGGCTTCAAGGGGCCCTACGACTTCGAGCAAGTGAAGGTCGTGCAGGATCTCAGCGGGGAGCACATGGTGAGCTGCGTCACCACCTCCACCTCCTCCTCCCCGGTGGTCTGGCCAGAGGGGCTGTGCACGCGCGCGCCATCCTTCGAGCACAGGGGCTCCTTAAACCCAAATTTGCCGTTTCGGACAGGGGGCCGTCTGGACCATGAAGTTTTCGCACTGCGGCCGGCTGCTGGCCTCCGCGGGCCAGGACAATCTCGTGCGCATCTGGGTGCTGAAAACAGCGTTTGATTATTTCAACAACATGAGGATGAAGTACAACTCGGAAGGTGCCTCCCTCTTCTGCTTGGGCAGCAGGGCAGCCGGGCTCACCTGGAGCAGGGAGCGGGGGGTGGTCCTTCCGAGAAGCCCCTTTCAGCTGATGTCCTGTCTTGCCTTCCAGGCCGCGTCTCCCCCTCCCCGTCCCAAGAAAGTTTGAACTCAGCCAAGTCGGATAACGATATGGGGGTGAGTCGGGCGGCTGTGCCCACAAGGTTGGCTCCTTGGAGTTTTCTGTCCTTCGGTGTTTCTCCTGGGTTCCACCACAAAACCGCGTTCGACTAAAGCGCACTCAACGAAACCGCGTAGCTGACGTCATCACAGGGCGACAACAGCGCGGAGACAGAAGCATGCTGTAAACGCTAAACCTAAAATTAACCCCTAAACCTAAACCTAACCCCCCTAAACCTAATCCTAAACCTAACCCTAAATCTAACCCTTAACCTAAACCTAACCCTAACCCTTAACCTAACCCTAAACCTAACCCTTAACCTAACCCTTAACCTAACCCTAAACCTAACCCTAACCCTAAACCTAACCCTTAACTTGAATCGGCTTGCTTTCAAAGTGCTATTTAAAGCGCCCTTCTTTCTCCGCGCTCACTGTTGTCGCCCTGTTGATGACGTCAGCGACGCGGTTTAATCGGGCGCGCTTTAGTCGAGCGCGGTTTTGTCGTGCCACGCTTCTCCTGCACGCGCGAAAGACCTCTTTGCAGCCCCCACGGTAGCCAGCAGGGGTGGTCAGCTTGGCTGTGCCGACTGGGAGATTCTGGGAGTTGAAGTCCACCCCTCTTAAAGCGGCCGAGGACTGAGAAAACAAGAGTTTCAGAGAGGAATGGCGTCAAAATATGCACCGCCACTTTTCCTCCTCTAGTTGCAAAGGGTTCAAATCAGTTTTCCTTGGTGGGAACAACCAGGAATTGGGGCGGGGGCGGGGGGAGGAGTAGGCTGCTCTCCCTGCTTGCATCCAGGAAGAGGAGGCCGGAGGGCTTCCTGTCATCCTTTGGCACCTGCTTTCCAGGTGTGCAGTGGGACCGACGAAGACGCCGATGACAAGAGCACGCCGTTTCGGCAGCGGCCGTTCTGCAAATACAAAGGCCACACGGCGGATCTCCTGGATTTGTCCTGGTCGAAAGTAAGGGATCTCGTTATCCTCTGGCTGTTTGACGTTTTAAAGCAGTGGTGATTTCAACGGTGCGCTGGGGACGGGACGGGACACCGCGCTTCTGCTCCTTCCTGAAGAAAAACCAGCAAAAGAGCTGTAAAATCCTGACCAGCCCCCCCCCCCCTTTTTTTTTTTTTGCCAAAGAAGAGGGAGGAGGGGTCAAAAATGTTCCGCCGTGGTTTTCCTCCAGCCCCGATTCGTTTGGGGGATTCCAACACCAGATGGGGACATTCCCGTTCTCAGTCATGTATATCTCCCGTTATTAGCACAGATGAAATCTTATTTCGCTCCTGCGTTTCTATGGCTGGGGCCACAAGCATTCAGGGTCCCATCCTCCACTCCTCCTTTTTTTTTTTTTAATAAAAAGGGTTTTTTTGTTTTTTTAGTCTCATACATACATTTTACAGGTATGCATTCCCATAGTTATTATTGTATTATAAACCCTTTTAACCAATCGTTTTTCCATCTAAAAAATTAAGATATACAATCGAGATTGCTTGCTTACCATCACTTTTTTTCCCTTTCTCCCTCCTTCCCTCTCCTTTCTTCTTTCCCCCTCTCCTTTCCCTTTCCCTTCTTCCCCTTCCTCTCCCCTGCTCCTCTTTTCCTCTTCATACCCTCTCTCCTCCTCTTCATATCCCTCCCAGTCTTTCTCTCCTTCCCTCTTTCTTCTTTCCCTCTCCTTCCCCTCTCCTCTTCCTCTCTTCCTTTCCTCTTCTCTTTTTCTGGTTGCCCATTTTCCTCTTCCTCCTGTGAGGGAGAAGTTTGATAGATACACAAATAAGGTCCTTCTGTAGTTTGAGCACCCCGGAAATCAACCCTCTGCCTGCTTCCTGTTCCGCAGAATTACTTCCTACTCTCCTCATCCATGGATAAGACCGTCCGGCTCTGGCACATATCCCGGCGGAATGCCTCTGCTGCTTCCAGCACATCGACTTTGTCACTGCGATCGCCTTCCATCCTAGGGTCAGTGACGCCACCCCCACCCCCACCCCGTTTCTTTAATTTTCAATCCACTTTGTGCAGAAAGCAGGTGTTTGTGCACCCTTAGAGGGAAGAGTAGAGATCCGGCATACCCAAATATGGCGGAGGAAGAGTACCGTCTTGGGGCACCGTCTTGGGCCCCGGATTGTCCTCCAGCAGCTGCCAAGATGTCTCTCCCTGGTCGATATCCCGGTTTCTGAGTTGAAAGGGGGGTCAGGGTTCCAAATAGCATCCAAAATTAAATCAGAGTCCAAGGCAAAGTTTTGCTCAAAGTTCCCATTTATTAACAGAGACATGTTGGCACATCTGGGAAAACCCGAATCTGAAAGCTTCCCGGTTTTCCCCACCCAGTTGGAAGTTCGTGACCTTGCCCCACACCCACAAGTCCATCCCGTGGTCCAATCTCCCACTGCCATGCTGGCAGCTTCCACCCAGTCAGATGCAGAGGTGCAAAGAGAAAAGATGACCTTGACTTTCTAGAAAGAATGTTGTTATGGCTACATAGCATCTAACTCCGTCCAATCTCCCTGCTCCCATTTTCCCACTATAGAAAAGGCATAGTAGAATATTAGAAAGTGTGGCAGGCCAGAGATCCAAAAGAAAGCTGGCAGGCCTGACAAGGGCTCTTCTGCCCCCACCCCTTTTTTTTTTTTAGGATGACAGATACTTCTTAAGCGGCTCGCTGGACGGCAAACTTCGGCTCTGGAACATCCCTGACAAAAAAGTGGCCCTTTGGAACGAGGTGGACGGACAGACCAAGCTGATCACTGCGGCAAACTTTTGCCAGAATGGCAAATACGCCGTGATCGGCACCTACGACGGGCGGTGTATCTTCTACGACACAGAGGTGAGCCCCCTGGGACCCCAGCTTTCAGCCCCTGCTGACCCCCCCTTGAGATCTCCGCAGGGCCCACCTCCGTCTCCGCCGTGACCCTTTCCTGAATCGAGGCGTCTTGTGAAACTTTCTTTCTCCCTTCTTCTCTTTAGCATCTCAAGTATCACACTCAAATCCACGTGAGGTCAACCAGAGGACGGAATCGAGTGGGGAGGAAGATCACGGGATCGAGCCCCTGCCGGGTGAAAACAAGGTAGCGACAGGCTAGGCTGAGTCTCAGGGTACGCCCTGCGGGAGGGGATTTACGTGCCCGGGCGGTTTCAACTCATAACGCCCACCGTCACGGAAGGAATTGGGGCCATCAATCTGAGGACAGATATTACAACATTTGAAACACAGGTCAGTCTGAAGGCATTGGCTTCTTGTCTACAAGCTAAGGTCCATCCCGCTTTCTGAATTAGCCAAGAAAGATTCCTGGTTCATTTCCCCCCCTCCCCCAAGAGTATATGGAGAATAAAGCAGTTACAGAGCAGAGCAGGCGGAATCTTGTTAGGTAAGCTCCCCCGTTGGGGGAGTGAGTACGTTCAGAGAAGCGTTGTGAGAGTTGTGTTGGAGAACACACAAACCAGCATGCAGAGACACTGCAGTTTAAATAGGCTTTTATTTTCATGGAAATAGAGGCATCAAACAGTCCAAGTCATACACGGATAATTCAGTCAGTCATCAATGCCTTTCAGTTAAGGGGATAATCCAAATAACATAGTCCAGTATCATTCTAACAGTCCGGTACTCAACGTTTGCTAGCAGTTGCAAAACTTACAATAGCTCATGGCACTTTCTAGCAGCCAGCTTCCAAAAACACTCAGATCAGATCAGCCCAGCATCTACAAAACAGAGAGCTAACAGTCGTTCTGGCTCCCTCTTATGGCCGATTGAGGGAAACAGCAACCAATCACATTTTACAGTATGATTTAAAGAAACAGGTATAGCATTGTTACATGATTTATATATTGCCAATCCAACCGTTAGAATTATATTCCTAACATTCTCCCCTTTGTGTAGGACAATATATAAATCTTACAGTCTAAATCCGTATTCCTCGCAACAACGTTTATGCTTTTTATTACCTTGGGCCTATGTTACCTGTTGGCTTGGCATGAAAACGATGCAATGAACTTCCCCCTCTTTCCCCCGGGCCACCTGACCCTCCACGCTGTCAGTCAATGCCCAATGAAAAATCCTCTGGTTGCTTTGGAAAAGGGACCCTGCCTTTTCCCCTTTTCCATCTCCGTCCGCAGGCCTTGGGCTGATCTCGTGCTCGATTGGCGCTCCTCACAGTCGGGGGCCGGCTCTGCTCCAAACCCAACCCACCCCGAATCCCCCCTCATTCCAATCTCTTCCCCCTCTCCCACCGTTGCCAACGTCAGGCTGGCAAAAGATGCGGTGCGAAGCAGGCAAGCACAATGGACAGCTAATCCCAGGGGTGGCCCAGGAGAGCATCTCCCGCCAGTCTGGGTCCAAAAAGTTGCCAGCCCTTGAACGAAAACGCTTCCTTGCCTCGCTAGAGATCCTGGTGACCTCCAACGACTCGCGCATCAGGCTCTACGATCTGCGGGACCTGTCTCTCTCCATGAAGTACAAGGGTTACGTCAACAGCAGCAGCCAGATCAAAGCCAGCTTCAGGTGAGGAAGGGAGCGGGGAGGTTCAGAGCTCCGGACCAAAGGGCAGGAGGAACGTGTCCTTAATTCGGAGCTGGGGACCGGGCTCCCCTTGACGGGGGCTTCCCCTGAGGTGGGGCTTGGGCAGACGGAACGTGATCTGGAAGCGGAAAGGGCTGTGTCAGAATATTCATGAGCTGGCAGAGACATGGTAACAAGGTCAGCCAATAAATAGGGCTTAGCAACAAGGTCAGCCAATGGGAGCTGAAACAGATTGGAGCCCGGCAGTGGTTTAGCCTTGCAGCTCTGAGTGCTGTGCTGAGAATTGAAACTGAAACTAGTCTGGTATTATTCTGCTCTGAACTGAAACTCAAGTGTTCTCTCTCTGCCTGTGAACCAACTGTTGCAGTAGTGGGTTTCAGAAAAGTTTCGAATCTACTCTGTGGGTGTGGCCCTCCTTTGTGGGAGTGGCTTGCCGGCCATATGACCTGGTGGGAGTGGCTTGCCAGCCATGTGTTTTCTTTCCCTCTCTCTCTCTCCTCTCTCCTCTCTCTCTCTCTTCCTTCTGTCCCTTTTTCCTTTTTTTCTTTCATCTCTCTCACTTTTTCTTTTTTTATTTCTTCCTTTCTTCCTTTCCTCTTTCTTTTTCTCTCTCTGTGTGAGTCTGTGTGTGTGTGTGTGTGTGTGTGTGTCTGTCAGTGGTGGGTTTCAAAAAAATTTGGAACCTCTTCTGTAGGTGTGGCCTGCTTTCCAGGTCCACTGGTGGAATCTCTTCTAACCGGTTTCAGTAAATTTGACGAACCGGTTCTACCGAACTGGTGCGAACTGGTAGGAACCCACCTCTGAACTGTTGATAGGTGTGTGTGTGTGTGTGAGAGAGAGAGGGGGGGGGGAGAGAGAGAGTGTGTGTGTTAATGAATCCTACTGAATCAGTTATCCGTGTGTTCTTTCTGGATTTGATTTTTGCAACAAACCTCTGACGGGGTCTCCTCTCCCTCCCTCCCTCCCTCCCCAGCCACGACTTCACCTACATCGTGAGCGGCTCGGAAGACAAATACGTCTACATCTGGAGCACCTACCACGACCTGAGCAAATTCCTCCTCCGTCAGGAGAATCGCAATGACTTCTGGGAAGGGGTCAAAGGTAAAGCAGAGGTGCCCTCCCCCTTGCCCCCCCGAATGCGCTCTGGGGAAGGGTGGGTTTAAAGCGTCCCTGGGTATTGGTCTAGGACAGCGGGAGTCAGCTGGACCATCACTGTCCGGGGGCCTCAAGAAACAGGTGGCAACCCTTGGCTTGTAAAATCCAGAGGTGGAACCAGCTGGTGGGAGTGGGGGCAGAGGGGGTGAAAGAGGAGCTGCAGTGTTATTCTGTGTGTATGTGTGAATTTCCTGGAGAAGCTAAATAGCCACTTAAAATACCTCTTGGGTTGCCCTCGAGGTCAAGAGCTTTCCTGGAGGATGTACCGAATAATATCCCCCATACAGAAAAAGACACATCTCTCTCTCTCTCTCTCTCTCTCATCTCTCTGTTTTTTCTCTCTTCCCCCCACCCTCCATCTCCTGTCTTCCCTCGGAGAACGCTACTCACCCGCCTTCCTTCTCTTTCTAGCGCACAACGCTGTGGTCACCTCCGCCATTTTCGCCCCGAACCCCAGCCTGATGGTCTCCTCCGAAACACCCGAGAAGCCCCCAGGAGAAAGCAAGAGCGAAGATTCAGGGGCTGCAGACCCTATTCCTTCCTGTGGGTCTCCAGGGTGTCCTCCTCTGACCCGGGTGTCTCCTCCCAGCTCCCCCAACTTCCCAGTTAGGAAAGCCAGCAGGGCTTCCCTGAAGTGGCTCCCACAAGGCCGGACAGCCCACTTTTTTTAGCCCTGCAGCTTTTGATCTCCCCCAACCACTGGGGCTGGAGATGTTAAATAAGCCGGTGGGGGGGAGAGGACCAAGCCTGCTGGCAACCCCAAAAAGTAGGACCCTCAGCCTGAACCCAAACCCCGCATCAACGCCGACTGGACCTGGTACCAAAAGGAAGGAGGGAACCAGCACAGCCCCTAATTCGGTCCAGGAGGGTTTCTTGATGGGTGGGATTGAATGCCGCTAGTTGTGTGTGGTAGGGAGAATAAAATCTCACCAAAATAAGTTGGGGGGGGGGTGTTCCCCCCCAGTGAGACCAGAAGAAAAGGGCATGCTGGTCTACCCAACTATGGGACGGAGGGTTCACCGACAAAATGCGCGCATCGACAAAAGCGCGCCGACGAAACCGCGGGCAAGAAAACAGCTGAGGTCGAAATCGCGCCGACGAAAGCGCGCCTTCAACAAACAACTATAACAACCTAATAACCCTAATCCTAACCTAACCCTGACCTAACCCTTACCTTAACTTAAATCGCGCTTTTGTGGCGCGGGTTTGTCGGCGCATTGTGGGCGCGTTTATGACGTCGCGCTTTTGTCAGCTCCACGGGGACGGAGAGAGTACCAGCTTTCGCCTTTCAGCCCCATCCAGGAGCTTTTGCAGCAAAGTATTTTTTATGCTGATTTATTTTTAAACCACAATGAACAAAGGGAGTAGCCCGGGTTCGGATCCCAGAAAGGGTGGGGCTAGCTAGCTGACTGCAGCTAAATAACTTGAAATCGATCTGTAGTAGTCTCCCTTGTTTTTTTTGTCGGTCAAATATAAATTCAACGCAAAAATCTCACCATCGTGCCTCTCCAAAAATCCAGGGAGAAGGATAGAAAACCTGGCCACACGTACACCCACACCCCCCACCCCAATTTTTTGTTTTGCATCGTGTGTGGAAGTGGGGGGGGGGGTCCCTCTCCCTCCTAGGTCGTGTCCCCCTCCCCTCTTCTCTCCCTCGTCTCTAATCCCGAGCAGAATTAGGGACCGAATGAGGATCTTTTGCAAGGATCCCCTTCCCCTCCTCTGCTCCTCTTTTCTAAAACTTCTGTGGCTTCTGTCTTTTAAGGCGCCTTGAAGGCGGACCACACCGAGGTGCTTCTCTCGGCTGATTTCACCGGAGCCATCAAAGTCTTTATCAACAAGAAGAAGATCTCTCTTGAAGAGCCGCCGGTAACTCCGCAACCTTGCCATCATGGTACCCGAGTGTGAATTTTGTGCTTGGTGACGCAGCGTATATAATCTCGCGCTGGAGGTTGGCTTAGCGTTGAATTCCTTCGTTAAGGCTGCTGCACTTGGAGCTCCCGAAAAAAAGCAGCCTCTCTCCCTCTCCTCCCCTCCTCTTAAAGCCCCTCACCCTCCCCAGCCGCTTTTAGATTAGAAAGGGAAGAGCGCCAGCAGCCTCTCTCAAAACGCGACAAACCAGCCTTCGCGGTTTCCGAATAATTCCGCTGCTATGTCGATGCGCCCGGAGGCGGAATAATCTCGCACGAAAAGTACGGCGAAGACATTTGCCCGCAGAGATGTTCCTTTCGGGAGGCGGGGGGGGGGGTCGCCCAGGAACAGTTTTGCACAGGTGAAAATTTAGTTGATTCCGTGGCCGCCACACCCCCCACCTCCGATACTTTGCAATTGCACAAAGTAAATGCCCTCCCCGCCCCGGAATCCCGCCCTCTGCAAAAGCGGATCTATTTTTTAATTCCCGTAACCGAGCTGCATTTCTGGCCAGAACCTTTTTAAGTTCCGTGAGATCGATCCTCTCTTCGAATCCTGACCCCGCAGATGGATTTAGCGCAATCTCGTTTCGGTGTTTTATAACGTGGACTTCTGTGGTCTTCTCACTGTTGTGCCCCCCCCTCGGCCCCCGATTCTGTTCTGTTCCCCTTTTTTTGCACACTGGAGCACAATATTTCTACGAAAAGAGTTTTCTCATTCCTTAATCCCCAGGCACAGGGGGAGTATAGTACGGTCACTTTAAAGCGACTTAAAAAGCTGCATTAGGAACAATTCTTATATTTTACAAGCGCTGTAAAATAAAAAACTGTTTACATATTTTAAAAAAAGATACTGTAGTTTTAAGTTTTTTGTTTTTTTTGTTATCCTTGTTTAGAGTTAAAACTGAATTTCCAAGGCTTTGTAAATATTTGTAAAACAAGAACCAATGACGCACCTTTTCCGCAGGGGTGGGGGTGTGAAAAACCTGCAAGGAAGGTTGTTGAGGGTGGCAGCTGCTTAAGAAAACAAAGGATGTGTTATTAAAAATGGGTCACACTGAGAAAAACGTTGGTGTTTGTATTTATTTATTTTTAATCTCTCACACACACAAGAGCGGGATGAAGGGTTTCTTGCTTGGCTCAAAGTTGGTCCATTTTGTTTTGTGTTTCCATCCTCCCCAACTTCGAGGGGCTTTTTCGGGTTTTTTCCAAAAAGCATCACCTGGACCAACCTGAGCAGAAGGGATGCCCAGCTCCCTTCCAGGCGGGGTTTGGGTACCGCCCCGGCTCCCAAAATGAGCCACATCTGCCCTTGCAGCCTCTGAGTAGATACACAATAAGCCGGGCGGTTTTTGGGGGGGGTGTTCGCCCCCACCTGCCTTGGAGACCACTCGCGTGCAGGAACGTCCAGTCTTTCGGGAGCAGGAAGGTGGCGGGGGTCTCCCACCTGCTGCAGCCCAGGAAAAGCCCCCCCTGGCCACTGTTCGCCTCTTCCGCGGCCACCCTTGCGGCTCCTGCCCGTGGCGGTCTCGTCCACAGAAAGCGGCCTGGTCCACGTATAGAACCCCCCCCTTGGAAGAGTCCGGGGGGGAGGTGGAGCCTCTAACTGCCAATTGGGGGGGGTCGCCCGAACCCCGAAAGGCGGCTGAGCGCGGGACCCCCGTCGGGAGGAGGAATGTAGCCTCACCTGGCCGGGCGCCCCTTCCCCTCTCCGCCCCTCCCTCCCACTCCGCGGGACCCCCGCCCCTGCCGCGGGGACTGCAACGCCCATCGTCCCCGCCCCGCGGAGCCCAGCCGCCAAGCGGGGCGGAGTAGCGAGCGTTCTTCTGCGCGCGGGGCAGCGGCGGAGCTCCGGCCGGGCCAGGCAGGCAGGCAGGGGGCGCTCGGAGCCCTCCGCCCGCAGCAGCCTTCGCCGCTTCCCCCGGCCCCCGCCGCGCCCCGCCCGGCTCTCTGCCTTTGTCCCGCGGGCTGCCCGGCCATGGCCGCGGCGGAGGTGCGCAAGTTCACCAAGCGGCTGAGCAAGCCGGGCACGGCGGCCGAGCTGCGGCACAGCGTCTCCGAAGCGGTGCGGAGCTCCCCGGCGCAGGTGAGGCGGGACCGGGCGGGCGGGGAGGAGACCCAAAGGCGCCCTGGACCGCGGGTGGATGGGAGGGGGCTGCAGGGCGCCCCGCCCGCCTCTCCCACCCCCCAAGAAGGAGAGATGGGAGAGGCAACGCCGCGGATGCCCCGAGGACCCCTCCCGCCTTTGTCAAGCCCCCCAGCTCTCCCTCCCCCGTGTTGGAAGGCCCCCCGCCCCTCCCCGCGAGCTTTCCTAGGAACCCCTCCTTCCCCAAGCCCCTCCGCCCACCCGGCCCTATCTTTGGAATCCTGGGTGTCTTGGACCCCTTCCTGTGCATCGAGAGGCTGAGCATCCAACGATATAGAATATATCGATAGTAGTATAGATAGTAGATAGATAGATAGATTAGATGAATAGAATAGAATAGATGATAATAGACTAGATAGATAGATAGATAGATATATAGATTAGATTATAGATGATAGATTATAGATGGAATAGATAGATATATGATAGAATAGAGGGGATCTGGAAAGAGAGAGGGATAGAGAGACAGAGAAGAGAGAGAGAGAGAGAAAGGGGAGAGAGAGAGATAGAGATAGACTCTCTCTCGTCTCTCTCTCCTCTCCTCATCTCTCTCTCCTCTCTCTCTCTCTCCCTATCTCTTTCTTTCTTTCTTTGCCTTTCTTCCTGGAAGCTGTTGGCAATCTGGCGCAAGCCCCCCCCCAACCCAGAGCCTCCTCCAGCTGGGCAGAGCCATCATCCTGGACTCCCCAGTGGATGAAGGAGGTGTCCAAGGGCATATCTATCTCATGCAACCCTGCCTAACACACCCCCTCCCCCTTTCACTCCTACCTGCAGCATCGGATTGCTGCTTTGGGACTTCCCTTCACCCCCCCCCCCGCGCCCCCGTCAAGGAAAGGAAATCTGCTCCTCGCGACTGACACGTGCGCAGGTTGGTGGAGGGGAGGCCGCCCCCCACCCCTCAAATATCCAATGGAACCGAGGCGCCATGGAAGGGGCCTTAAATGAGCAGAGGCGCCAAGGCTGCCAGAGGAGGCCCAGTCACGAGGGCGGCTCCGTTGGAAGGCTTGAGTTCCTGCGAAAGCCAAGCCTCTTGCCGCTCTGCCAAGGCAGGAAATGAAAAACGTCGCCCACAGCTGCCCCCGGGGGTTGGGTTTTTGGCGGTGCCGTCTTCCGAAGCACTTGCGAAGGGAGCAGGTTCTTCCTTCCAAAACGTCGGAATTGAGAGCCAAGAGAGCAGCGGGGAAATCTTTCTAATAGGGATGCCAGGAGGTGGGCGAGGGGGGAGTCTTGGCACTTTCCAGCTGGGGTGATGGTAGTTGTTTCCTTTGCCCAAAGAACCAGGGGAAGAGGCCCCTTCTGCTCTTAAATGGGGGTGGCTACAAGGATTGGCCACCCTTCCCCCCCACACACCCCCAGTTTCCTGCTCTGAAAGCGCCAGAGAGCCTACGTCCATGTGTAGAGAGTGTTTAAGGCCGTCTGGCAGAGACAGGGCCTGGCTCAGCTCCGAGAAGCCGAGAGAGGCAGATGGTAACATGCCCTTGGGATGCCCAACAGATGCTGTGAAAGGAACTCCTCTAGAGGGAGATGCCCGTATGAATTTTCTGCTTCATCGAATGGGATTTAAGCAAAGCTAAACTTCGGTTTCAACCCAACCTGGTTGGGCAGATGCTTGCAAACTTGACTTGGGGGGGTGGGGGGGGTCAGATGGTGCTCCTTTGGCCTTGTGGTTGGTCACTCTCCCCCCCCACCCCTTCTGATAAAATCATTCGAAAACAACAGATGGAGAACTAGCCAGCTACCTTACCTGCTTAAGGTAATTATAATCGATAAATCTGACTTGGGTAACTTTTCCCAACATAATCAAGTATTTTTAGTCCACAGTCCTAAGAGAGAGGATGGGTTTCGAACGTTGTTTATTTAAAACAAACCGAAAGCAGGCTCAAATGAAGACAGGGCGGGGGGGAATAGCAATAGCAATAGCAGTTAGACTTATATAACCGCTTCAGAGGGCTTTCAGCCCTCTCTAAGCGGTTTACAGAGGTCAGCGTATTGCCCCCACAGTCTGGGTCCTCATTTCACACCCACCTCGGAGGATGGAAGGCTGAGTCAACCCTGAGCCGGTGAGATTTGAAACCGCCGAACTGCAGATAACAGTCAGCTGAAGTGGCCTGCAGTACACTGCACGGCGCCACCTCTGGCTTGCTTGCACCAATGCGAAATAAAACGCTTTCTTTTTAAAAAAAAAGAAGTGGGGTCTTTTTAGAATGTAGGTGTGAAATCAAATCAAAGCACAATCTTACCACATTGCCTTCCAAGCCTGGCCGTTTTAAGACTTCAACTCCCAGAATTCCCCAGCCCGAATGATATGAGAGGTTCCTTAAGCTTTTTTTCCTCCGCCTTAAAATGATGGCTTGGAGTCCCTTTGGAAATAACCGGCGGCTGGAAGGAAGAATTGCTTTGTTGGGGGAGGGAGGCAGTTTGTCTTGCTCTCTCCCGTAGCAGAAACAGATGTGGCATGGTTCGAAAACAGATGCTGGCATTGCATTGGCCACAGTTAACTTTTGGATTAGTTTACAACACACAACACACGTACAGACAAAGAGTTTTCAAGGACCGGATGGTGTGATCAAGCTTATACAATAGTTGCGTGGCCGCCATAGATTCTCGGCCTGTCGTGTTTTAGGGCTAGCTTTTTTTTAAATATGGTTGATATGTTTTTTGCTCCTTTTTGCAGTTGTTAAGGGCTGTAATCCCCGAGAGCCACTCAGAGGGGTGGCTGCATAATCAGAAGTAATAACTACGTTTTCAGGCATTACAGCACTTCTAGAACAGGAAGAAAACGCCCACGTTTCCGTTCCATGACACACACCATTCTCTCTCTCTCTCTCTCTCTGGCTGAGTGCCCTTCCTGAATATCCCTTTCCAACTTTCCCTTCTGACTGGGATTGGCCTCTTGATGAAGTTTTCTCCCTTGCACAACTGCCGTCCCTGGAGACTGGAGCAGAGGCTCAAAAAACTTTTCTGGGGTTTCCAGCATAAAAAAACCCTCTCTTTTTAATATATTTTTTTATTTTTATTTTCAAAACAGACACACACAAAGAACCCTCCTCCTTTACATACTGTAGAAAGTGTATCATTGGTTACAAAAGAACTTCCATGCATCTCTCCGCAGTCATCAACCATAATTCATATTAACTCAAGTATTTTACTCAGATGTATTTATACATATTGCCATCATCATACCTCCATTTTCATTTGACTATCATTGTGTAACGCCCTTCGTCATAAAATATATCAGATTGAAAACATAACCACATATGGGCATTTCATTTGCTATTTCTAATATCCTTCAATAACACTGAATCCTTATGGCCTATTCTGGCTAAACATCCATAAATATTTAGCAACAAAGATTTCTAATGCTCCGCGCCAAATCACTGTTTACAATTTACATCTACTTTTCTTATGTTGTATCCATGTATGTGTATACATTGTTATCAGTATCCCTCCTTTATTTGACTGTGTCCATAAAGAACCTATAATATGTGTGTGTGTGTGTGTGTCTGTGTGTTGTATTTGTGCTGATAAAAATAAAGGGAGACTAGTATAGATCTATTTCAAGCAATTTAGCTCTCATCAGCTAGCCATACCCTTACTGGGATTCGAACCTGTGCTGTATTACATCTTAGGCAGATGTCTTCACCATTGAGCCACAAGGTCCTCCTCCTTCTCAGCAGAGCCGGGAAGTATTTGTATTTATTTGTCTTATTTGTAGGTATGTATTTAGTGTCACAACCCCTGGTATGCCCCAATTATGGGAGGAAGCTAGCTGCTTCCATTCTCTGTCTATGAGCAGTTAGCTTCCTCCCATAATTGGGGCATACCAGGGTTGTGACACTAAATACATATAGATACAGATATAGATATATAGATATATAGATATATAGATATAGATATATAGATATATAGATTAGATAGATAGATAGATATATAGATAGATAGATAGATAATAGATAGATGATAGAGATAGATAGATAGATAGATAGATAGATAGATATAGATAGATAGATAGATAGACACAGACAGATAGACAGATAGATGATAGAGATGATAGATAGATATATAGATGGATGGATGGATGGATGATAGATAGATATAGAGATAGATAGATGATAGAGAGATAAATAGATGATAGATGGATCTATGTATGGATGATAGAGATAGATAGATAGATAGACAGACAGACAGACAGACAGACAGACAGATAGATAGATAGATAGATAGATAGACAGATAGACAGACAGACAGACAGACAGACAGACAGACAAATGGATGGATGGATGATGGATGGATGGATGGATATGGATGGATGGATGGATATGGATGATAGGATGATAGATAGAGATAGATAGATGATAGATAGATAGATAGATAGATAGATAATGATAGATAGATATATAGATAGATAGATGATAGATGATAGAGATGATAGATAGATGATAGATAGATAGATAGATAGATAGATAGATAGATAGATGATAGAGATGATTGATTGATAGATAGATAGATAGATAGAGATAGACAGACAAACAGACACGACAGACATAGAGATAGATGATAGATAGATGGATAGATAGATGATAGAAGATATATAGATAGATATATATAGATAGATAGATATGATAGATAGATAGATAGATGATAGATATGATAGAGATGATAGATAGATAGATAGATAGATAGATAGATAGATGATATAGATAGAGATAGACAGACAAACAGACACAGACAGACATAGAGATAGATGATAGATAGATGGATAGATAGATGATAGATAGATAGATAGATAGATAGATAGATAGATAGATAGATAATAGGAGGAGAGAGAGAGGAGAGAGATGAGAGAGGAGAGGAGAGAGAGAGAGAGAGAGAGAGAGAGAGAGAGAGAGAGAGAGAGAGGAGAGAGAGAGAGAGAGAGAAATATGAATGTCTGGGAAATGGAGGCCACTTTTTCCAACCTCCCGTTCAGAAGAAATGATTGCCAAGACTTTCTGTTGTACAGAGCTGCTCTCTGTCTGATCTCTTATATCTTGGCTGTGACCCATAAGGGCTTTATTCAGAAGAAGACTAGATGGCTGAGACTGTTGTGGGATCTCTGGTGATCCCCGGTTTTTCCATTTTGCTCATCCCTGGTTCGAATCGCCTTCCCCCCGCCCTCTTTCTGGAGAGAAACCTATTGTCTGCTAATGGCGTTAATTTCAGCCTGGCCTCTGCTTTAATTGAAGTCTGCTGTGGGGAGGAGGAGGAAGCTGGGATCTGGGTGTCTGAGCTCTGCAGGATGGCTCTGGGGCGCGATCTCCTTTCATCTTCTTTGAAGGCCTCGGGGGCTCGGTGGAGAGGATAATTGTCCCAAACAGGGATGGCAAAACAGGTGTGAATTTAGCCCGAACTGAAACTGAATTCATGGGATGAACTTGGCGGAATTTAAGAAGCATCTTTTTTGGTCCTGCCAAATTTCTCGGTTTGGAGGAGCTCCGGAGATCTGACCCATCCAAGGTTTTTGGGGGAAGGGAAGTATCTGTTGTCTGCCTGCCGTTCTTTTGACCCACACTGGGGAGCCTACTGGTGGGACCCTTCATCTCATGTAGATCCAGCTAGAGTTCAGTCTAGAGCAGTGGCGGGTTCCGGATCCCGTGCAACCCGTACGGTGCATGGGGCCCAGCGTCCACCACATGAATCAGTGGTGGGATTCCGCCGGTTCGCACCTATTCGGGAGAACCGGTTCTTAACTTTCTAAGAGGTTCAGAGAACCGGTTGTTGGAAGAAATAATCTTTGGTTTTTCCCCACTTTACAGGGCTAATCCTGTAAGGAAGGCAGGAAGGAAACATTCTGGTGTGTGTTTCTAGCCTAATCTTTATTGACCTGCTTACAGAAACTGCCTCTCCAGTTAACCCTTATTTCATTGTAACAGCTAAGGCGAAGCGCCCATCGACCTGAGTAATGTTAGATTGGCAACGCCCACATGACCACATGACCACTAACCCCCGCCTACCCACCTGGTCATTAGGACAGAGAACCGGTTGTTAAATTATTTGAATCCCACCACTGACATGAATGTACACAGCGTGTGCATGCGTCCTTATCTCTTGCGATGCCTCCGCGAGCCTCCATGATGCTCCAGCTGCTTGGCAGAGCATCGCGCTGGCGGCGTGTGCTTTGTGCGCAGAAGCACCGAAAAGCTCAAATACAGATAGGAGCTTGGGCGGGCAGGCGGGACTTTCCGGAGCACCGTACCAGAATGGTACCCAATGTTCCGGGCAGGCACCAGTACGCCCGTACCGGGACAAACCTCCTGCACCCACCACTGGACTAGAGATACTCAGAAGAGGTATTCAGCCAGTTTGGACTGGTTTGCCGAAACGGGTAGCAGAAATTGCGGTTGGGAATCACGGCCGGACCACCCGTCCTGGTTCTATTTTGTCATATTTAGGGACATTTTTTTGAGCAAAGTGCATGGGCGGAAGACCGGAGCGTAGATAGGGAAATGTGAAATGCGCCGTACACATTTGCAAACCGGTAGGAAAGGTATGTGAAAGCCACCCTTGGAGATACTTCTCAACTTAACGGCCACAATTGAGCCCAAAGTTGCTAAGTGAGACAGAATGACCTACTCAGTTGTGGGGTTTTGGGGGGGGGGGGAAATCCACCTTTCGAGCTGCTTCATGAAAAATATCAGCAAAGATTAACCTCAGCAAAAGAAAATGAGTTGAGCTCCCTCAAGAACGAGAGTTGCATCCTTTTTATGGAGAAATTGGGCTGCTAAAAGCGCCTCCATATTTGTGAGTATTATTTCTACATTCCATTTCTACTGCTGGTTCCCCCTCACCCCTTCCCAGCTGCTTTGCAGAATAGGAAGTGAGACTTCGCCCTGCAACCTGGTTTTATTTTTTTTAAGCTTCCGTGGCCTCCAAAGGGAGCCTTTTTCAGGTGCTTAAGTGCCACTTAGAGTTTTGATGGATGCCACTTTGATGCAGAGCGGGGAAGAGGCGGGTTGATTTCCATAACAGCACAAGGGCTAATTAAGGAGATTTGGTCCCCTTAATGGCCACCTATAATCCTTCGCAGCATCGCATCCTTGCAGAATTAAAATGGAATGTATCCACTTCGGATGCCCGAAGCTAACCTCCTTTCCTTAAAGGCAAGGGGAAAAAAAGATGCATTTATGGATTGGTGAAAGCATTCTTGTCCCAGAAGTCTTCAATTGGATCCATCGAGTTGTTCCCCGGCCAATAGGAACTATACTAAGTGGCTGCTGGAAAGTTTTTGGTTCGGGCAACTAAAAATACCTTGGATGCTCTCAGAAGGAGCTTCAGATGCAAACAGAGCTGTAACCGAAAAAAACGAGGAGCTGCGTTTGAAACTCGTTCCTGGTGGCAAAGAAAAATGTTGTGTCATTGGCCACTTCCTGAAGCATTTCCGCTTCGTTTTCTTGCAGTCATGAGCAAGAAAAATGGAAAAAAGTATCATTGTTTCCATGTAGTATTTCACGTAGAAAAACCATGATTATTTCCATGTAGTATTTTCAGCCTCACCCACTTTAAATTGGAGTCTGGGAGTTGAAATCCACCCATCTAAAAGCTGCCCAGGTTTGGGGAAAAAACACGGGTTTAGACCAGGGGTGAAATCCAGCCGGTTTTGACAGGTTCCGGAGAACCGGTAGCGGAAATTTTGAGTAGTTCGGAGAATTGGCAAATGCCACCTCTGGCTGGCCACAGAGTGGGGTGGGAATGGAGATTTTGCAGTATCCTTCCCCTGGAGTGGAAGGGAATGGGAGATTTTGCAGTATCCTCCTCCTGGAGTGGGAAGGGAATAGAGATTTTACAGTATCCTTCCCCTGGAGTGGGGTGGGAATGGAGATTTTGCAGTATCCTTCCCCTGGAGTGGGTAGAGAATGGAGATTTTGCAGTATCCTTCCCCTGGAGTGGGAAAGAAATTGAGATTTGCAGTATCCTTCCCCTGGAGTGGGAAAGGAATGGAGATTTTGCAGTATCCTTCCCCTGGGAGTGGGAAGAGAATGGAGATTTTGCAGTATCCTTTCCCTGGAGTGGAAAGGGAATGGAGATTTTACAGTATCCTTCCCCTGTAGTGGGAAGGGAATAGAGATTTTACAGTATCCTTCCCCTGGAGTGGGGAGGGAATGGAGATTTTACAGTATCCTTCCCCTACCACACCTACCAAGCCATGCCCACCAAGCCACACCACGCCCACCAAGCCATGCCCACAGATCCAGTAGTAAAAAAAATTGGAATTTCATCACTGGTTTAGACCAACAATGTCCCTGGTAAGGGCCTGAAAGCTTCCCAAGAGCTGTGGGGAGCATGGAAAGCAGGAAACTTTGCAGATATCCTGGCATCTTCACCTGAAGGGCCAGCCCGAAAGTCCTCACTGTGAAAGGTTCCAGGACCAACCCCGGATGGAGCCTTTTCAAAACACCTGCATAATCGTCATCTGTCAAGGATTATTGCTAAGTGAGGAGAAGGAGAGAGAAAGGTGAAGTAGAGAAGAGAAGGACGGCAGAGGGAAGAAAGGAGGTAGGGAGGGGGAGGAGAGAGGAGGAGAAAGCGATGGATAAGGTACAAATATGGGGTAGGGAGAGCAGAAGAGCCATAATTGATTTTGGGGAGTTGTTTGTAAGATGAATTGATGTAAACATTTAATAATACAGTACGACGTTGTCTATGTAATAGTATCCATGTGGTTTATATCTTATGAAAATGAAAAATGAAAAACTTTATTTAAAAAAAAAAGGATTATTGCTAAGATCCACAGGGAGCTGGATGTTCTCGGGTGTTGAATAGATCCGGGCTCGCAACCTTGTCAACTTTAAGCCTGGCGGACTTCAACTCCCAGAATCCCCCAGCCAGCAAAGCTGGGAGTTGACGCCCACCAGGCTTATTAAAGTTGCCAAGGTTGGAGACCCCTGGAATAGATGACCTTGAACTTCACCAGTAGCCACCGTAACTGGCGATGGTGGGACCCCTGGTGGGACAACCGTTGGCAGCTTTAGAAGATGGGGAATTCATGATTCAGAGAATTCTAGATTGTGCAGAAATGGACAAGTTAACATCAAGATTCAAGGACAAAGAAGAGTCTGAATACTATGAAATTTGGGATAACTGGTATAAAATGGTTGCATAACAGGAATAAAGTTAATTCAGCCGAGAAACAATAGAGAAAGGTATAGAATTGTAGGTGAATGTATATAAATACAGAAGCGATACAAGATTGATATATACAGGTATGATGACAGAACAATGTTAATGTGATGATTATAAGATGTTGTAGAGCAGTGTTTCTCAACCTTGGCAACTTGAAGATGTCCGGACTTCACTCCCAGAATTCCCCAGCCAGCGAACGCTGGCTGGGGAATTCTGGGAGTTGAAGTCCGGACATCTTCAAGTTGCCAAGGTTGAGAAACACTGTTATAGAGGGGGAAAAAACAATTTAAAAAATTGCTCAAGAGATGGGGAATTCTGGGAATTGAAGTCCACTTCTCTTAAAGCTGCCAAGGTTGAGAAACGCCAATCTAAAATCTCCCAGCTGTTAAAATATGGTTGAGGCAAGTTATTTGTATTTTGTATTTGTATTTTATTAAATTTATATGCCGCCCTTTTCCCTGGGGGACTCAGGGTGGCTTACAACTTAAAAGAAACAAACAAACTTTAGACAAACTTTAGACATATAGAACAATACAATTATCTTCCACTCTTCTTGTTTATCTCAAGATTTTCCTTTGCTTTTACTGCTAATACAAATAAGACATTCTGGCTAAAATAGCGCGTGTTTATCTCATGGGCAGCTCTGTTCTTTTGCCAGGAGTGGACGGCAGCCAGGGCGTGGCACGTGCCCAAAAACAGGGGAAAGAGGATTGGCTCGCGGTTGGCACAGGATGGGCAAATCCACCACTTTGGGGCGAGATGTATTCTCCAAGCTCACCTTTATCCAAGAAGGAAAAAGCAGAAGGGGCACCAGCCGGGGATGGCAAAGGGCTCTCTCTGGGTTGCGCCTGGCATCACAACCTCCAGACCAAAGAAACCGTCACCTTTTCATGGGAGATTACTTTAATTGTAGGCACCCGAGCGTCGTTGTCTTGCTGTACACTTTGTTGATTTAACGCGGATTAATCTGAGGGCCTGGCACTTTTAGAAAATAGGGCACGACTCTCTGCCCGAAGGAAGATCCAGTTGCCAAAACCAGGGAAGAAAAGAATAGCAATAGCAATAGCAGTTAGACTTATATACTGCTTCATAGGGCTTTCAGCCCTCTCTAAGCGGTTTACAGAGTCAGCATATCGCCCCCCACAGTCTGGGTCCTCATTTCACCCACCTCGGAAGGATGGAAGGGCTGAGTCAACCTTGAGCCGGTGAGATTAGAACCGCTGAACTGCAGATAACAGTCAGCTGAAGTGGCCTGCAGTGCTGCACTCCAACCACTGCGCCACCTCGGCTCATACTAAAGAAGGCAGATGGAGGCAGGGCAATGATAGGCAGAACGTGTGTTTATTTGGAGAAGACACAAAGGGGATTCACGGCATCGAGTTGCATAAAATGTAGCCACTGCTGTAGCCTCCTGGCCCAAGGCTTGGACTACAAGTCCCATCTCCTACATCAGGTGGGGTGGCTGATACCAAGATGGCATCCCATGGTCTATGGTGGCCCATATTTCATAGTTTGGGGTCTGTTCCCCTTCTGCTCTCTCCTCCTACGGTGTTGGTTCCACCCTATGCGGGGATTTTCCTTGGGTCTAACGAGGCACGTGGTCTTCCTCTCTCCCACCAGGAAAAAAACGAAGGTGAGCCAGCCTTTGGACTACAGGAATGTGATCAGCCAACGGAAAGCGCAGATCTACAGCGATCCCTTCCGGGACCTGCTCATGTTTCCCATGGAAGATGCCTCAGTGAGTTGTTCCCCATCATTGTGGGGTGTCAGGTGTGGGCTCCCCACTCAGCCCCTTTCTGGGGGGCTCTATCAGGCTGTATGTCAGCGTTCCAAGTATCATGTAGAATTAAATCAGAATCAAAGGCAAAAGTATCCTTAAAGTTCCAATTTAATAAAGAAGACGTCTTAGCACATCTGTGTTAATCCCAATACTGGAAATGACATCAGAATTCCACCTCCAAGTTAAAAGTTCTTGATCTTGCCCCCCACACCCACAATCCATCACAAGGTCCAATCTTCTTCTTCCACGCTGGCATCCACACCCAGCTTCTTCCGGTCAGGTGTGCTAGTGTGGAGACAAAGGATGACCTTGGCTTCTAGTAAAGAATGAAAACAATACATTCCACAATCCTACTTCTGTCTATTTCCCCCCTCCCATCAACTCTACTAAAGAAACAGCATAATGAAATAAGAGAAAGTGTGGCAGGCCAAAATTCTAAAAGGAATGTAATTGCAGGCCTGACACCGTGATCTTTTCACCCTGCCTCCCACACCAAAGAAATGGTGGTGGTTCTGGGACCATGCTGGGTTCCACAGTTGGCCAGTTGGAGATACCAGCTCAAAAGGATCCCACAGATCAACCTCAGGAGGCTCTTGGCAGAGAGATTTCTTTCAACAGCCTTCCTTTACAAGGTGGTCTCATGCCTTAGGGCCACCCCCAAGGAGGCCCTGTCCAAGTCAAAACCTAACACCTAACCTAACACAGAAGCTGGACCTGCCCTCCCTCCAAACCTAGTTAGATGCTTCTGAAAAGACTCCAGCTCAAGCAGGGAGACCCGTCCTTGAGTTTCCTTCTGCCCAGAGGGTCTTCAATCATTCTGGAATCAACCAACCAACTTTCCTTACAGCTCTCGGTTATCAGTCGCCAGAGGAGAACGGTCCGTTCCTCAGTGCCAGAAGATGCTTTGAAGAAGGCCCAGAGTCTCTTTGTCCAAGAGGTGAGACCCCCCCACTCTCTTCTTGGGGGGGAGGGAGGAACCTAAATTGGCCCTTGGGTTCACCGACAAAAGGGCGAACGACAAAAGCGCGCCCGACTAAACCGCGGTGACAAAACCGCGAGTTCTAAACCGCGCAGACAAATGAGCGCTGAAGCACGCCGACAACAGCACGCCGACAGAAGCGCGCTGTAAACCTAACCCTTACCTTAACTTAAATCACGCTTCTGTCGGAGCGCTGTTGTCGGCGTGTTGATGACGTCGCGTTGATGACGTCACAGTTTTAGCGCCGCGGTTTTTGTCGGCACGCTTTTGTCGTGCACACATTTGTCGGGTCACGGGGCCCTTGATCATGGCCAGAAGGGGGGGGAAGAAGGACCGCTAGCCTTGGGACTACGAGAGTCTCTCTGAGAGAGTGAGTTGGTCTGATAAATACATGACATTAAACCAGCAGGTTCATCTCTCAATTTGCAGGTGAGGAAGTGGAGAGCTTTCCTTTCTCCTGATTTTTGAGAAGGATCATATTCTCTTTTTCAGCCTTCTTCAGACGGAGGTCTCCAAATAATTGTTAAAGACAACACCAGAGCAATAGTGAAGGAGGGCCTTTTCATCCCGAGCCCTTCTTGGACAATTTGAGAGCCCTGTTCGTTATCCGTGCGGTTCTTTCCACTCCCGAGGGCCCACGGAAGGGATGCTTGAAACCTCTCCTCAATGACCAGCCCTCCTGGCTAGAGAAGGATGATGGGAGTTGTAATCAGTCTCTCGAGCGGAAGCAGAAGCTTTGGCCGGGCGAACTTCCACCCTTCAGTGTTGCCAAAAGAGGAAGCGAGTCACGCGTTTTGTTTCTTTAAAAACTCCCTCCCTTGCAGAAGTCTTTAAGGGCACAGACAAACCCAAGTCACTACAATTATTCTGCGTGGCAGCATTTTGACCCCCTGGAAGGACCATTTGTCCTGCGCTACTTTTAAACACCGCTTTTCCTTTACTTTCTCTTTCTCCCTCTTTTCTTCTTTTTCTCTCCCTTCCACCCACCTCTCCTTACCTCTTTCTTCTTCCCCTACCTCTCCTCCACACTTCTTCTTCCTCTCCTAAAATCTCTCCTTCTCCTTCTCTCTCTTCCACCCTCCACTCCTTTCCATTCCTTCGTCCCTCCATTCTCTACTTCCTTCCTCCCCTCCTTTCCTTCCTTCTCCCCTTCCTTTCTTTTTCTATTGTGATGGGTGTCTCTTTCAAATCCCAGTTTATGTTTTCTTGGGGATGGTATTTCCGCAAACCCATTTTTGTTTCATATCATTTCCTTTTTTCTCTAGAATTCTACAGTCTATATGCCAGCTATCGTCCTGATTTGATTTCACCAATCATGACCCCCTTTGTTTTACTCATAACTATTATTTTTGAGTGTTATTCTATTCTTTCCTTGCTTTTTTATTTCTTTGCTCCATCCATCTATACCAATTATCCCATATCTGGTAGAATTCTGATTCTTCCTTTCCCTGTATTTCTTTCGTTAATTTATCCATTTCGGCACAGTCCATAATTTTTCTCATTATTTCATCTTCATTTGGGGTTAGTTTGTTTTTCCATTTCTGGGCGAAAAGCGATCGCTTTTCCTTTAAGTGACTCTTATAATCGGCCCCATTTAAGAGACTCCCATATTCAAATGCTGGGGGAAATCCTCTCCATAAATAGCCATTCCTTCTCCAAAGGGAGAGATCCAGAGTTTTAAATCATTTCTGTGAGTCGTAGTCGGGTGGTTCCCCGACTTATGACGACAATTGAGCCCAACATTTATGTTACTAAGCAAGACAACTGCTAAGTGAGTCCCCCCTCCCCATTTTACAATCTTTCTTGCCACAGTCGTTAAGTTAGTCACATGGTCATTAAAGGAGCCTGGTCCCCCCCCCATGGACTTTGCTTGGCAGAAAGGTCACAAGGAGAGATCACGTATCTCTGGGACACGGCGACCGTCGTAAATAGGGGTCGGTGGCCAAGAGTCCGAATTCTGATCCGGTGACCATGGGGATACTGCAACGGTCGTAAGTGTGGAAAAGAGTCACGAGTTACCTTTTTCAGTGCCGTTTTAACTCCCGGCAGTAAATGAAGTGTTGTAAGTCGAGGACTGATGATAAACCAGAGGATAGACCTTGGCGAAGTCTTCCAGCTCAATCCCCCATCTTGTTGTGGCCTGCCAGGGCCAGCAGAGCTGGCAGCAGATTCGGAGAGTGAGGAGGTTGGGGAGGAACCTGGGCCAGTCCTGGAGTCCAGGGAAGGCTCTGATGAGGGCTCTGTGTTGGAGGCAGAGAGGGGGCCAGGGCCGTCTGACGGTTATCAGCTGCCTTCAGAGTCAGACATCAGTGAGGCAGAAGAACAGCTGGAGCCTGTTCCCAGTGTGCGCATGAGCAGAGTTGCCAGATGAAGGGAACAGCTGAAGAACAGGGGTCGACTTGGGAGTAAGGCCACAGGTGGACGGTGAATGGCCCCTCCCAGAGGAAATAAAAGAGGAGCGAAAGGGGAGTGGAGTTTGCAGGAGACAATCAGTTCGCTTCATTGGTTCGTGACTCTCCGAGACTCCTTGCCAAGTTCTGCAGATATCGGCCTGGCAGCTCTCCAAGACAGATAAGGTCCGTGACTGTAAATCCTCCTTTGAAAGACTTCGCTGGATGCGAATGAGCAGAATTCACAGTCAATTAATAAAAGGGTTTTTTTGTCGGGACCTGGAGTTGGCTTCAGGCTCTCTGGAAGCCTCAGTCAGAAGACATCCCAGTAGAGACTCTCTTGCCGTTGGGGGCCCAAGGAAGCTGCCTCCCCTTCCCCAGGGATCCAGCCATTGTCTGCCAAACAGCCACATCCGAAGAGGCTGGGCAAGGGGGCTTCGAGGGATGGAGAACGCCAATCCCACTCCTCCAGTTCTTTATGCATCTCGTTTCCCAGCTGCTCCTTAAGGAATTTGCACTCTGCGCTTCCCCTTGGGCTCTCTCTCTCTCTGCTGCTCCCGTTTCTACGCAGGCAATTAAGCTGGGTTTTCAATTTGCTTTTCAGTGCATTAAAGCCTACAGCTCGGACTGGTACGTTGTGAACTACAAATACGACGAATATTCTGGCGATTTCCGAATGTTACCGTGGTAAGCCTTTCTCCCTCCCGGGGTGGGTGTTCCTCGCATGCCCGGGCTCGCAACGTTGGAGGGCATTTTACAATGCCGCAATTTGCAGGGCCAAACCCGTGTCTTTTGCCTCGGCCTCTGAGGATCTGAGCGGTTTAATCAAACAATTAAGGGTTTCGCATAATATGTGGACCACCCAACAACTGAGATTGGGAGGAGGAATCTGTGGGTTGGGTTCTTCAAAGTCATGGTGCCCTGTGGGTGAGTTGGCCCCCAAGAATAGCCTTCAGGCGGGGGGCAGCCTTCCTATGTTAATTATTAGTATCATGGGGTGTTTTAATTATGGTGCAATTTGAGTAAAACTGGTTGTTTTTAACTTTAGCAAATCCTTCAGGCCAGAAAAGGTCCCAAGCCACATCTTTGAAACTGATGAAGACTTTGATAAAGACGAGGTGAGAAAGACGCGCTGGTGATTCCCATCGGGTGCAGCACGAAGCTCCCACTGGGTGCCACAAGGAGGCACGCAACACAGCCTCCTTCGGGAGATTGCTGTGTTCTGGACCAACTGTAGTCTTCGAACACTCTTCCATTAGTGAAGCGCCTTCCATTAGCTCTTCCTCTCCTTCACCCCTCAATTCACGTCCTAACCCTTCTTCTTCCATGATCACCATCTCCATCATCCACAGCCATCAAATAAGCCCTGTTCCTTGAGACCGCTCTGCTTTCTCCCTCGCTGCCCATATCCCTGGAGCCCTCCTGAGAATGCCTTCCCAGAGCCTCCCTCCTTCCCACCCCACCTTTGCCAGAAAGGTGCAATCCTCACCTGCCTAACTGAAACAGGAGACATTTGTTGGGTGGGAACGTTCATTGAGATATACCAGGGGTCAGCAATCTGTGGCTCTGGAGCCACATGTGGCTCTTTCCTCCCTCTTCTGCGGCTCCGTCACCGGTCGGCGCCACAATTTTGACAGGAGCTTCCGGTGGGGGTGGGGGGAGAGAAGCACAATGCACCAGGAGAAGACTCTATGGTAAAGGGAGGGTTTTCCAGTTGTCCCCACAATTGATAGTGCTTTCGGTTAGGACAGGTGGAGGGAAAAGGACGCCGCGCTAGGAGGAGACTCTATGGTGGGGGAACTGAACTTCCGGTCAGCTCCAGAATTGAACGGGGGGCTTCCGGTTGGACCTTTGTGGCTCCCGGTGTTTTCTTTTCTGTGGGAAAGGGGTCCAAATAGCTCTTTGAGTGTTTTAAGTTTGCCAACCCCTGAGCTATACCACTTGGTCCCCTTTCCTTGCAGTCATTTTGATCTCTTCTGTCTTCCAGGACGCTTCCTCGCTCTGCTCCCAAAAGGGGGGTGTGATCAGGCAAGGCTGGCTGTACAAGGCCAACGTCAACAGTACCATCACTGTCACCATGAAGGTAAGAGGGGAGCGCTTGGGTTTCCCTCAGCAGGAAGGAGAAGGAAATGGGTTCTAGGTTTGTTTTGGGTGGGAAAGGTGCCTCAATAATTCCTGGAGGAGCTTGAATGCTTGAGAAGCGGTTCTCTGCCCTAATGATTTCTTCCAACAACCAGTTCACCAAACTGATCGAACAGTTAACAACCGGTTCTCCCTATATGGTACGAACTGGCTGAATCCCACCACTGGTATGTATACAGTAGACACATACAACGAAATTCACATAACCCCCAGAGACCAGGCCCAACACACATGACAATCCACAAACACACCCCCACCTACCAAAAAAATGCCCCACCCCCTAAACCCCCCAAGCATCCCCACAACAGACCAAGTAATGCTCTCCAACCGTTCGCTGATGATGGCCCTTTAGTTCGTTGTTGAGTGCGATGATAGCTCCGGGATAAAAGCTATTCAGAAGACGCGAGGTCCGAGTTTTAATTCTTCTGTATCTTCTGCCCGAAGGCAACAGATTGTAAGCGGGATGGGAAGAGTCTCTGAGAATGTTATGCAACTTCCTCAAACGGCGAGATGTGAAGATGTCATCTGGGGTCTGGTAGCTGGAGCCCAGTGATATTCTGGGCAGTTTGAATGGTTCTCTGTAGAGCGTTTTTTGTCCACTGCAGAGCTGCTCCCATACCATGCGAGAATGCCGTATGTCAGGACACCCTCAACGGTGCTGCGATAGTAGGACAGAAGTAGATGCTGGGATAGATTTACCTTCCTGAGCATTCTCATGGAGGTACAGCCTCTTCTGTGCCTTCTTCACCAGCATGTTAGCATTCATGGTCCATAACTTACTTTACTCTGCATGAGGTTCAAGATTCTGGACTCGTATCTCGAGTAGAAATGAGCAGAATGGAGTAGAATTCATACTGGAAGATCAACTGTGTCCTACAGTGAGCTCTTCTCCTTCTCCTTCTCCCTCTCCTTCTCCTCCTCCTTCTCCTTCTTCTCCTCCTTCTCCTTCTCCTCCTCCTCCTTCTTCTCCTCCTTCTCCTTCTTCTCCTTCTCCTTCTCCCACTCCTTCTCCTCCTACTCCTTCTACTCCTCCTTCTACTTCTTCTTCTTCTTCTTCTTCTTCTTCTTCTTCTTCTTCTTCTTCTTCTTCTCTTCTTCTCCTTCTCCTCCTCGTTCTTCTCCTCGTCCTTCTCCTCCTCCTTCTTCTCCTTCTTCTAATTCTCCTCCTCCTCCTTCTCCTCCTTCTCCTCCTCTTCCTTCTTCTCCTCCTCCTTCTCCTTCTCCTCCTTCTCCTCCTCCTTCTAATTCTCCTCCTCCTCCTCCTCCTTCTAATTCTCCTTCTCCTCCTCCTCCTTCTAATTCTCCTCCTCCTCCTCCTCCTCCTCCTCCTCCTCCTCCTCCTTCTTCTGAGTAGGTGTTCAAGAGAAGATACTTCTACCTGACACAACTTCCGGATGGCTCTTACATCCTCAATTCCTACAAAGATGAGAAGATTTCCAAGGAATCCAAAGGATGCATTTTCCTGGACTCCTGCATAGACGTTGTACAGGTAAGGACTTGCAAAAGGTTTTGCTAGAGATTTTGTAGTGCCAGAGGCAGATTCATGCTAGAGAGGATCTGGTATGGCTCAAACTATTCTCCAAGGAACCTGAGGGCAGGACAAGAAACAACGGGTGGAAACTAATCAAGGAGAGAAGCAACTTAGAACTGAGGATAAATTTTCTGACAGTGAGAAGAATTAACCAGTGGAACAGAAGTTGCCTCCAGAAGTTGTAAATGCTCCAACACTGGAAGTCTTTAAGAAGATGTTGGATAACCATTTGTCTGAAGTGGTGTAGGGTTTCCTGCCTGAGCAGGGGGTTGGACTAGAAGACCTCCAAGGTCCCTTCCAACTCTGCTATTCTATTCTATTCTATTCTTTCATTCTAATATTTATTCTATTCTATTCTACTCTCTGCCTGTCTCCTGTCAGTCATTTTATTTCTCCCTGGTTATTGGGAAATATTTTCAAGCCAAGTTCAAGGAAAGGAAAGCGAGAACTGCTTGAGCACCTCAAGGGAAGGTGGGCTGCAGGGACGGGTCACCCTCACCCCCACCCACATACACCCCGGCTTCAAAAGGTCCCCTGCCTTTCTTCCCCAAGTGCCCCAAGATGCGCCGAAATGCCTTTGAGCTCAAGATGCTGGATAAGTACAGCCATTACCTGGCAGCGGAAACAGAGTCGGAGATGGGAGACTGGCTGGCCACTCTGCGGAAGGTCATCCAGACCAACACGGAGGGCCTGGGGCCGGAGAAGAAGGACGCGGCGGAGTTCATGCCTGGTGAGAACCTGCGATGGAGGCAGGTTGTCAACTCCTAAAGTTGCCATAGTGAGGAAAGGGGGGAGAGGAGCGCATTCTACGCATACTTTTGGCTAAAGTCGGATCTCCGATTACTGCAGCAGGCTTGGGAAGGGTGCACCTCATTGGGGAATGTGATTTGTGACACAGATTGAGGGGATGGGGAGGAACAGGGGTAAAGCTCAGCTATAATTCAAACGAGGCTCAGATATGACTGCAAAA
This sequence comes from Thamnophis elegans, assembly GCF_009769535.1. Taxonomy (NCBI): domain Eukaryota; kingdom Metazoa; phylum Chordata; class Lepidosauria; order Squamata; family Natricidae; genus Thamnophis; species Thamnophis elegans. Next base: position 55,956,008 of record NC_045552.1, read on the forward strand.
ATCCCTTGCCTAATGGGGCTCCTAATAAACGGCTAGTTTTGTATTGAAACTTGGCTCGATACTCATGAATCAATTAGGGCATTTTTAGGAAACCTGACAGTCAGCCTTGATGCAACTACACACACACACACACACACAGTAGAGCAGGAGATGGTGGTGGATGGAGACAGGTCTTTATGCAATCACACACACACACACACACACACACACACACACTTTGGGGGTTGTGTTGTTGGGCTGCATCCAAAGCAGTTCCCGGAACAGAGAAGGGTGAAGATGAAGGACAAAAGCCGGGTCACCCCCGTGGCATCTGGGAGTGGCTGGATCTGTGGCCCTGCTGGTGGGATGGGAAATTCCTGGCCAGCTTCCCTGCCCTTCATCCTAACCTCCCAGGTCCTCCAGAGGAAACCTTTGCCTCTTCTGGCCCGTGGCACGACATAAGCGCGAACGTCAAAAGCGCGCCGACAAAACCGCGGCGCTAAAACCGCGATGTCAAAAGCGCACCGACAACAGCGCGCCAACAACAGCGCGCCACAGAAGCGCAATTTAAGTTAAGGTAAGGTTTAGGGTTAGGTTTAGGGTTATTTTTAGGGTTATGTTATAGTGCGCTTCTGTCGGCGTGCTGTTGTTGGCGCGCTTCAGCGCTCATTCGTCTCCGCGGTTTTGATGCCGCGGTTTTGTCACTGCGGTTTAGTCAGACGCGCTTTTGTCGTTCGCGCATTTGTGGTGGAACCCTTCTGGCCAGGTGCTTCTGCCACATCTGCTTCTTGTCCCTTTGCAGAAGATGACTCCGGCAGCCATGGAAAGATGGAGAACATCTTGGAAAGCTTAGGAAGAAGCCTCCATCCGGAGCTGATGAAGGTAACTCTGGATTTGGCTTTTCCAGCAGGGAAACAGCCGGATGGGGCAAGCTTTACATGAGCCCATCTCACCCTTTGCAAACCTCTTCCTTACTGCACATTCGAGCAGTGAGATCTAACTCCAAGGTCCGTTTTAGGCTCAAACTGCACAGAGAGAGAATTGTTTCGGCATTCGGATCAGGCCGTTGGTTACCTGGTGGGTTTGACGATCCTGCCGCACAGGTTCACACACACACCCCTCCTTCCCAGCTTCTCTCTGTCAGAGTTTTCGCCGTCTCCTTTGCCCTGGAGCTGAGTATTTTGCTCCCCCTCCAGTTTCCACCCATCTCGGCCTCCCGTCTGACGGGCTCTGCTCTCTTTCAGTACGGCCGAGAAACGGAGCAGCTGAGCAAACTCAGCCGCAGCGAAGGCAGACAGAACCTCTTCTCCTTTGACCCAGAAGTGCAGGTAATCCTTTCAGGGATGGAGGGGCTTGGCTCAGGGGAAAAGCATGGCTGACAGGGAAGGAAGGAAGGAAGGAAGGAAGGAAGGAAGGAAGGAAGGAAGGAAGGAAGGAAGGAAGGAAGGAAGGAAGGAGAAGGAAAAGCAGAAGCAAAAGCAAAGAGGGGGAAAGAAGGAAGGAAAAGGAAAGGAAGGAAGGAGAAGCAAAAAGGGAGGAAGGAAGGAAGGAAGGAAGGAAGGAAGGAAGGAAGGAAAGAAAAGCAGAAGCAAAAGCAAAGAGGGGGAAAGAAGGAAGGAAAAGGAAAGGAAGGAAGGAGAAGCAAAAAGGAAGGAAGGAAGGAAGGAAGGAAGGAAGGAAGGAAAAGCAGAAGCAAAAGCAAAGAGGGGGAAAGAAGGAAGGAAAAGGAAAGGAAGGAAGGAGAAGCAAAAAGGGAGGAAGGAAGGAAGGAAGGAAGGAAGGAAGGAAGGAAAAGCAGAAGCAAAAGCAAAGAGGGGGAAAGAAGGAAGTAAAAGGAAAGGAAAGGAAGGAAGGAGAAACAAAAGCAAAGAGGGAGGAAAGAAGGAAGGAAAAGGGAAGGAAGGAAGGAAGGAAGGAAGGAAGGAGAAGCAAAGGGAGGGAGGAAGGAAGCAGAGGGAAGGAAAGGAAGGAAGGAAAGAAGGAGAAATGGAAGGAAGGAGAATCAAAGAGGGAGGGAGGGAGGAAAAGGAAATAAGGAAGGAGAAAGGGTAGGAAGGAAGGAAGGAGATGCAGGGAGAGAGGGAGGAAACAAGCAGAGGGAGGGAAGGAAAGGAAGAAAGGAGAAGCAGAAACGAAGAGGGATGGAGGAAGGAAGGAAAAGGAAAGAAGGAGGAAGAAGAAAGGGAGGGAAGGAAGGAAGGAGAAGCAAAAGCAAAGTGAGGGAGGGAGGAAGCAGAGAGGGAAGGAAAGGAAGGAAGGAAATAAGGAAGGAGAAATGGAAGGAAGGAGAACCAAAGAGGGAGGGGGAAGGAAGGAAGGAAAAGGAAAGAAGGAAGGAGAAAGGGAGGGAAGGAAGGAGAAGCAAAGCAAAGAAGGAGGGAGGGAGGAAAAGGAAAGAAGGAAAGAAAGGGAGGGAAGGAAGGAGGAGAAGCAAAGAGGGAGGGAGGAAAAGGAAAGGAGGAAGGAGAAAGGGTAGGTAGGAAGGAAGGAGACGCAGGGAGAGAGGGAGGAAAGAAGCAGAGGGAGGGAAGGAAAGGAAGGAAGGAGAAGCAGAAACGAAGAGGGATGGAGGAAGGAAGGAAAAGGAAAGAAGGAAGAAGAAAGGGGGGAAGGAAGGAAGGAGAAACAGAAGTGGAGAGGGAAGGAAGGAAGATAATTTTGAAATCTGTACGATCTGCCCTTCCTTTCCAAACATGATAATCACAAAAGACTTTTTTCAACCTCTCTCCAGAAAAAAAATTAATCACCTTTGCCTTTTTCTCTTGTAGCGGCTCGATTTCTCCGGACTTGAGGTGGACATCCAACCCTTTGAGGAAAGGGGCCGGCCACGCTTCCTGCTGAATTGCCACACCCTGACCTTCAACCTCCTGGCCCAGCTGAATGACAGCTCCAAGGACCCCCCTTCCAATGTAGGGCAGACCCCCATATATAGGTGTTTTTTTTTGCCAGAGCTTTCTCCAAATTGTTATTTACTCTCTCCCAAACAGTTTCCTGATCCTTCCAACGTGTCATAAGAACATGTCATGTCTTGCTGGATGAAGCCCTGGGCTATCTAGTCTAGTAGACGTTCTCCTACTGACCAGCCAACAGCATGTGGAAAGCCCACCAGTTTTCTAGAAGATGCCCCCCTCCCAGGCAGTCCCACTTTGGGCCCTTGGATGGACTACATGCCAACAAGTCATTGTTGACTCTTCACAACCACACAGATAGATTTTCACCCGGATGCTCTGGCCCCAACTTTGGTCCTTCAGATCTTCCAATGCACTCATCCCTGTTGCAACTCAGTCCCTCCACTTTGCTACTACTCTTTCTTCCCACCCCTTCCACCTTTCCCAGCACAGCAGCCTTCTCCACCCAGCTGGGTCTTCATATCATGTGTCCAAAGTAGGATAATTTGAGTCAGGTCAACCCCTGTTCTCAGGAGCCTCTTCCAATGCCAAAAGTTCAAAGCAACCCATCGTTTTCCTTGAAAACCCAACCTTCCCTTCCGTAGAGCGTCCAATTGAGGTCAACCTCAGATATCTTCTTGCTGTGTCCCCAGGTAGAGCCGTTCTTCCTCAGCCTGGCTCTCTTCGATCTGAAAAACTGCTGCAAGATCTCGGCAGATTTCCACGTGGACTTAAATTCTGGGCCCGTGCGGGAGATGCTGCGCGACTCTTCCGACCAGCAACCTGGAAATAGCCCCATCAACAGCCCTTCCCTCCACGGCATGGCTGAATCCAGCTTGCGCTACATAAAGCAGGTGAGAAGTTCTGTGGAGTCCGCCCGACCTCAGATTGAAGAGGAAGGAAGCCTCCAAAGGAAATAGGAGCGGGATTAAACCTAGCAAGGAGCAATCTACTATTTAGATATTGAATTCTTTATTAGCAATAGCAATAGCAGTTAGACTTATATACCGCTTCATAGGGCTTTCAGTCCTCTCTAAGCGGTTTACAGAGTCAGCATATTTCCCCCAACAATCCGGGTCCTCATTTTATCCACCTCGGAAGGATGGAAGGCTGAGTCAACCCTGAGCCGGTGAGATTTGAACAGCCAAACTGCAGAACTGCAGTCAGCTGAAGTAGCCTGCAGTGCTGCATTTAACCACTGCGCCACCTCGGCTCTTAGCAGTTAGACTTATATACCGCTTCATAGGGCTTTCAGCCCTCTCTAAGCGGTTTACAGAGTCAGCATATTTCCCCCAACAATCCGGGTCCTCATTTTTACCCACCTCGGAAGGATGGAAGGCTGAGTCAACCCTGAGCCGGTGAGATTAGAACAGCCGAACTGCCGAACTAGCAGTCAGCTGAAGTAGCCTGCAGTGCTGCACTCTAACCACTGCACCACCTCGGCTCTATTGGCCGAGTGTGATTGGACACAAAAGGAATTTGCCTTTGGTGCCGATGCTCTCAGTGTATATAAGGAGAATAAAATACATCCATCGAGAATAAAAAGATGCAACATTTAGTGTAATCAAGGTTACTAATAAGCTATCAAGTTTTATTAGTTCTCCGTAGTCAACTTCACCCCAGTAGAACACGAGGTTAAAGCACAGGTTTATTCTTGCTCCCCAGCATCTGGTCTCTGTTTTGGGGTGGTGGATCCAGATGCTGAGCTCGTTATGATAATGACATCCTATTCCAAAGCCAGGGCAAGGGTGGTTATTACAGTGGATACTTCTACACCTGATTAACCAGCAGGAATCAGAATGGGAATGACATCTTGGAAACACAGATCAATAGCAATAGCAGTTAGACTTATATACCGCTTCATAGGGCTTTCAGCCCTCTCTAAGCGGTTTACAGAGTCAGCATATCGCCCCCACAGTCTGGGTCCTCATTTCACCCACCTCGGAAGGATGGAAGGCTGAGTCAACCCTGAGCCGGTGAGATTAGAACTGCTGAACTGCAGATAACAGTTAGCTGAAGTGGCCTGCAGTACTGCACCCTAACCACTGCGCCACTTGACTGATCATGTCAGTCAGAGATGAGGGAACTATTTTACAGCTCAACAGCTTTGTAGGTGAGCCCGCCCACCTCTTGGGATCTCTTCTGTCCTTACTTAAGAGAGAGTTGGTTGAAGTCGAAACTCTCTCTTAAGGACCGACCCATGTGGCTTAAGATATTCTTGGGTCGGCCTGAGCTCCTAGCTGAGACTCAAACAATGGCCTTCCCATTGTCTTGTCCATCTTTACGGGCTTTGTAAGTTCTTAGGGGACACGGTGGTTCAGGGGCTAAGACGCTGAGCTTGTCAATCAGAAAGGTCGGCAGTTCGGCAGTTCGAATCCCTAGCGCCGTGTAACGGAGTGAGCTCCCGTGACTTGTCCCAGCTTCTGCCAACCTAGCAGTTCGAAAGCACGCAAAAAATGTAAGTAGCCATGTTATAGAGACTAACCTGATTTTGCATTTAATAACCGCATTTAATAATATGCTGCTGGTGGCGCAATACTGGAAGAAGGAAGATTTGTCTACTATTCAAGAATGGACATTAAAAGTAACAAACCTAACAGAGATGGCTAAAATATCAGCATATCTCAAGGACCACTCAAACGAGAGAGATAAATTGGAGTGGAGAAGATAGATTGACTATACTCAAAATAAATACGGGACTAAGAAATTCCAGATAGTTTATGACTGCAGAAACAAGGAATGATATAATCTGTTTAGAGCTAGCCTAGCAAAGAGGAGTTGAAGCTCAAATGAAAGATGATATTAACTTTTTTTAAAGTTTATTTTAGAATATTTTTGTTAAAGATTTATACCCTCTATTGGTTCTGGGAAGTGGGGGGGGGGGTTGGGGGGAGGGGGAGGGAAGTAAACATTTGTAAAAGTTTTTTTTTTTCCAAAATTTTCAATTAAAAAAAAATGTAAGTAGAAAAATAGGAACCACCTTTGGTGGGAAGGTTAACAGCGTTCCGTGCGCCTTTGGCGTTGAGTCATGCCGGCCACATGACCACAGAAGACGTCTTCGGACAGCGCTGGCTCTTCGGCTTTGAAACGGAGATGAGCACCGCCCCCCTAGAGTCTCGGGAACGACTAGCACCTATCTGCGAGGGGAACCTTGACCTTTAAGTTCTGATGCTCTGCTCGCTTCTCTTTTTACACCAAGGGGGTCTTCTCTGTGACCAACCCACACCCGGAAATTTTTCTCGTTGCCCGGGTGGAGAAGGTGCTTCAAGGGAGCATTGCCCACAGCGTGGAGCCCTACGTCAAGAACTCAGATCCTGCAAAGGTACATCGGATTCCGTGGGATGGGCTGGCCGTGCTTTGGGATGAGGAAGAAGGCAACGAGCGTCTTAAGGCGGGACCTCCCATCCCATAAAGCTCTTCCTGTTCGGGTTACATCACGAAGGGCAGAAAACATCCTGCTGATATAACAACAGTGGTCGAACCCATAAGAGGCCACCATGGCTGGTTGGGTTATGAAGTTGTACCCAGCTATGGTTTACAAATCAGTGGGATTGAGCTGGCGTACCGAGTTCACACAAGCCATATCTTAGCGCAGTGTGTGAATATATGTTACGGATGTTCCTCCTAAATATTGTGACTCCTAGGTCGAGTTATGAAGAGATTGTTGAACATGGACAAGGCATTCAGCGTCTCTTGGATTGGGGATAGGGATTTGGGGGTGGGTGGGCAGAATTTATTTACCGAGCTTCCTTTTGCCCACTTGTCCTCTTCCTGGGTAGACCGAGGTGAAGGTGAGCAGTTGGAGATGCTTCAGATGTTCTCGGTGCTTCCCTAGAGCATTTATGGGTTTATCTTGGTGGGGGAACCTCACTTCCCCCTTTCTCAGAACTTGCCTCACCTGATTTCTCTGAGATTGGCTTCTCCACCTGCCCTGCCTGCCACCACTCTTGGATCTCTTTCATCTTCCAACTTCAACCAACCAGCTGTCGACATCTGTTCTCTTTTCCTTCCGCCACAGACAGCGCAGAAGGTCCACAAGTTGGCCAAGGTGGTATGTAGCCGTCTTGGACGATACCGCATGCCCTTTGCTTGGGCGGTCAGGTGAGTCTGCTTCTTCTGCTGATGTCAATGCCAACATGTCACCCTTCCTTTGAGCGGAAGATGCCAGGAGCTAAGCCACTTGCCCACAGCTGCCAGGACAAACTGCCATCTGAAGATGGCATTTGGAGGTTCTTCATGGCGGGGAGACCTTCTATTTTGTCCTTGCTCTTCCAGGAGTCTGATTCTTCTACTCTTTCTCATAAGGACATTTCCTGGTTGAAATCTCCATCCCTGGAAGTATGCTGGCCTTTAGGAGGCCACATCCCGTAGGGCTTCCTAATACATCTCCAGATACAAGGTTGAGTGAAATAGCCCTGAAATAGCCCAGAGAAATATTTTCTCTGCGACTGGTAATTTGATAAACCAACTTTCTTTGCTCAGCACTTCTAAAGACACACCAACAGACTCCCCGGGAAACATCTCTCCCTTCTTAGCTTATGTTCTCCAGAAAGTTGAATGCACATTCATCTTAACATTGTCCAAGACTTTGATTCCTCTTTGATTCATTTCGTCAGGGCAGTTCCATGAAAAATGCCACTCCTGGGCCTGCACGTCCTTCAAACTTGGTTTGATCTCTTGACTTGAATGGTTAAAATGAAAGAACCTGGCTAAGAAGGGAAGGAAGTGGCTTATATATAAACCACTTTGTACCAACCAAGTCTTTACATTCCGTTCCCTAGTTCTGTTTCAGCACCTGCTTCCTGGCCAAAACTTCTGGAGCTCCATAAATTCTAACCTTGGGTATTTTTACCTGGCGGGCTGTGAGGTTTCCATGAGCAGGTGGGAATGTTGCTCAAATCTACATCCTTTCCTCTCTCCAGGTCTGTCTTCAAAGATTCCCAAGGCACCTTGGATCTGGATGGGAAGTTCTCTCCCCTCTATAAGCAAGAGAGCAGCAAACTCTCCACGGAGGACCTTCTGAAGTTCTTGGCCGAGTATAAGAAGTAAGGTCGCCGGTGCAGGGTGTCTTTCTGCACAACGGGCTCCAAAGAGAAGCTTTAGGCTGCAGAAAGTGTAGAGAAAATTAGATATCCCAGGTTTTTTTTTCAACCCAGCATTGTTTTTTTTCCCCCCAATATTTTTTATTTTTAAACATAAAAATAAAAAAGCAATATTTAAAAAAAATGATCTCATCCATTACATACAGCCTGTCGTTTGGTTACAAGTGTTTTTGCATCCATGTTTTCAATTACATTTACAATCACAGATTTTTCTCATCTAGTATAACTAAATGCTTCACTTTCTTCTTCTTTTCTTAATTGAAAATTTTTGGAAAAAAAACTTTTACAAATGTTTACCTCCCTCCCCCTCCCCTCCCCCCAAAGCCCACGCCCCCAACCTTCCCCCCCCCCAACTTCCCAGAACCAATACAGGATATAAATCTTTAACAAAGATGTTCTAAAATAAACTTAAAGAAAGTTAGTATCATCTTTCATTTGAGCTTTAACTCCTCTTTTGTTAGGCTAGCTCTAAACAGATTATTTCATTCCTTGTTTCTTCAGTCATAAACTATCTGGAATTTCTTAGTCCCGTATTTATTTTGAGTATAGTCAATCCATCTTCTCCACTCCAGTTTATATCTCTCGTTTGAGTGGTCCTTGAGATATGCTGATATTTTAGCCATCTCTGCTAAGTTTGTGACTTCTAATGCCCATTCTTGAATAGTAGGCAAATCTTCCTTCTTCCAGTATTGCGCCACCAACAGTCTTGCTGCCGTTATTAAGTTCAAAATCAAATTAGTCTCTATAACAGAACAATCAGTTGTTATACCTAACAAGAATAACTGAGGGGTAAATTTTATCCTTTTTTAAAGAACATTTTGCATAATCCACCATGTTTTTATCCAAAATGCTTTTTTACCTTTTTACAAGTCCACCATGTATGATAATATGTAGCATCGAAACAATCACATCTCCAATACTTCACTTTCATTGTACAATGTATATTCAATTACAAATAATATTTTTTACCCAATAAACCTAATTCCCTTACATTCTTGATTGTCCGTTTAATAACAGTATACCTTTATATAATCACAGATCCCAATATGAAAGAGATTTACCAACCATTTATATTTGTATATCATTGTTTTCAATTATGTATAATCCCACCAATCATCTATCGAGTATGCTTATGTTCATTATTGTCCTTGTACATCATACATCCAAACAAAAATGTTATTCCTTCATTTTTCAACAAGGTATTCTAAATAGTCACTTCATATATATATGTGTGTGTGTGTGTGTGTGTTTGTGTGTGTTGTATTTGTGCTAATAAATAAATAAAGGGAGACTAGTATAGATCTATTTCAAGCTATTTAGCTCTCATCAGCTAGCCATACCCTTACTGGGATTCGAACCTGTGCTGTATTACATCTTAGGCAAACATCTTGACCATTAAGCCTTTATTTATTTATCAGCACAAATACAACACAAAATGTAACAAAGGCAACAGTAAAATATTGGGCTTTCTGTCTGGATGGTCTGTATACACACACACATATATATATATATATATATATATATATATATATATATATATATATATATATATACGTATGTGTATATATATGTATATATATGTATGTATATATATATATATATATATATATATATATATATATATATATATATATATATATATATGTATATATATGTTTTCTGAGGTTTTCGCGGGTGTTAGTATGTAGGTCTCTAGTTGTTTGGGTTTTCTCCCGCGTAGAATTGGAGATGTCTTGGCGACGTTTCGACGAAGTCACATTCGTCATCTTCAGGCTGCTGCTGACTACTTCAGGTTTGGTCCACTACTCCTGGAAACACCAAACCTGAAGTAGTCAGCAGCAGCCTGAAGATGACAAATGTGACTTCGTCGAAACGTCGCCAAGACATCTCCAATTCTACGCGGGAGAAAACCCAAACAACTAGAGACCTATATATATATATATATATATATATATATATATATATATATATATATATATATATATATATATATATACATACATACATACATACATACATACATACATACATACATACATACACACACACACACACACACACATATACACATACACATATACATATACATATATACCAATTTTTAATTACTTCCTTATTAAAATTATTTATCAACAACAAGATACCTTTGTAATATATTCTTAGGGTTATACATTATATCACCAATCCTCTATCAAGTATACATAAATTCATTGTTATCCTTATCCATTTTAAAACAAAAAGTTCTAAAGAGTTCAATTCATATATGTATCCGTTTTTCGTTGTATCGTTGTTAATCTATTTCACAACATAATTGTATTATCACTTAGCTCCTTCAGTTAGAACATAAGTAAGACATTTTTCATTTCCAGGTTTTTTTCCCCCCAGCCACTGATAAAACAAGTCCCATATCTTACAAAATTTCTCGTCTTCCTGTTCTCTAATTTCAAATGTCAATTTACTCATTTCAGCACACTCCAACCCAGCATTGTTGAGTTGTCTTCTGAGTTGTTCTTCGTTTCCTCTGCAGACCAGAGAAGACGAAACTGCAAGTGATACCTGGCCAACTGAATGTGACGTTGGAGTGCGTCCCCTTGGAGCTCTCGAGTAAGGATAGAGGAGAAAAGTGGTGGAACATGAGACGGTTATTTTCTGGCATTCTTCAGCTCGAGTTGCCCTTGTCTAACTTTGTTTCTGAGTGGTTGGTTGGTTGGTTGGTTGGTTGATTGGTTGGAGAGAGAGAGAGAGACACAGAGACAGAGACAGAGAGACAGAGACGGAGAAAGACAGAGAGAGAGAGAGAGACAGAAAGACAAAGAGAGACAGACAGAGAGACAGAGACAGAGAGACGGAGAGAGAGACAGAGACCTAGAGACGGAGAGAGACAAAAGAGAGAGAGAGAGAGACAGAGAGAGAGCGACAGAGAGAGAGACAGAGAGAGACAGAGGCAAAGAGAGACAGAGAGACAGACAGACAGAGGCAGAGAGCGAGACAGAGAGAGAGAGAGAGAGACCGAGAGAGACAAAGAGAGACAGACAGAGAGACGGAGAGAGAGACAGAGACAGAGAGAGACAGAGAGAGAGACAGAAACCTAGAGACGGAGAGAGACAAAAGAGAGACAGAGAGAGAGACAGAGAGAGAGAGCGACAGACAGAGACAGAGAGAGAGACAGAGAGAGAGACAGACCGAGAGAGAGAGAGAGACCGAGAGAGACGGAGAGACAGAGAGAGAGACAGAGACGGAGAGAGAGAGAGAGACAGAGACGGAGAGAGACAGAGACAGAGAGAGACAGAGACAGAGAGACGGAGAGAGACAAAGAGAGACGGAGAGAGAGAGAGAGAGAGATTAACAAAAAACATGGTTCGAAAATTCATGTTGCATATTCTGGAGATGGGACAGATGTCAGTCCCCTTCAGGCTGTCAAACCAATATGCAGATAGTCCTCAAGTTATGATCACAATTCTGTCCAGAACTTCTGTCATGAAGTGATGTGGGTTATTAAGCGAGTCGTGTCACATTTTGCAACCTTGACACCCCCCATCGGCTTTGCTTGTCCAAAGAGGGATCACCGTCACCATGTGCTGCCTCCTCTGTCTCTTTCTTGTCCCCTGCAGACTGCGTCACGGCTGCTTTCGTCCCCATCAAGCCCTTTGAGGGGAAGGAGCGGGGTGACGGTGTGGCTCTTGAGGTCGATGAATTTGTGCCCGAGGTGACCAAGTACTGCTGCCCGTTCACCACCTACAGAAACCGTCTCTACGTCTACCCTTTGCATCTGAAGTACGATGGCCAGAAGACGTTCGCCAAGGTGAGTAAGGAGGCCTCACCTGGCAGAGACACACAGGAGGGGGAGGAGAGCTGGCAAAAAAAGGGAGGCCTGAATGTCCCCTTGTGCCCACTGCGGGTCCCTCTTTCAGGCAAGGAACATCGCCATCCGGGTGGAATTCAAGGACTCTGATGAAGGAGATGCCAAAGCCTTAAAGGTACTCCAGAGCCCTGCCCAAGGAAGAGGTGGTCTCACGAGAAGATGCTCCTGTTCTTCGGGCCTCTTGTGCCTCCCGATGCCCTGTGTTCCGGGATACCCTTCTCCTCCGGCTGCCATCTGGTGCTCATTCCATCTCCAGAACTTCCCTGTCCTTTATGCTCCAACCTTTGGGCTGGATGAGTGATCTCCTTCCCCTTGGACAGGTCCTATCCATGGTTCCACCACAAAACCGCGTTCGACTAAAGGGCGCTCGACGAAACCGCGTAGCTGACATCATCACAGGGCGACAACAGCGCGGAGACAGAAGCACGCTGTAAACGCTAAACCTAAAATTAACCCCTAAACCTAAACCTAACCCCCCTAAACCTAATCCTAAACCTAACCCTTAACCTAACCCTAAACCTAATCCTAACCCTTAACCTAACCCTAAACCTAACCCTAACCCTTAACCTAACCCTAAACCTAACCCTAACCCTTAACCTAACCCTAAACCTAATCCTAACCCTTAACCTAACCCTAAACCTAACCCTAACCCTAACCCTTAACCTAACCCTAAACCTAACCCTAACCCTTAACCTAACCCTAAACCTAAACCTAAACCTAACCCTTAACCTAACCCTAAACCTAACCCTAACCCTTAACCTAACCCTAAACCTAAACCTAAACCTAACCCTTAACCTAACCCTAAACCTAATCCTAACCCTTAACCTAACCCTAAACCTAACCCTAACCCTTAACCTAACCCTAAACCTAACCCTAACCCTTAACCTAACCCTAAACCTAAACCTAAACCTAACCCTTAACCTAACCCTAAACCTAACCCTAACCCTTAACCTAACCCTAAACCTAAACCTAAACCTAACCCTTAACCTAACCCTAAACCTAATCCTAACCCTTAACCTAACCCTAAAGCTAACCCTAACCCTTAACCTAACCCTAAAGCCAACCCTAAAGCTAACCCTAACCCTAACCCTTACCTTAACGTGAATCGGCTTGCTTTCAAAGCGCTATTTAAAGCGCCCTTCTTTCTCCGCGCTCGCTGTTGTTGCCCTGTTGATGACGTCAGCGACGCGGTTTAATCGGGCGCGCTTTAGTCGAGCGCGGTTTTGTTGTGCCACGCTATCCATCTGCCAGCTGATCTCCGGTCATGGCGATTGGGGGGGGGGAGGCTTCTTGAGTTTTGCAGGTGCTTGGCACAGAGGAGGCTTTAGATCTTGGTCAAGAGGCCCAATTGGGAACCAAGACAGAAGGTCCCTCAGTTGGTGCAGAATTCCCACTAGAGGGAGCTAGTTGACCTCAGTTGGAGCTCTTCAACCTTGGTTCTCCTAGACCTGGCCAATCTGAGATCGGGAGATCTTTCCCACCACCGTCTGAATCCTGGCAGTGGGATTCGGTGTGATAAGATCTCCCCTTCATGGGCCCCAATTCTGATAAGACCCAACTGAGCAGGGTCGCAGAGGAAGTGAGGGAAGGACTTTGGGTGGTCCCAGGAGGAGATCCTCAATGCCTTCTGAGTCTTCTTCTTCCTCCCAACCTCACGGCGTTCTCGTTACGTCCCGCAGTGCTTCTACGGCAAACCCGGAGGGCCTCTGCTCACCTCGCACGCCTACGCTTGTGTCTTGCACCACAGCCAGAGCCCCGAGTTTTACGATGAGGTGAGGAAAAAAATAGAAAGAAACTAACAGAGGAGGAGGAGGTGGTTGAATTCTCTCAAGGTTTCATGAAAAATAAGGAGAAAGCAGATGATCTATTTATAGAGCGTAAGGTTCCTCCTTTGATTTTTGATCCAAGTTTTTCAAACTTGTGCAACTTTAAGAACGGGTGGACTTCGGCTCCCAGAATTCCCCAGCTGGACAAGAGAAAATGCTTTTTTTTTTATTAAAAAAAATGAAATCATGGGGGAATTCAGCCTTTCCAACCCCTCCTGTCGCCTAGATCAAAATCCAGCTTCCGATGCATCTTCATCAGAAGCACCACTTGCTGTTCACTTTCTATCACATCAGCTGCGAAATCAACACAAAGGGGACAGCGAAGAAACAGGACACCGTGGAGACCACAGGTAGTTTGAGTTTGAGTTTCATTTTATTTATATGCCGCTCTATTCCCTGCGGGACTCAGGGCGGCGCACAAACCCAAGGAGGGGAAGGGAAACACAAAAACTACAAATACAAGGCATTTAAAAACAGCCAACAGCCACACAAATCGAGAGGGGAGGGGAAGAGAACTCATCACCCCCAGGCCTGCCGACACAGCCAGGTTTTGACGGCTTTTCGGAAGGCCTGGAGAGAGGTGAGGGTCCGAATCTCGGCGGGGAGTTCGTTCCAAAGGGCCGGAGCTGCCACAGAGAAGGCCCTCCCCCAGGTAGTAGCCAGATGGCATTGGCTGGTAGACGGAACCCGGAGGAGGCCAACCCTGTGTGATCTAATAGGTCTTTGGGAGGTAATTGGCAGCAGGCGGTCTCTCAAGTACCCAGGTCCAATACCATGAAGGGCTTTATAAGTGACGACTAGCACCTTGAAGCGTGTCTGGAGACCAATGGGCAGCCAGTGCAGCTCGTGGAGGATAGGTGTAACGTGGGTGTACCGAGGTGCACCCACAATCGCTTGCACGGCTGCATTCTGGACGAGCTGAAGTCTCCGAATGCTCTTCAAGGGCTGCCCCATGTAGAGCGCATTGCAGTAGTCCAGTCCTCAAGTCACAAGGGCATGAGTGACTGTTGCAAGTGCCTCCCGGTTCAGGTAGGGACGCAATTGATGCACCAGGCGAACCTGAGCAAATGCCCCCCTGGTCACAGCCGACAAATGATGTTTTAAGGTCAGCTGTGGGTCCAAGAGGACTCCCAAATTGCGAACCCTGTCTGAGGGGCGTAAAATTTCACCCCCCAGCCTGAGTGATGGAGTGCTAGCCAAATTTTTGGGTTCTGGGCTTGCCCAACTGCCTGGGTTTCTAAATGAACCATCATTTGGGGCAGGGGTCCCCAACCTTTCGGACCTCAGGGACCACTAAATTCATAATTTTAAATCCCGCGGACCACTAATATGATCTGCCTAATGACCGGCTGGGTGGGCGTGGCTGGGTGGTCATGTGACTGGGTGGGCGTGGCCAACTCGATGTCACTCAGGTCAAAGGGCGCCTTGCCAGCCTCCCAGCCACTCCTCACCTGCCCACTCAGGGCCCCAAGAGGAAGCAGTTGCTGGAGCTAAGCAGCCACCAGGAGAAAGTGTTGGCAAAAAAAACTCAGTTCCAATTGGATCTGGCCGAGAAGGAGGCTCAGCAGAAGCCCCTCACTGAGGACTAGGAGCATAGGCTTTCCAAGCAGAGGGAAGCCCTGCAGGAGTGCCAGGTCAGGTACCGGTGCCTGGAGGCTCAGCGGGCTGATATGGTCAGCCACTTCCAGGCCGTGATGCAGTCCCACTGGAACGAGGCTCTCTGGCTCTTCGCCACCAGTGGTGCTTCCCTCCAGCCTTTGCCCAAAGCCCCCCATCAGGAGGCCGAAGCAGACCCCAAGTCAGAATTTCTCCTCCCCTCTGCTCCCCATAAAAAGACCCCGAAGGGGGAGACTCTCTGCAGCAACACAAACGTTCCTTGCACGTATCTGGCTCAGGGGACGTAGTTTGAGGACCCCTGATTTAGCTCAATATAAACAATGCAAATAATTTTTCTGCGGACCACCAGAATTTTCTCATGGACCACTGGTTCGTGACCGCCGAATTAGGGCGCACCTGTGAATTATCCTCTGGGGTTCTTATTTAAGATTGCAGGGTCCAATTTGGGTCAGTCAGAGGGACTAGAGGTGTGGTCTTCTGAGCTTTTGGATTTGTGCTGGAGTTCATGACTTAAGATCCTTGCAGACCCAGCTGGGCAACTGAGCTGCAGGTGCCACCTAAACCTTCTGCAGATCTTCAGACCAGCCTTGGCTGACCCACCGTGTCTCCTCTGTCCCCGTAGTGGGCTTTGCCTGGCTTCCTTTGCTGAAAGACGGGCTGATCATCACCTCTGAGCAGCAGCTTCCGGTCTCGGCCAACCTGCCAGCCGGCTACCTGAGCGCCGGAGATACCGAGGCCCGAAAGGTAAGATGGGTTTGTCATAAGGAGGACAACCCACGTGTGGTTTGGGATACTACCGTATTTTCGGAGTATAAGACGCTCCGAAGAATAAGACGCACATAAGCTTTTGGGGAGGGGGGAAAATCTGCCTCTGCCTCCCAGCAATTTGCCTCCTTGCAACAAACAGCAAACAGCACAGAGAATATACACTGTTTGTAGCATTACATTTCAGACTATACTTGTATAGATGCTGTTAAAATTGATGTGGCTTTCTGGAAGTTATTCTCTGCTATTTAAAAGACAAATTCATTGTGTTTCCAATCACACTTGGCCAATAAAGAATTTTATCTATCTATCTATCTATCTATCTATCTATCTATCTATCTATCTATCTATCTATCTATCTATCTATCATCTATCATCTATCATCTATCATCTATCTATCTATCTATCTCTATCTATCTATCTATCTATCTATCTCTATCTATCTATCATCTATCTATCTCTTATCATCTTTCTCTTTCTCTCTGTGTGTCATCTATCTATCTATCTATCTATCTATCTATCTATCTATCTATCTATCTATCTATCTATCTATCTATCTATCATCTCTGCCGCTTTCTCACTCTCTGTCATCTATCTATCTATATTTATCTATCTATCATCTCTGTCTCTTTCTCTCTCACTCTCTCTGTCATCTATCTGTCTGTCTGTCTGTCTGTCTATCTATCTATCTATCTATCTATCATCTCTGTCTCTTTCTCTCTCACTCTGTCATCTATCTATCTATCTATCTATCTATCTCTATCTATCTATCTATCTATCTATCATCTATCTATCTCTTATCATCTGTCTCTTTCTCTCTCTGTGTCATCTATCTATCATCTATCTATCTATCTATCTATCTATCTATCTATCTATCTATCTATCTATCTATCTATCTATCTATCTATCATCTCTGCCGCTTTCTCACTCTCTGTCATCTATCTATATTTATCTATCTATCATCTCTGTCTCTTTCTCTCTCACTCTCTCTGTCATCTATCTGTCTGTCTGTCGGTCTATCTGTCTGTCTATCTATCTATCTATCTATCTATCTATCATCTCTGTCTCTTTCTCTCTCACTCTCTGTCATCTATCTATCTATCTATCTATCTATCTATCTATCTATCTATCTATCTATCTATCTATCTATCTATCTATCTATCTATCTATCTATCATCTCTGTCTCTTTGTCTCTCACTCTGTCTGTCATCTATCTATCTATCTATCTATTATCTCTGTCTCTCTCTCACTCTCTGTCATCTATCTATCTCTATCTATCTATCATCTATCATCGTCCGTCCACCTGTCGGTCTGTCTGTCTGCCTACCTACCTACCTCTATCATCTATCTGTACCCATGCAGCCATGCCTTTGCCCCAGTTCTTGGGAAGTTGCATTTGTGTAAACAAGATGTGCTTTGCAAAACCCACCAAGATCTGGCTTGGCCCCACTTCTGGGGTCAACTCAAATGACTCTTTTCATCACCGGTTGGGTCAAACTACCAGGTCAAGTAGCCCAGACTAGTTGAGGTAAAGCCCCAAGCTTCAAAAATGTTTCTTTCTTCTTTTGGATCTCTAGCCAAACAGTGACATCAAATGGGTGGATGGAGCCAAGGCCCTCTTCAAGCTGAAGCTGCACCTGGAGTCCACCATATATACTCAGGTATGTTATGGGTTCCCTCTCCTACGGAGAACTGTCTGGTGGGACCAGGAAGGAGGGTCTTCTCTGTGGTGGCTCCTCATCATCTCCCAAGGAGATCAGACTGGCCCCCCTTTCACACTCTTTCCCAAGGCCCAGAAAGTCTAGTTTCTGCCAAGGGGCCTGGAGATCCCACAGTGGGATGGAGACCATCAAGTGGCTCATTTGACTGTTGCCCCCAAGTGGGGAGTGGAAGGTTGTTGCTATTCTATTGTTCATGCATTGAGCTTTTATCTTTGTAAGTCACCTGGAATAAGTTGGCGGCTGTATACATTTTCTTATATAAATAAACACAGATGGAAAACAGGCCTTCACGGTTTTGCAACCCCATAGAAATAAGTCTTTCGCCAGACGAGGAAATAATTGGGAAAATTTAAGACTGTGCTAGAATGAGTGGATAGGTTAACTTTTAAAATTAAAGAAGACTCAGAATACCGCCGGATATGGAACAGTTTTTATGGATGTCTACAGAACATAAGGAATAGGAATTAGAGGAACCAAGACTATGAATGTCTGTGTTAAAATAGAGATGGTATAATAATCTACAAAATAGGCCAAGATATTTTTAAAAAACCAGTTTAAACTATTTGGTTATACTATTACAATGATATAATTAATGCAAGTGTTGTCATATTATAGTTACTGTTATGGGTTCATGTGTTAATATTTACCATGTTTTTTTTCTTATTCTGGTTTTTGTCTGTGTAACTGACATACCCTATATTCATACACTGTTCAAAAATGCATAGATTAGATAGATAGATAGATAGATAGATAGATAGATAGATAGATGATAGATAGATAGTTGGATAGATAGATAGATAGATAGATAGATAGATAGATAGATAGATAGATAGATAGATAGATAGATAGATATGGATATTTAAAGTCACAACCCCTGGTATGCCCCAATTATTCGAATCCCAGTAAGGGTATGGCTAGCTGATGAGAGCTAAATAGCTTGAAATAGATCTATACTAGTCTCCCTTTATTTATTTATCAGCACAAATAAAACATAGATATAGATATAGATGATATAGATACAGATACAGATAAAGATACAGATACAGATATAGATACACAGACACACACACACACATATACACACACACACACACATATATATATATATATATATATATATATATATATATATATATATATATATA
The DNA here is from genome assembly GCF_009769535.1 of Thamnophis elegans. Classification (NCBI taxonomy): domain Eukaryota; kingdom Metazoa; phylum Chordata; class Lepidosauria; order Squamata; family Natricidae; genus Thamnophis; species Thamnophis elegans. The sequence continues at coordinate 55,974,913 of NC_045552.1, forward strand.
TATCAGCACAAATAATATATATATATATATATATATATATATATATATATATATATATACATACATACATACATACATACATACATACATACATACACACACACACACACATGTTGCATTTGTGCTTATAAATAAATAAAGGGCACAAATGTAACAAGGCAACATAAAAAAATGGCTTTCTGCCTTGATTGCTCCTAGGGTGAGCCGATAGACAGAAAAGGGAAGCAGTATGCTCCCACCCATATTTGGGCATACCAGGGGTTATGACACCATACATACATACAGACACACACACACACACACACACATACACACACACACACACACACAGAGACACACATATCTTTAAAACAGGGCAGTCATGACTCTCCCCATCACCCCAACCTGGGTCCATACAAAAACGAAACACACACACCCCGCTGGTTTTTGGTTGCCTACGAATGAGCCAGATGAGAAAAGATCCCTGTTGTCCAGGCCTTGAGGAGAAGACATCCCAAGCTCAGGATCTCTTAGATTTCAATAAGCTGAGGCAAGGCCCGAGTGGAAACAGCTCCTTCTGTTCTTAAGGACTGTTGGCTTTTCTCGTTCTGTCGTTCAGGATCGTCATTTGCATAAGTTCTTCCAGTATTGCCAGACGATTCAGGGAGGTGCCAAGGGAGCCCCAGGAGAACTTGTGAAATATCTGAAGGTGAGCTGTGTCTGGACAAGGGGTGGGGGTGGGGATATCTTTTGGGGAGAGGGCTAATGCGATGGGAACAAGGGCCAAGCCAAGGCTCAAAGATCACCAGACCTTCTTCTTTGTACCTTCTTGAAGTCTAACCGCCTATCTTGGTTTCAGTGTTTGCATGCCATGGAGATCCAAGTCATGATACAGTTTCTGCCGGTGATTCTTACGCAGCTCTTCCGAGTCCTCACCAGGCACCCAGAAGAAGAAGAGGTGGCCGTCAACAGTACTATGTGAGTTTGGGTCAGAGACAACAAGCGACCTGTTTCAGGTTGCCATCCTCTCTGCCTTGGGGGTATTTTCAGTACACTAGCGATCTAATGCAGTGGCATAACCAGGATATAATGCAGTGGCATAACCAGGTCAGTTACAGAAACTAACACAACCGGTGAGCTAAGAGTAATAGAATAAGAAGAGTTGGAAGGGACCTTGGAGGTCTTCTAGTCCAACCATCTACTCAAGCAGAAGGGCTTTTCAGATCCAAATTTATTGTGGAGCTTTATTGGGGGGGGGGGAATCCAAATAGCATTAGTCCTCAATTTACATCCAGAACTGGGACCAGCACTTCCGTCACTAAGTGAGGCAGTAGTTAATAAGTTCTTGTTCTTGCCTGATTTTACAGCCTTTTTTTTTTGCCATTAAGCCAATCCAGCTTCCCTCACTGATTTTGCTTGCTGGACCCCCAAGGTCGCCAATGGCCATCATCACGTGACCCAGGGATGCTTCTGCAACCGTCATCAATTCGTGCTGGTTGCCAAGCGCCCGGTCGTGATCACATGACCACAGGTCCTAAGAGGGAGGGGCATGAGCCACTTTTTTTCAGCACAGTCATAACTGTGTGATTCCATCATGGCCAGTGTCTCCAATCTGTTTCAGCTTCTATTGGCTCACCTTGTTACTAAGCCTTATTCATTGGCTGACCTTGTTACCATGTCTCTGACAGTTCATGAATATTCTGACAACTAGGCCAAGTGGCTACTCTTGAGGGAAGCAACTCAAGATGGGCAGGAGGAAATGGATGACATTTCCTGGCATCGGACCTGGGTACCTGAGAGACCGCCTCCTGCCAATTACCTCTCTCAGACCAATTAGATCGCACAGGTTGGGTCTCCTCCGGATTCCATCTGCCAGCCAATGTCGGCTGGCGACTCCCCGGGGGAGGGCCTTCTCTGTTGCAGCTCCGGCCCTCTGGAACGAGCTCCCTGTTGAGATCCGGACCCTTACTACCCTCCCGGCCTTCCGCAAAGCCACCAAGTCCTGACTGTTCCAGCAGGCTGGGGGGAGCTGAGAAGCATCTACCTCCACGGAAATTGTGAATGTTGGTTTTGTTTTTAATATGTTGTCTTTGTCTCGTTCCCCCCTTTCCCTTGTCTTTTGTGAGCCGCCCGGAGTCCTCCGGGAGTGGGCGGCATACAAGACAAATAAATAAATAAATAAATAAATAAATAAATAATAAATGACTTTCCCAACCAAGCATCCTTTCATGCCCACCAAGCCAGTCAGCCCCCTGATAGGGAAGCGAGTTGCTGTCATGCAGATGGGATTACTCTTCCGTGTAACAACGAGATGGGTTGTCCACCTTCTTTTTCCACCCCTTCCTGCAGGGTTCTTCTCTACATTGTGTCTAGATGCCATGAGGAGAATCTTGACCACTATTTGCGAACATTCATCAAGGTGAGTTGGAGAAAGGACTCCATTCTAGGTCATAGGCTCTGGGTCCAGGGAGTCCACCATCAATAACATTGAATGTCTCTTCTCCCCTCCAGTTCTGCTTTCAGCCTGAGAAGCCCAGCGGGTCCCAGGCGAAGATGACGCACGAAATCTTGGCGGGAGCCATATCAACAATCCTCAAGCAGTCCGCAGATTTCTTGGCCATCAATAAGATGCTGAAGGTGAGACCAAACATGGAAAGTCAAGTCCTTCAAGGCCACCTCTCCTTGCAGAGTTTGAAGCCCATCAAGCCAAAGGTGTTGAGAGAGGCTCCACTCTGCTCGTTGGGTGGCCTTCTCCACACCGTGGTTTCTTCTGTAAGGTGGGAGATAAGTCCTGGCTGGGATACATCTCTCTACTCTTCCTCTTGCTTCCAGTATTCATGGTTTTTCTTTGAAATTCTGGTGAAGTCCATGGCTCTTTATCTTCTGGATGAGAACAAGATTAAGGTAAGGGTGGAAGCTTTTACAGACAAGCCACATGGGTCTGGTGGGAATTCAAGGAGCTTGAGTTGGACTTCACACACTTCATCCTTTCAGCTTCCAAGGCCACAGAGGTTCCCAGAGTCCTACGGACATGCACTCCATTCTTTGCTGCTCTCCATAATTCCACATGTGAACATTCGCTACAGTGAAATCCCAGAGGAGTCAAGAAATGTCAACTTCTCCTTGGCCAACTTGTTGAAGGTTGGTGTAGACGTTGGCCTCTTCCTCTCCTTCCTTCCCCATCTTTAGTTTATGTGGGGGGTGGGAGCAAATAAGGCCAAGTGTTTAATCCTGTTGGAACAACTGCTTCTAGGATTGAAACTCTGTTGACGGGAGCCCCCAAATACCTAAAGGTTACCCCATAAATAGCATTTATGCACCCCGGAAATGCACCCAGTCAATGTGATGCAGGAGGTTCACCTTTTATCCTCTTCCCCAGCGATGTTTGACCTTCATGGACCGAGGGTTTATCTTCAACCTCATCAATGACTACGTTTCTGGGTTCAGTACCAAAGACCCCAAGGTAAAATATGAAGCTTCCCGGGGGATAGAAAGCAGAAGTGGTCTCTTACAAGTTCCATTGTCAGGGTTCCAAATAGCATCCAAAATCAAATCAGAGTCCGAAGCAAAGGATTGCTCAGAGTTCCAACTGATGAAGAGAGCCATGTTGGCACATCTGGGAAAACCCGAATCTGAAGGCTTCCCATTTTTTCCCACCCAGTTGAAAGTTCAAGATCTTATCCCGCCCCACACACACACACAGACACCCACAAGTCCATCCCATGGTCCAATCTCCCACTGCCATGCTGGCAGCTTCCACCCATCCAGTTCTGGTCAGGCGCAGAGGTGCAGAGTCAAAGGATGATGACCTTGGCTTTCTAGAAAGAATGTTGTTATGGCTACATAGCATCTAACTCCGTACAATCCCATTTTCCCACCATAGAAAATGCATAGCAGAAGAATAGAAAGTGTGGCAGGCCAAAAGACCCAAAAGAAAAGAGGGCTGCAGGCCTGACATCTATTTTATCTCTCCTTCTCCACACCCAGCTCTTGGTGGAATACAAGTTTGAATTTCTACAGACCATCTGTAACCACGAGCACTACATCCCGCTGAATCTGCCGATGAATTTTGCCAAGCCAAAGTTTCAGCGAACACAAGGTCTGTTTTCAGTGGCTACGTGATTCATGGGCTATTCCTAACAAATCGATCATTTTTCCACCTGTTTCTGGAGCCAAAGCCTGAAGCAGCGAATCAATCAATCACCCTTTTTTAAAACTTCCTGAGAAATTCAGCAAAGCCCGCAAATAGAATTTGCAGGATTAAAGTAACAGCAGATCCTTTTTTTTTTTTTAATCATTAGGAGTTTGGCTTCCTTTAAAGCAGAAAAGTGGGCACCTCTGTGCTGTGAAATTGGTTAAACTGGAAGATAAGACCTCTTGGTTTTCATCTTTTCTGTTTTTTAATGGTTGAAACAGAGCAAGGAGATAAAATACTCCTCAAATAGTCTTTGTATGTCTATTGCGTACAGAAGAGGTGGGTTCCTACCAGGTCGGCCCAATTCGGCCGAACCGGTAATGATATGGCAGACTGGGTCGCTGGAACCGGCAGCGAGTCAGGCCTGCCACATCCCCGAACTGGTTCCCCAGTTGGTTCCCCTTGGCGCCGCCATCTTGTTTTTAAGTTCTGTGCATGCGCAGAGCAATTTTAATTGAACTGCGCATATTTATTTATTTATTTATTTATTAGACTTATATACCGCTTCATAGAGCTTTCAGCCCTCTCTAAGCGGTTTACAAATTCTTTTTAGCAAGTTGAGTCAGCAACTTGCCCCCCCCAGTCCGGGTCCTCATTTCACCCACCTCGGAAGGATGGAAGGCTGAGTCGACCTTGAGCCTGGTGAGATTTGAACCGCTGAGCTGCAGATCACAGTCAGCTAGAGTGGCCTGCAGTACTGCACCCTAACCACTGCGCCACCTCGGCTCACCTCGGCACACAGCGCCCATCCAGCCCGCGCACAAGTGAACCGGTAGTAAAGCCAGCCGGAACGCACCCCTAGTGTACAGACACGCATACCCACACAGTGGAGCTGCCACAGACAGAAGCCCAACGTTTTGGCTGTGAAGATAGAATGAGAAAAATCAGTGAAAGGTTTATCAATGTGCCTCTCCTGGTGCCCATCGGTGGCTGCCGTGATTTGTGCCATCCTAATTTCATCCAGCCGATGTATTTACTGCATATTCTTTTCTCTGCAAACGAACAGAGTTGGAAGGGATCTTAGAGGTCTTCTAGTCCAACTCCTTGCTCCAGCAGGAAAGCCTTAGACCAGGCGTGTCAAACTCAATTTCATTGAGGGTCACATCAGGGGTGTGTTTTTGACCTGAAAAGGGGGGGGGTGTTTCTCGGTGTGTGTGTGGCCAGGGTGGGCATGGCCAGCTCGACATCACTTGTGTCGGAGGGGGGGATTGCCTGTGGAGGCCCAAGCCCTCTCCAAGCGAAAACAGGCTCCGAAGATCCGTTTTCGGCTGCAACAGCCTCCTGCAACCTTCTGCCAGTGAAAACGGAGCTCGGGAGGACAGCACATAGCAATAGCAATAGCAGTTAGACTTATATACCGCTTCATAGGGCTTTCAGCCCTCTCTAAGCGGTTTACAGAGTCAGCATATTGCCCCCAACAACAATCTGGGTCCTCATTTCACTCCCCTTGGAAGGATGGAAGGCTGAGTCAACCCTTGAGCCGGTGAGATTAGAACAGCCGAACTGCTGAACTAGCAGTCAGCTGAAGTGGCCTGCAGTGCTGCACTCTACCCACTGTGCCACCTCGGCTCTTGGTCCTCGTGAACTCGTATTTTCACTGGCAGAGGCATCGCGGGCTGGTCCTTCGCTGTTTCCAGAGCACGGGCCAGAATATAAACACCCCACAGGCCTCATTCATTCCCCCGAGCCTTGAGTTTGACACCCCTTGGCCTAAACTGTTGCAAACAAATGGTTCTCCATCAGTTAGACTTTCGATGTCCTCTGCAAAGTTTGGCTAGATGGAGGGTAGCAATAAATTCTGCGAGATGCTTTGAGCCAGATCGAAGGCTCCTAAAATAGGCAAGGCTTTGGCCTCAGGACAGGTCCATCCAACCACTTCTCACAAAGGTTTCCCAACCTATTCATTATTCATCTATTCCACACTATTTTGGGCTTTTTATCTGATCTGCTTCTGAGCCCAGCAGAAATTAGCAATTTGTTTTCACCCAAAAGGGCGAAAAGGCTCGAGTTGGAACAGCCGAGGAAAACATCTGCAAAGCTTCTGCTTCTAAAAAAATGTCCACGGTGACACTGCAAGAGCTTGATTTGTTTATAATAGCTCCAGTTTGGCATTCCCCGAAGCAGAACTTTAGCCTCGGCAGTAAATTATAAAGTACTTGAACGGTGAATATAAATAATCCAGGGCTGTGGCTCCAAGATTTCTTGTTTTATTCCAATATCTTCAGATTCCCTCCAACACTCTGCCTCCTCCTCCAAGCCTTTGTCCTTTCTCAATTCCTTTGACACCCCCCCCCCAAAAAAACTCCCATCCAAACCTAGCAGGACCAAACAAATCAGCCAGTGGTGTTGGCCAGTCCTTCTGCATCATCTTCTCTTCGGTGAACTTCATCACTGGATGTCCTAGCGATACTACCACAAGATTCCTTTTCGACCTGTCCCCTCCGCAGATGTCAACCTTGAGTACAGTCTAAGCGATGAGTATTGCCGCCACCACTTCCTGGTGGGGGTGCTCCTACGGGAGACGTCCGCCGCCCTGAAGGACAACTCTGACGTCCGATACTTGGCCATCAGCATCTTGAAGAGCCTTCTCATCAAGCACGCCTTTGATAACCGATACTTGCACAAGGTAGGAGGACCTGAGCCAAGGTTTGACGTGGTTCCGTAGGTTGCACTCAGGCAACCATGACTGGCTTGGGTCTGCTTGTTGGAGAGTTCCCATCCCACGCTAAACCCAAAACTAAACAAATGATGGTTTAGCTCAGCTGAATTCACGTGGCTTGGTTCAAAATGACGTGACGATTGTGTGACGTGTCCCTCAATCAATTGTCCAGCGGGTTAGTTTTTTAGTTTAGTTTAGTTTATATTTTATTTGTATGCCGCCCTTTTCCCTGAGGGGACTCAGGGCGGCTCACAATTCAAGGGAGGGGGGAAAACAAACAAAGTTACAGAACAAAAAAGACCATACACAGCTAAAAACACAACAATCATACCATACGGAGTGGGGCTGCAAGTCTTTAGCCCCAAGCCTGTCGGAACAACCAGGTCTTAAGGGCTTTGCGGAAGGCCTGGAGGGTAGTGAGGGTACGAATCTCCACGGGGAGTTTGTTCCAGAGGGTCGGAGCAGCCACAGAGAAGGCCCTCCTCCGGGTAGTCGCCAGTCGGCACTGGGCGGCTGATGGAATTCGGAGGAGGCCTAGTCTGTGGGATCTTATTGGTCTAGTGGAGGTAATTGGCAGTAGGCGGTCTCTCAAGTACCCAGATCCAATACCATGAAGGGCTTTGTAGGTGACAACTAGCACCTTGAAGCGAATCCGGAGATCAACAGGCAGCCAGTGCAGCTCGCGGAGGATAGGTGTTACGTGGGTGAAACGAGGCGCACGCACGATCGGGTTAGAAGTCATAGGAGATACATTGATTGATTTTTGCCCAACTAGGAATGCATTAACCCATTAATGCCATGGATTTGCTGAATGTGGCCAATGAGGAGGGCAAAATAACCAAGGGGTTTCATGCTCTGGACCTTCTTCCTACCCAATAGTTGCTTAGGCAACCTCTGGCCTTCCTCTTGGTCAGCTGCAACATCCTCTTCGTTTGATCCTTCAATGTATTTTGGGATCCCTTTTTCGTGACTACCAGAGTTGGAAGCCAGCCAAAACAAACTCCAGGCCAGGCCGGTTCCCTTGACGCTCTGCTGGTATCCTGCACTTCTGCACGTATCCAACTCATCACCCATTGTGGAGTTGAATTTCTGGGAACTTCTCTCCCCCTCCCTCATTTCCCCGCCCTCCCCAACTTCCCTGGGCCCATAAATTTCGAAGCCTGGTTTTCCTCTGCTTGGAGTTTGGAGGGTTTTGGGTGAAATTCCATTGGCTGAGAGTTGGGAAAGTGCCAAGCAGGATTGAAGCATTGAAAACCTTGGCTCATTCTTCTCTCTTTTAAGGTCTGCCCTTCTGTGGTGTCCCTCGTTTTCCTTTGTGTTGTTTTTGCAGTTATTTGCTGTGTCAACCCACTTTAATTAAATAATCAATAGCAAAAGCACTTAGACTTATATACCGCTTTACAGTGCTTTACAGCCCTCTCTAAGCAGTTTACAGAGTCAGCGTACTGCCCCCAATAATTTGGGGTTCCTCGTTTTACCCACCTCGGAAGGACGGAAGGCTGAGCCAATCTTGAGCCTGGTGAGATTCGATCTGCCAAACTGCAGGCAGCCGGCAGTCAGCAGAAGTACCCTGCAGTACTACACTCTAACCACTGCACCACCACGGCTCTTAAGTAAAGAGTAAAGGAGGGTGAAGGTAAAGGTTCCCCTCGCCCATATGTGCTACTCATTCCCGACCCTAGGGGGCAGTGCTCATCTCCGTTTCAAAGCCAAAGAGCCAGCGCTGTCCGAAGACGTCTCCGTGGTCATGTGACCGGCAGGATTAAACACCAAAGGTGCACGGAGCGCTGTTACCTTCCCACCAAAGGTGGTTCCTATTTTTCTACTTGCATTTTTATGTGCTTTCGAGCTGCTAGGTTGGCAGAAGCTGGGACAGGTCACGGGAGCTCACTCACAAAGGTCACTTTTACATGCTTTCGAACTGTTAGGTTGGCAGAAGCTGGGACAAGTAACAGGAGCTCACTCTGTTATGCGGCGCTAGGGATTCGAACCGCCAAACTGCCGACCTTTGTGAAAGCAGGTAAAAAATGCAAGTAGAAAAACAGGAACCACCTTTGGTGGGAAGGTAACAGCGCTCCGTGTTCCTTTGGCGTTGAGTCACGCCGGCCACATGACCACGGAGAACATTTGCAGACAGAGCTGGCTCTTCGGCTTAGACACGGAAATGAGCACCGCCCCCTAGAGTCGGGAACAACTAGCACATATGAGCGAGGGGAACCTTTACCTTAAGAACAGCTGTGTGCAGATTTGCATGGAAGGAGGGAGATGAAGGGATGTGGCAGGAGCCGATCGGTCACCAGGACAAGAGGCTTAGTCTTCTGAGCTTTGAGCCCCGTGCTGGAGCCCATCCTCAAGGAACTTCTCTCTAGCAGAATGTGTGCTTAGGGGGGGCTGTGTGTGTAGTATTTCTGTGGTGCCTGTTTGTGTGTAGCTTTTTAGTTGCTGATTGCGGTGTGGATGGCTGGCTGTTGCAACCTTGTGCGGCCAAGCCCTCGCCTCCTAAGAGGTGAGATGGTAAATCAGGCTGGCGGTAAATCAGCACTCCTGTTGACTGCAGGTGCGATTGTGTCCTTCCACAATCACATAAAACGATGCGATTGTGTCCTTCCAGTGGCCAGAATGAAAGAAAAAAATATCCCCAAAGTAGATGCTTTTTCTGGCACAAGAAAAGGATCGGATCTTTCCTTCTAACCGCGTTGATTCAAAACTTCCTTTTCCTGAAGGAGAGGAGGAAGGAAGTAGGGAAGGGAGGGAAGAAGGAAGGGAAAGGAGAGGAGGGTGGAAGGGAGAGAAAGAGAAGGAGAGATAGTAGGAAGGGAAGAGGAAGAGTGGAGGAGAGGCAAAGGAATGAAGAAAGAGGTAAGGAGAGGTGGGTGGAAGGGAGAGAAAGAGGAGGAGAGATAGTAGGAAGGAAAGAGGAAGAGTGGAGGAGAGGCAAAGGAATGAAGAAAGAGGAAAGGAGAGGTGGGTGGAAGGGAGAGAAAGAGAAGGAGAGATAGTAGGAAGGGAAGAGGAAGAGTGGAGGAGAGGCAAAGGAATGAAGAAAGAGGTAAGGAGAGGTGGGTGGAAGGGAGAGAAAGAGAAGGAGAGATAGTAGGAAGGGAAGAGGAAGAGTGGAGGAGAGGCAAAGGAATGAAGAAAGAGGTAAGGAGAGGTGGGTGGAAGGGAGAGAAAGAGAAGGAGAGATAGTAGGAAGGGAAGAGGAAGAGTGGAGGAGAGGCAAAGGAATGAAGAAAGAGGTAAGGAGAGGTGGGTGGAAGGGAGAGAAAGAGAAGGAGAGATAGTAGGAAGGGAAGAGGAAGAGTGGAGGAGAGGCAAAGGAATGAAGAAAGAGGAAAGGAGAGGTGGGTGGAAGGGAGAGAAAGAGAAGGAGAGATAGTAGGAAGGGAAGAGGAAGAGTGGAGGAGAGGCAAAGGAATGAAGAAAGAGGAAAGGAGAGGTGGGTGGAAGGGAGAGAAAGAGAAGGAGAGATAGTAGGAAGGGAAGAGGAAGAGTGGAGGAGAGGTAAGGGAAGAAGAAAGAGGTAAGGAGAGGTGGGTGGAAGGGAGAGAAAGAGAAGGAGAGGAGGGAGGAAGATAGAGAAAGAGAAGGAGAGAGGGTAGGAAGGAGAAGAAAGAGGGTAGGAGTAGGGGAGAGGTAAGGGAAGAAAAGGGGAAGGAGAGGAGGAAGGAAGGAAGTAGAGAAGGGAGGGAGGGAGGGAGAAAAGAAAGGGAAAATAAGGTGGTGTTACAACAGGAGGAAGGGATGGTAAACAAAGCAACCCAAACTGTATATTATAACCTTTTAAATGGAATAACAAAAGTATAAGAATGGCAAAGGAAAAGAATAACTATGTGAATGTATACCTATAATTGTATGTAAGAGAATAAACGATAGTAAGAATATAAAGCTAAGTATAAATAAATATAGAATAGTACATAAAAATGGATAACGAATAAGGGGACCATGAATGCAAGATAGAAATGTATAGAAGGGAAAACACTAACTGCAAAGAAACCGATACGGAACTGCTGTGTGATATACGATGGAACTTCTTGTTCCTATGTTGTTTTAAGTCATGTGTTTGTTTTTGTTGATGTGTTTATGTGTTTAAAATAAAAATTAAAGAAAAAAACTTCCTTTTCCTCTTATCATCTCCTATCTGGTGGAGGGGGGGGAGAGAGTTTCACTTCATTTCCCCCCCTCCTCCTCCTCTCTTGCAGAACCATCAAGCCAAAATAGCACAGCTGTATTTACCTCTTGTCGGAATCCTTTTGGAAAACATCCAGCGGTTAGCCGGGCCGGATAACCTGTATTTGTGCACGCCGATGTCCACCTCTGTGAGTAATTTTGAAGCAGGGGCTTGGATCATTCCAGATGTGGGACAGGCTCCCCAGCTCAGTACACACACACACACAATCACACACACACACAAACACACACACACCGCCTGCTGGCTGAGAAAACTTTAGAAAAAGGATGAACTTGGAAGGCGCCTGTGATGATACGTGGGGAAGAGCTTGGGAGACAGGCCCAAGGGAACGGTCAGATAAGAGAGGCCAGAGACCACCGATCTCAATACAATAAAGTCTGATTTATACAGATTATGGCAGGAACCAGATATCCCTGGGTAGTCTCTAGGAATAAAGTCTAGCTGATCTGATGAACTGGCAGAACCACCACAGTGTTTAACAGATCACAACCACTTTATATCTGCTGCCATTTTTAAAATATCTGCTGCCATTTTTAAAAGGTATAAAGAAGCAGCATGTAAAACTTAACCTTGCAATAACCATAAAAATATGTCTGTACAAACCAACGGGTTTTTCAGAAGGTGGTAGATTCCTTCTAAGAATGTACTTTTTATGTAATAATTCAAAAAGTACATTCACCATTGGCTCAAAACAACTTCTCAAGATGCCCAACAGTTTATGGATTCCATAGGCTATCATTTCCATCTTTCTACCTTTGTCTTTACCAAGATAGGTGTGTTTCCCCCAAATGCCTCAAGATTATCCTCTAAAACAGGGCTTTTCATGGAATCCCAAAGTTCTCAAGAATTTGATGGGGTTCCACACCAGGCTAAGAATGAGAAAAAGTTATATATGAACTTTTATAGGCTGGACATAATAGGCTGGACAAGAGGCTCAGAAGGAACCGTCTCTCCCGCAGGTTGCAAAGATTCTGTCCAGGTGGCCTCCTAACAAAACAGAATTTGTTCATCAAGTTGTGATTCCTATCTGGTTTGCCCCATGAGGCCAATAAGACCCAGAAAGGTCATCTAGTCTAGTCCAGGGGGCCTCCAAACTTGGCAACTTTTTAAGACTTGTATTGCTGGCTGGGGAATTCCGAGAGTTGAAGTCCACAAGTCTTAACAGTTATCAAGGTTTGAGATCTTTGGTTCTAGTCCAATGTTTCTCAAGCCAAGGAATTTCAAACTGGATGGATTTTAACACTCTCCATCTCCCCCGCAGGCCAAACGCTGCGAGATTTTCAGGTTGTCTTATAGTTGCTCCTGTCCCTTAACCCTTTTCTTCACCTTCTCTGCAGGCCTCCCGCGATGAGTTTCTGTGCAGCTTCACCTCCCCTTCCAACAGGTCAAGCCTTGTTGTGGATAAAGACTCGGGTAAGGAATGCTGGGTTTAAACCCCATCGCCAATCCTTAACCTTGGCCCAGGGGGGTTGGGGGTGAAGAAGAGAGTTGGAAGGGACCTTGGAGGTCTTCTAGTCTCGTGGAAGGGATTTGAGTCCAGAAGGAGACCTTGGTGGGATTCAGAGCTTGTGGGTCTCAAGGCTGACCCCACTGGCCAGCAAGGGGAGCCCCACAGACTGTCTGTCCTTCTTGGGGCAGCCATTTTTCTGGGTCAAGGGGGTGGCCAGGGATCACCGTCCTGGGGCAACTGGTCGCAAACCCTCGGCCCTTTTCCTTGCAGTTTATGGCGCCGGCTTCCAGAACGGGCTCTTTCTGAAGAGGGAAGACTCGCGGGGGTCCCTCGCGTCAGAAGGAACAGCCGGCTCCCCCGATCAGCCTTCCTCTGGGGAAAACGTAAAGTCGTTCTTTTGGATTTCCAGAGGGGTTGGGGAACAGAGAGCCGGATTCTAGAAGCTCTTAGAGCAGGGGGTCTCCAACCTTGGCAACTTTAAGACTTGTGGACTTCAACTCCCAGAGTTCCTCAGCCAAGTCCACAGGTCTTAAAAGTAGCCAGAGTTGGAGACCACTGCTCTAGAGCACTGATGGGGAACCTTTTCAGCACCGAGGGCTGAAACCAGAAGGTGCAGGCATGGGTGCGCGCCAGAGCATCGTAAACTCAAAAACCAGCTGCCTGTTTTGGGGGCGTTTTCAGGCTGTTTTTCAGGCCATTCAAGCCAAAAGTGGCCTAAAAAATGTCCTGAAAACAGCCCCCAAAATAGCCTGAAAATGGCCCGAAAAACACCCATGAAGACCAGCTAGCTGGCACCCGTATGCAAACTGGAAACCAGAAGAGCAGCTGGCGAAGGTGCCCATGCCCACAGAGAGGTGTCTATGCCATAGATTTGCCATCATGGCCGTAGAACAGGGTTTCTCAACCGTGGCGACTTTAAGTCCTGTGGACTTCAACTCCCAGAATCCCCCAGCCAGCTTTAAGTCCACAGGACTTAAAGTCGCCACGGTTGAGAAACCCTGCTCTAGAGAGTCCCGTCGCTCGCTGTGGGGGCGTGTTTGCCCGAAAACTGGAAGCCAATGCTGGTTTTCCGCTCGGTCACACTACAGGACCTCTCTACATACATGGCCAGTTGATGAGCACCCGACATGTGATCATTTGATCCCAGGAAGGTGGGCAGCCATCAGAACTTCGGAACCGGGTCATAAGTTACCTTTGGGGCACGGGGTGGGGGTGAGGGGGGATTGTCTGTCGGAACTTTGAATGGTTGCTAAGCGATCCGTCGTAAGGACTACCTGTGCCAGTTTGGGGGAAGAGTTGGCTGGCCATATGTAAAGGTAGCTTAATAACAGTGTTAGATACCTAATTTAAAGGGTAAAAGAGTAATGAGGGTAAAGATACCTCAATAAGGGTATTAGCTAATTTCCATTTCCATTTGTTGAATTTATAGGCCGTCCAATCCCGGAGGATTCCGGGCGGCTTACAGAAATATGAAATATTAAAAAGGATTAAACAAATAAGACACAACAAATTAAAAGAAACACAACATGCACCCAGTCTAAGCGGGGCTGGACATCAATCAAGAGGTCAACAGCCCCAGGCCTGCCGGAAAAGCCAGGTTTTGATAGCTTTTCGGAAGGCCATGAGAGTGGGAAGGATCCGGATCTCTGGGGGTAGCTCATTCCATAGGGCTGGAGCGGCAACAGAGAAGGCCCTACTCTGAGGTGTCGCCGGCCGGCATTGTCCAGCTGATGGCACCTGGAGAAGGCCCATCCTGTGCAATCTTATCGGTCTTAGGGAGGTATGCGGCAGAAGACGGTCTCGTAGATATCCGGGTCCTAGGCCATGTAGGGCTTTAAAGGTGATAACCAGCACCTTGAATCGTGCTTGGAGATTCCTTCCTCCCCTTACTTTTCTCCCCTCCTTCATTTGGCTCCTATCGGTCAACGCAGATGCGGAAGAGCTCCACGCGCAGCAGCCTCTCCCATTTTGGGCGGCTGGACCAGTACGAGATCCGCAGCCTGCTCGTCTGCTACCTTTACATCGTCAAGATGCTGTCTGAAGGTCGGCCGTCTCCGATCCCATTTCCTGGGCTGGGGCAGCTCGAGGGATGACAGGAGACGTCTTAAGCCATTCTCTGTTGATTGCAGATACCTTGTTGTCCTACTGGAACAAAATATCTCCCCAGGAGCTGATGAATGTCTTGGTTCTGCTAGAGTAAGTTTGCTTGCACTTCTTTAAGAGATTGAGGGGAGGAAGAAGGATTGTGTGTTGGAACTTCTAGGAAGAAGAAGTCTAGATGGCCACATTTAGTAGGCCACAGATGTCCACTAAGCATTCGGCAGTTTGTGGGGTGGCCACAGCTCAAGGAAAGAGGCAATATCAGACCAGTGTTTCTCAATCTTGGCCAAGATGGTTGTGTTGTGGCCCATCAGCGGCCAACAGAGCTGGAAGCAGAGTCGGACAGTGAGGAGGCTGGGGAGGAACATGGGACAGTCCTGGGGGCTGAGGAAAGCTCAGATGAGGGCTCTGCATCGGAGGCAGAGAGGGAGCTAGGCAGCAGTGAAGCAGAGGAACAGCTGGAGCCTGTTCCCAGTGTGCACATGTGCAGAGCTGCCAGAAGGAAGCAGGGTCAACTTGGGAATAAAGCCACACCTCAGAAGTGATTGACCCCCCCCCCAGAGGAAACAAAAGAGGAGCGAACGGGGAGGGGACTTTTGCAGGGAACAATTCATTCCTTCGGTCGTGTCAAGAGTGGAAAGTTCTGTTTGTGACTATAAGAGACTCTGTGCCAAGTGTTTTCCTTGCCCTGTATTTGGAAACAAGTTATCTGGCACGTCTCCAAGCGAGATAAGGTTCGCGTGGATAAATATTCCTCTGAAAGACTGTTTGCCAAGCCTTGCTGAATGAAAGGAATAAAAGAGGTTTTGCCAAAACCAAGAGTCTGCTTCATGCTTGTTAAGGAAACCTGGGTCAAAACAGGTTGGACCTCAACTCCCAGAACTTCCCAGCCAGTCACGGGGGAATTCTGGGAATTGAATCCACCCATCTTCAAGTTGCCGAGGTTGAGAAACCCTGATCTAGGATGTTTTAGTAATCTTGCTTGTTTGACTTTCTTTCTCTCTCGCGCCGCAGAGTCTGTCTCTTCCACTTCCGATATGTGGGGAAAAGGAACATTGCCAGGTACTATGGGAAATGGGTGCGTGGGGGTTTGTGGTGGTGGTGTTTTTTTTTTCCATTTCATTTTAATTTATTTGTATGCCGCCCTTTTCCCTGAAAGGGACTCAGGGCGGCTCACAACTCAAAGGGAGGGGAGAAACAGACAAAGTTACAAAAACATAAAGACCATACACAGTTAAAAAGCACAACAATCATACCGTTTGAAGTGGGGCTGGGAGTCTTTAGCCCAAGGCCTGTCGGAACAGCCAGGTTTTAAGGGCTTTGCGGAAGGCCTGGAGGGTGGTGAGGGTACGAATCTCCACGGGGAGTTCGTTCCAGAGGGTCGGAGCAGCCACAGAGAAGGCTCTCCTCCGGGTAGTCGCCAGTCGACACTGGCCGGCGGATGGAATTCGGAGGAGGCCTAGTCTGTGGGATCTAATTGGTCTAGTGGAGGTAATTGGCAGTAGGCGGTCTCTCAAGTACCCAGGTCCAATACCATGAAGGCTTTGTAGGTGACAACTAGCACCTTGAAGCGTACCCGGAGATCAACAGGCAGCCAGTGCAGCTCGCGGAGGATAGGTGAATCGAGGCGCACCCACGATCGCTCACGTGGCTGCATTCTGGACAAGCTGAAGTCGCCGAATACTCTTCAAGGGCAGCCCCATGTAGAGCATGTTGCAGTAGTCCAGTCTGGAGGTCACAAGGGCACGAGTGACTGTTGTGAGAGGGTTGTTATTCAGTGGATATACCAGCTGGACCCAGGTGGCAGTCTTGGCCTATTTATTTATCAAATTTATTTGCTGCCCATCCCATGGTCCAAGCGAACCTGAATTGCTTTCCCCAAGAAAAAAACAAACATTCAACTATTCTAAAGATGAAAATGGATTAAAATTACGAAAAGTAACAAAAAAAACCAACCCCGGGATTTAGAGGGGACAGGTGAGGCTGTTAGGTCCCAACCCCGTCCAACCACAGCTTCTCCTTCAGGATCCCAGACCGTCACCGAGCAGGGAGACTGGAGAGGCTGCCCTCCCACCAAATGGCAGACCAGGGGTAGTTCTGCATTGAGGCATGGGGCAGTGGCCCCCCAGCGTTGTTTGGGGTGCATTTGGACCCACGCATTTGAAGGAATTGAGCTCTGGATCTCTCCTCTGCAGGGTCCAGGATGGGTGGCTCTCCAAACATGCGAGCATTGACCGGAAATCCCAAACGATGCCCGTCCTCCGTAGCCGGGCGAGCACCATGCAGGCCCGGCTTCAGCACCTGAGCAGCCTGGACAGCTCCTTCACCCTGAATCACAGTAAGTTGGCCAGCAGAAGGCCGGGAGAGGGTGGCCCTCGGGGACCTCCCCCCTGAGTTGTCTTCTGCCCTTGCAGACATCATTGAGCAGGGATGGTCTGGGGCTTTGAAGGCCCTGAATGAGCTCTCCTTGGCCGTTCCTTCCTTTGTCACTCAGAGGAGAGTGAGTGCTGTGGGCCGCCAGCGGCCAGCAGAGCTGACAGCAGACTCAGACAGTGAGGAGGTTGGGGAGGAACCTGGACCAGTCCTGGAGTCTGGGGAAGGCTCTGATGAGGGCAGAGAGGGGGCCAGAGCCGTATGCCAGTTATCCGCTGCCTTCGGAGTCAGTCATCAGTGATGCAAAAGAACAACTGGAGCCTGTTCCCAGTCTGCGCATGCACAGAGTTGCCAGACGAAGGGAACAGCTAAAGAACAGGGGTTGACTTGGAAGTAAGGCCACAGGGGGACGATGAATGGCCCCTCCCAGAGGGAATAAAAGAGGAGCACCAGGGGAGTGGAGTTTGCAGGAGACCATTAGTTGGCTTAATTGGTTCGTGACTCTCCTAGATTCCTTGCCAGGTTTTGCAGATATGGGCCTGGCAGCTCTCCAAGCCTGATAAGGTCTGTGATTATAAATCCTCCCTTGAAAGACTTTTCTGGATGTGAATGAGCAGAATTCACAGTCAGTTAATAAAAGGGTTTTTTTGTCAGACAAGGAGTTTGCTTCACGCTCTTGGGAAGCCTCGTTCAGAACAGTGAAAGAGGTCAATCTCGGCTTTCTAATCTCAGGTGCCGGCACATCGGAGGCAGACATTGTCCATCAGGCCTTGCTGGAAGGCAACCTGACCACAGAAGTGACCTTGACGGTGCTGGACACCATCGCCTTCTTCACCCAGTGCTTCAAGGTCCGTCTCAGCATCTCCCCTCCCCCCCCCTCTCTCTCTCGGTTGAAGGTCCTCTTTGTAATAGTTGAGCTTGGATAGATCTGGACTCTCCGTTGGCCGAGCCTTCAGCTTTGAATTTTCCTTTTTATTATTATTATTATTATTATTATTATTATTATTATTATTATTATTATTATTATTATACAATTGTATCACAGCGGCCAGTTGTTTCGCCGGATTTGGCATTGGTTACTAGTCGGGCCCCACCCAGGGGCCTAGGACGTCGTAACGTATTTTCGCAATATGCGTGCAGATCCAAGCAGTGCGGCTTTTTGCATTTGACTGATGGTGATTTTGTCAATTTTTAACTGTTTTAAATGTAATTCCAGTGCTTTTGGAATAGCACCCAGTGTGCCAATTACCACTGGAATTACCACTGCTGGTTTGTGCCATAGTCGTTGAATTTCGATTTTTAAGTCCTGGTATCTTGCGATTTTTTCATGTTCCTTCTCGGCGACCCTGCTATCACCTGGTATTGCAATGTCTATGATTGTGACCCTATTTTTCTCAACCAGTGTGATGTCTGGTGTATTATGCGCCAGTATTTTGTCGGTTTGTATACGGAAATCCCACAAGATCTTGACCATCTGATTTTCTGTGACTCTTTCAGGCTGATGTTCCCACCAGTTTGTTGCTGTTTTAATATTATAATTTTTGCACAAATTCCAATGGATCATTTGTGCTACTGAATTGTGCCGCAATTTATAATCAGTCTGCGCGATTTTTTTACAGCAGCTGAGTATGTGATCAATAGTTTCGTCAGCTTCTTTGCAAAGTCTGCATTTGGCATCATCAGAGGATTTTTCGATTTTTGGCCTTAATGGCATTTGTGCGGCTAGCTTGTTCTTGCGCAGCCAGGATTAGTGACTCTGTTTCTTTCTTTAATGTACCTGTTTTAACCATAACCAAGTTTGTTCACTGTCCACTTTATCTTTTATTTTTTCCAGAAATTGGCCATGCAGTGCTTTGTTCTGCCAACTCTCCATTCTTGATTTTATCACATCTTTTCTGTATTCTTGTTTCGTCTGTTGGGCCTTCAGTAGATTTTTGTTCTTTACTTCGATTAATAGATGTTCTTGACTTTCTTTTAAATAATCAGCCAGTGCATGTTTTTCTTCTTCAACTGTTTGCTTCACTTGTAATAATCCTCTGCCACCTGATTTTCGTGGCAGGTATAGTCTATCAGTATCACCACGTGGATGTAAACTGTAGTGCATTGTCATTAGTTTCCTGGTTTTTCGGTCCAAAAGGTCCAAATCAGCTTGTGTCCAGTTAACTATGCCAGCTGTGTATCTTATAACTGGTATTGCCCAGGTATTTATGGCCTTGATTGTATTTCCACCATTCAATTTAGATTTCAAAATTTTCCTAACTCTGTTGGTGTACTCTCGTCTGACAATAGTTTTTACTTCTCCATGCTTGATGTTATCCAACTGCAGAATGCCTAAGTATTTGTAGGCTTCATTTTCTTTGCATTTAATTAGTTGGCCATTGGGCATTTCAATTCCCTCAGATGCAGTGATTTTGCCCCTTTTTATGGATACAGTGGCGCATTTTTCCATGCCAAACTGCATTGAAATATCGGTGCTGAATACTCGGACTGTATTTGTCAATGATTGGATTTCTATTTCTGACTTTCCATAGAGTTTCAAATCATCCATATATAGTAAATGTGAAATTTTTTCAGCTTCTTTGGCTGTTTGGTAGCCTAATTTCATTTTTTTTAAGATTACTGATAGTGGGATCATTGCGATGATGAAGAGAAGAGGTGAAAGTGAATCACCCTGGAAAATTCCTCGCTTGATATTAACCATTCCGTAGCTCTCATTCCCTACTGCCAACTCAGTTCTCCATTGTTTCATTGCCTTTTCAGTAAAGGATGTAATATTTTTGCTAATGCCAGTTGTTTCTAAGCATTTTATGATCCAACTATGTGGCAGTGAGTCAAATGCCTTTTTGTAATCAATCCAGACCATATTCAAGTTCGTTTTTCTGTTCTTACAATTTTCTAATATCATTTTATCAATTAGAAGCTGATCTTTTGTGCCCCTGCTCCTTCTTTTGTTGCCTTTTTGCTCTACTGGCAAGATGTTGTTTGTTTCCAAATAATCCATCATGTTATCTGCAATAATGCCTGTGAGTAATTTGAAGGTTGTTGGCAAGCATTATTATTATTATTATTATTATTATTATTATTATTATTGTACAATTGTATCACAGCGGCCAGTTGTTTCGCCGGATTTGGCATTGGTTACTAGTCGGGCCCCACCCAGGGGCCTAGGACGTTGTAACGTATTTTCGTAATATTCGTGCAGTTCCAAGCACTGCGGCTTTTTGCATTTGACTGATGGTGATTTTGTCAATTTTTAACTGTTTTAAATGTAATTCCAGTGCTTTTGGAATAGCACCCAGTGTGCCAATTACCACTGGAATTACCACTGCTGGTTTGTGCCATAGTCGTTGAATTTCGATTTTTAAGTCCTGGTATCTTGCGATTTTTTCATGTTCCTTCTCGGCGACCCTGCTATCACCTGGTATTGCGATGTCTATGATTGTGACCTTATTTTTCTCAACCAGTGTGGTGTCTGGTGTATTATGCGCCAGTATTTTGTCGGTTTGTATACGGAAATCCCACAAGATCTTGACCATCTGATTTTTGGTGACTTTTTCAGGCTTATGTTCCCACCAGTTTGTTGCTGTTTTAATATTATAATTTTTGCACAAATTCCAATGGATCATTTGTGCTACTGAATTGTGCCGCAATTTATAATCAGTCCGTGCGATTTTTTTACAGCAGCTGAGTATGTGATCAACAGTTTCATCAGCTTCTTTGCAAAGTCTGCATTTGGCATCATCAATTATTATTATTATTATTATTATTATTATTATTATTATTATTATTATTATTTATTTGTCTTGTATGCCGCCCACTCCCGAAGGACTCCGGGCGGCTCACAATAGACAAGGGAAAGGGGATAAATAGACAAAGACAAACAACACTTTAAAAACACAACATTCACAATTTCCGTGGGGCTGGATGTTTCACAAGCCCCCCGGCCTGCTGGAGCAGCCAGGACTTAGTGGCTTTGCGGAAGGCCGGGAGGGTAGTAAGGGTCCGGATCTGCACGGGGAGGTCATTCCAGAGGGCTGGAGCTGCAACAGAGAAGGCTCTCCCCCGGGGAGTCGCTAGCTGACATTGGCTGGCAGATGGAATCCGGAGGAGACCTAACCTGTGAGATCTAATCGGTCTGAGTGAGGTAATCGGCCTTTGATCCACCTTTGTCACCTTCACTTGAATTTGCCCTCCTATTTCTGAGGTCTTAGTCCTTGTTGAGTGACTGCCTCGTTTAACAACCATTTGCAGTTACTTTGGCGAGTAAAAAAATATATCCTTGCGAGCAATCCTTGCTTTTATAATGTTTCCTGGTCTGAGAGCAGACGTCGGACCATAAGACCCATCACAGTTTCACTGTGTGATTTAACGACCAAGTTTGCTGGTCCCAATTGTTCACTGAACGAGGACTACCTATCCCAGAGGTTCTTCAATAGCAATAGCACTTAGACTTATATACCACTTCATAGTGCTTTCACAGACCTCTCTAAGCGGTTTACAGAGTCAGCCTCTTGCCCCCAACCATCTGGGTCCTCATTTTACCCACCTCGGAAGGATGGAAGGCTGAGTCACCCTGGAGCCCCATCAGGATCGAACTTCTTACAGTGGGCAGAGTTAGCAATAGCTATAGCACTTCACAGTGCTTCACAGTGCTCTACAACCCTCTCTTAAGTGGTTTACGGAGTCAGCCTCTTGCCCCCAACAATCTGGGTCCTCACTTTACCCACCTCGGAAGGATGGAAGACTAAGTTAACCTTGAGTCGCATCAGGATCGAACTCCTGACAGTGGGCAGAGTTAGCAATAGCACTTAGACTTATATACTGCTTCACAGTGTTTCCAGCCCTCTCTAAGCTGCTTAAAGAGTCAGCCTCTTGCCCCCAACCATCTGGGTCCTCATTTTACCCACCTCAGAAGTATGGCAGGCTGAGTCACCCTGGAGCCCCATCAGGATTGAACTCCTTACAGTGGGCAGAGTTAGCAATAGCAATAGCACTTAGACATATACCCACCTTGGAAGGATGGAAGGCCGAGTCAACCTTGAGCCCTGGTGAGATTCAAACTGCCAAATTGCAGGCAGCCGGCAGTCAGCAGAAGCAGCCTGGAGTACTGCACTCTAACCACTGTGCCACAATGGCTCATTTACAACCCTCTCTAAATGGTTTACAGAGTCAGCCCAACAATCTGGGTCCTCATATGACCCACCTCGGAAGGATGGAAGACTGGGTCAACCTTGAGCCCTGGTGAGATTCAAACTGCCAAATTGCAGGCAGCTGGCAGTCAGCAGAAGTAGCCTGCAGTACTGCACTCTCACCACTGCGCCACCTTGGATCAGTGTTTAGGGTGGCTTGGGGTTATTTAAAAGCAAATTATCTTGTCTCTCTCGAGCCCTTTGGGGGATTTTCCCGCCAAAGTCCAGCCGGATCCGTTTCTCCCTAGAACCAGCTTTCGAACAACGACGGGCACAACCCACTGATGAAAAAGGTCTTTGATGTCCATCTGGCCTTCCTCAAGAACGGACAGTCGGAGGCGGCCCTGAAGCACGTCTTTGCCTCGCTCAGAGCTTTCATCAACAAGGTTAGCCAAGACGAGAGGCGGAATTGCTCCAGAGTGGCTGGTGGCTGCCCCGTTTCATCTTCGCTTCCCTCCCTGGCTCGGATGAAAATAGATCACTTCCCCAATTCCAGGCGCTGAACCAAGAGGCACCTGTTTCCTCTTTGTGGTCGGGTTTATTTATTTGTTTATTTTTAAAAAAAAAATATGTCCTGGATTTTGACCAAGCATGTCGAAGGGTAGGGAAAAGAGGTAGGAAGTCTCCAAGAAACACCCCACACAGCCGCTTTGTTCCGCTTTTGTTAACCGCGATAGTAAAATATTTATTTCAGGCCTGGCTTCCTAATGTACCATTCTGTATGCTGTGCAAAATACGAATTTCAACCGAGCTGATTTTGCTCGATCTCTCTGTCCCTCCTGCAGGGTCTTTTCTGAGCTTCCACGGGGGCAGGGGGTGGAGGGGGAGGTGTTCCTTCTGGTTCCACCACAAAATCGCGTTCGACTAAAGCGCGCTCGACGAAACCGCGTAGCTGACGTCATCACAGGGCGACAACAGTGCGGAGACGGAAGCACGCTGTAAACGCTAAACCTAAAATTAACCCCTAAACCTAAACCTAACCCTAAACCTAACCCTTAACCTACCCTAACCCTAACCCTAATCCTAACCCTTAACCTAACCCTAACCCTAATCCTAACCCTTAACCTAACCCTAACCCTAACCCTTAACCTAACCCTAACCCTAACCCTTAACCTAACCCTAAACCTAACCCTAAACCTAACCCTTACCTTAAGTTGAATCGGCTTGCTTTCAAAGCGCTATTTAAAGTGCCCTTCTTTCTCCGCACTCGCTGTTGTCGCCCTGTTGATGACGTCAGCGACGCGGTTTAATCGGGCGCGCTTTAGTCAAGCGCAGTTTTGTCGTGCCACGGTTCCTTCTACCCCGGGGAGCAGAACAGGGAAAGAGTCAAATAGCTCCCTTCTGAGATCCCAGCATCCTGGTTTAAATTGTCCTTATTGTCTGTTTCCCCAAAACAGTACAGATAGTCCTCGGCTTATAATCGTTCATTTAGTTGTCAGGGTTCCAAATAGCATCCAAAATTAAATCAGAGTCCGAGGCAAAGTATTGCTCAAAGTTCCAATTTATTAAGAGAGCCGTATTGGCACATCTAGGAAAACCTGTATCTGAAAGCTTCCCGGTTTTCCCCACCCAGGTGAAAGTTCGACATCTTGCCCCCGTACCCACAAGTCCATCCCATGGTCCAATCTCCCATTGCCGTACTGGCAGCTTCCACCCATCCAGTTCCGGTCAGGTGCAGAGGTGCAGAGACAAAGGATGACCTTGGTTTTCTGGAAAGAATGTTGTTATGGCTACATAGCATCTAACTCTGTACAATCCCCCTTCCCGTTTTCCCACGATAGAAAAGGCATAGTAGAATAATAGAAAGTGTGGCAGGCCAGAGATCCAAAAGAAAAGATGGCTGCAGGCCTGAGGTTAGTGACCATTCAGAGATCATGGCAGTGAAAAAAGCGACTTCTGACCGTTTTTCACACTTAATTCTGTCAGTTTAGTGAAGCCTGAAGCTCACGAACGAAGGCCCGTCTACGTGTCCCAAGATAATATTGCAGGATCCAATCTGGGTCGGCCACCGGGACCAAAGATTTAGTATTTTTCTGAGATTTTGGACTTGTGTTGGAGCCTATCCTTGGGGAACTTCTCTGTAGCAGATTCCCATCTAAGTTCCCTCAGGATGGGCTCCGGTACAAGTACGGAAGCTCAGAAGACCAAAACTCTGGTTCAGGTGGCCCACCCAGATTGGATCCTGCAAACTTGAAGCTTCTTAGGGGTCTCTAGGCCCGTGACCCGACAAAAGGGCGAACGACAAAACCGCGCCCGACTAAACCGCGTCGCTAAAACTGCGACATCATCAGCGCGCCGACAACAGCGCGGCGCAACAGCGCGGAGACAGAAGGGCGCTTTACAACAGCGCGGCGACAGAAAGCCGATTTAACTTAAGGTAAGGGTTAGGTTTAGGATTAGGTTTAGCGTTACGTTTAGGGTTAGCGTTAGCATTACGTTTAGAGTTAGGATTAGCGTTAGGTTTAGGGTTAGGTTTAGTTTTACAGCGCGCTTCTGTCACCGCGCTGTTGTCGGCACGATTCAGCGCTCATTCGTTGGAGCGCTTTAGAACACGCGGTTTTGTCACCGTGATTTAGTTGGGCGCGGTTTTGTCGTTCGCCCTTTTGTCGGTGAACCCTCTAGGCCCATGATGGCAAACCTATGGCACGCGTGCCACAGGCAATACATGGAGCCATTTGTTTAGGGCACACGAGGCATTGTTCTGTCAGCTCCAGTGCACATCTGCGCACTGGCCAGCTGACTTCGGCCTTCTTTTGAGGCTGAAAAACCACAAAAAAACGGCCCTACAAGCAAACCAGAAGTTTAGGAACGGACTTCCCATTTGCTCATAGGGCCGTTTTTCACCCTCCGGAGCCTTCAAGGAAGCCTCCTGAAGCCTCCGGAGGTCGAAAAACGGCCCTACAGAAAAAACGGAAGTCACCATTCCTGAACTTCTGGATTCCCCATAGGTCCGTTTTTCGCCCTCCAGAGGATTCAGGGAAGCTCCTGTAGCCTCCAGAGGGCCTCTGGAGCCTGGGGAGTGCAAAGAAGCCATGCCAAAAGCAGGGGGGCGCTGGTTGCGCACATAGCATTACGGGTGTGGCATGCCCGCACACGATCCTCCTGCACTCCCCTCGCTTTTGGCGCAGGAGCCAAAAAGGGTTAGCCATCACTGCTCTAGGCCTCATTTTGCATGATGGCAAGAAGGTGGTAACTGAGGCAGGCCTGAAGAGGAGGCTGCGAAGGAGAGGTCCTTCCGAGATGGTCCAGGGTCTCCTCTTCCCCAAGTGGCAATTCCTTCTCCTCCTTTTGCTCCTCCAGTTCCCAGCAGCCTTCTTCAAAGGGAGAGTGACCATGTGTTCCGCCTTCTGCTACGAGGTCCTGAAGTGTTGCACCTCCAAGCTCAGCTCCACGCGGAGTGAGGCCTCGGCCCTCCTCTACCTCCTCATGAGGAACAACTTCGAGTTCACCAAACGGAAGACCTTCTTAAGGACTCACCTCCAGGTCAGTGAAAAGGGGAAGAAGAGGAGTTTGCAAAAAAACCACGAGACCTTCGCTGGCTCTCTTGGCCGCCGTTTTCCTCACGATTTCCTTCCTCACTCTGGAGAGGGGCGCTTAAAATATTCCCCCCTTCGTCCCTGAACCTTTGCACAGAGAAGGAAAGTGGGAAACGTTGTCTCTTGCCGCCTTAAAGATTTCATAAATATCAGGTCAGTTTGTATGGATAGTTAGTTGAAGAGATGCTGGATGTGTTACCTGCAACTTCCTGGGAGATGTGCCCTTGTGACGTGAGGAAGGTTAAAATAGCGAGGAAGAAGAAAAGCAGAAGTTTTGTTAGCAGATATCAGCCTCACCTAGTAGACCAGACAGGAAACACAACCAGTTGAGCAAACTCTACTTTCTCGTAAAACTCAGTAACAGAATCTTGCAAGTCTGAAAGTACATGACCTCCTCCTGCCTCCTATACAGCATGAGAAACTAGGGAGGGTCTCTATTGAGTTTCTTCCCCACCCGTTGTGCAGCCATGGGCTACGCTGTCTCTTATCTGACCATTCCAGTGGTGGGTTTTGGATGCCAACGCAACCAGTACGCTGCGCACAGGGCCAGGCAGAAGTTTCGCAGGCGCTGCACGCTGTGCGTGCTTGCTCAATGGGCCGGTCGCATTATTCAACGGCCATGAACCCGGGTGGGCCAAATGAGCCACTGTACCGATACAGTAGCCGCTTCTCCCGGCTACTACCAGTATGGCCATACAGTTCATCGACAAATACACGATAGACATATGCGTGCCAACAAAACCGCGACGGACAAATGAGCGCCGTCAAAATCGCTAATTGATTTTCAACAATAGCGTGACGACAAATGCGTGACGACAAAATCGTGTCATCAACAAACTGTAGCCTTTAACATAGTGGGACGCGTATACGTACGTTATAACCCTAAACCTAAAATTTTTTCGATTGTATTGTGCTTGTCATCGCGCTTTTGTCATCGCGATTTTGTCGTCGCAAATTTGTGGGTCCGATTTTGACGTCGTGTTTATATTGGCGCTATTTTGTCGGCGCGCATATGTCTATCGCGCAATTGTCGGGTCCTGGGCCATACCTCCAGGAACCCACCACTGGACCGTTCTCTAGGCAGCATCTCTCCCAAGGTCCTTCTCACATGCCGTTACAATGCAGGAGAAGATCCCGGGGCTGAATTTAGTCATCTGAACCCAATTTGCAGCCTCTTTAAAAGCCTGCGGTACATGGGTTTCCCCCCACCCACCGCTTTGGGTGGGAAAACACACCAGATTGCACGCTACCTTTTGAAATGAAGAAGAAGGGAAGTTGGCCAACCCTATTTCTATTTCCCGGGTGTCTTATGACCTCACCCAAATTGCATCCTCTTGAGAAAGGTGGCTCCTGTTTGTTGAAGAGATCTTCAACGATGACCTAGATCTGAGAAATTTGCTCGGGTTCTGAATTCACCCTGGTGTTTCTCCAGAGTTGAGGGCTGTATCAGTTGTCTCATTTCAGGCCTCCCTTGACAACACATTGGTGATTCAGGGGCAAGGAAGCTGGTGGCTTGGATCAAGGAGGAAAGGCCATGGGTCCGTGGGAATTTCCCATCTCTTCTCTGGGACCAAACCTAACGGCCGGTTTTCACCAAGCCCGTATTTGGGGTGCGCTTACTAAATGCAGGTTCAGCTCAGAACAGCGACTCAAGACAGAGAGATTCCCAAGCAAGGGAGACCCCCCCCCCCTCCTTGGGATAAAGAATGGTTCTTTCCAGAGGTTCAGCTCCCGTAGAATCAAAACCCAATCAGATCCTCTGATTTCCAATTTTTTTAATTTTTTTAATTTGCTTACATACCATTTTAAGTATACATTCACATAATGCTTATTCATCTTTACATTTCTCATTCTTATACATTTGTTATTTCATTTAATAGGTTGTAATATACAGTTTGGGTTGCTTTATTTACCATCTCTTCCTCCTGTTGTAACACCTCCTTGTTTTCCCTTTCTTTTCTCCATCCCTCCCTTCTCTACTTCCTTCCTCCTCTCCATCCCCTTCCTTCTTCCCTTACCTCTCCCCTACTCCTACTCTTCCCCATCCTACCCTCTCTCCTTCTCCCTTCCTCCTCTCCTTCCCCTTCCTTCTTCCCTTACCTCTCCCCTACTCCTACTCTTCCTCTTCCCCTTCCTACCCTCTCTCCTTCTCTTTCTCTCCCTTCCTTCCTCCTCTCCTTACCTCTTTCTTCTTTCCCCCCTATTCCTCTCATTCTCTCCTCCTCTCTCCCTTTCTTTCTCTGTTGTTGTAGGTGTCTCTTTCAAATCTCAGTTTATGTTTTCTTGGGATGTAGATTGTCTGATTTCCATCGGAGGCTGTTTGTGGGATGATGCAATCAGCAGACCAATATTGAGGGTCCTGGGAGGTTTGATATCCAAAGCCGTTCCCGTACGGGTCAACTGGAAACCTGTGGATTTCCAGAGCCCAGTTAGTCAGCTTGGCACTTCCTTAACTCTGAAAAAATGTCTCTGTTTCTCTGCTAGATCATTATTGCAGTGAGCCAGTTGATAGCTGACGTGGCTCTCAGTGGCAGCTCACGTTTCCAGGAATCGCTCTCAATTATCAATAATTTTGCCAACAGCGACCGGCCAGTGAAGGTAGGTTTGGTTTAGCAGAAGAAACTTTTTCGGCCCCTGATGAAAAGCACCCGACAGTTGAAGTAGGGGTGAAATCCTCCCTGTTCGGCCTGGTTCGGCTGAACTGGTAGGAACAATTGTCTCTGGTTCTGCGAACTGGTAGTTTAAAAAAAAAGCTTCCAAGGATTGTGCGGCTCAGCTTTAAAATGCTTTCAAAATCTAAAAAAAATAGCCGAAAGTGGGGAAAAAAGCTGGCCACGCCCATCCCAGTCACATGACACCACCACCACCAAGCCATGCCCACAGAACCGGTGAGTGGGCGAGGGTTAGATTTCACCAGTGGGTTGAAGGCCCCACTTGCTTCCGTGCGAGAAAGAAGAGGCTTCGTTGCAAGGGCTCATTGGTTCTGAGGGGGCATGGCCAGCCACACATGAATCTTTTCACTCAGCAGTTCCCGGAAAACTGCAAGACTCAGTGGAAGTGAGTTGTGGTACCCTCCCTGCTAAGAGCTCAGGCCGGAAGGAGGACCTGGAAGGACTTGTTCCAGGAACTGAAACCTGTCAAGGGAGCTGGGGGATTATATTGATAAACCGAAGGCAGGGTAGCCGAGAGGCCGTCAGTGCAAAAGCTCATGTTGGATTGCAACTTTGAGACGCAAAGTGAGGAATACACAACCAAATTCCACCTGGGGTTCTGGGAATGTGAGCTGCAACATCTCCCCACTTCCTTGCGGCTCAAAAGGGGTGGCGGAGGGAGCAGGTGATGGCTCCAGGTATGAAAGATTTTGTGAGATCCACTGGCCCCTTTCCCTAAGTTTGCACTTCGGGATCTGCTTCATGGTGCCACTGACCTCAGCCGTCAGAGGAGGAAAATTTCCTTGCCCTGCTTGGAAGCCTCAACATGGAGGAATCTTCAGGGATCTCCTGCAGTCAGAAATGTATTCTTTACGTCCACCATGGTTACTTCTCAGTCTCCTGTGCCATGATTTTCTTCTTGGGTAGCATTAGAAGTTGCCGTTTGACAGCATCTTCTGTGGAGCTCCAGCAGCCACAGCCAGACTTCAGAGGTGGCTTCCAACCTGACTGTCACCAGGGAATCTGCCCTTGTGGCCTTCCTCCTCCCTCTCTTCTTCTGCATTTTATGTGCTTTCTGGCTTGGCCAGCATCTTCTGGAGTTATCCAGGATGGTTTTTGGGATGAGCTCATTAGTAGATCTGTCAAAAGACCCCATGGGGGAAGGAGAAAGGCCCACCCCAACCAGGGCTCATTGGAAAGAGTTCTTTGGCCTCCTCTTCCCCCAGTTGTCCTTCCTCTCTGGTTCAACTGCTGGAGGAACAGACTGGAGAAGGTAGACCTTGAAGAAAGGGAGCTTGAAGGGCCTTCTCCCAAGGCCTTTAAGAGGGATGTTCTCTTCTATGACAGGCAACCACATTCCCTTCCGAAGTCAAGGATCTGACCAAGAGGATCCGCACGGTGCTAATGGCCACTGCCCAGATGAAAGAACACGAGAAGGACCCTGAGATGTTGGTTGACCTGCACTTCAGCTTGGCCAAGTCTTATGCCAGCACTCCGGAGCTGCGGAAGACCTGGCTGGACAGCATGGCCAAGATCCACGTCAAAAATGGGGATTTCTCAGAGGTAACTTGAACATTGGGCGTTATCTGATAAAATGAAATTCAATGGTGAAAAGAGTCAGGTTCTACATTTAGGCAAGAGAAACGAAATGCACAGGTACAGTATAGGTGGTACCTTCCTCAACAGTGGTTAAATGCAGCACTGCAGGCTACTTCAGCTGACTGCAGTTCTGCAGTTCGGCTGTTCAAATCTCACCGGCTCAGGGTTGACTCAGCCTTCCATCCTTCCGAGGTGGGTAAAATGAGGACCTGGATTGTTGTTGGGGGCGATATGCTGAGTCTGTAAAACCGCTTAGAGAGGGCTGAAAGCCCTATGAAACGGTATAGAAGTCTAACTGCTATTGCTAACAGTAGTAACTGTGAGTGGGGTCTTGGAGTCCTAGTGGACAACCATTTAAATAGGAGCCAGCCGTGTGCAGCAGCTGCCAAAAAAGCCAACACAGTTCTAGGCTGCATCAACAGAGGGAGAGAATCAAGATCACATGAAGTGTTAAAACCACTTTATAATGCCTTGATGAGGCCACACTTGGAATACGGCGTCCAGTTTTGGTCGCCACAATGTAGAAAAGATGTGGAGACTCTAGAAAGAGTGTAGAGAAGAGCAACAAAGAGGATTAGGGGACTGGAGGCTCAAAAATATGAGGAACGGTTGCAGGAACTGGGCATGTCTAATGAAAAGAAGGACTAGGGGAGACACGATAGCAGTCTTCCAATACCTCAGGGGCTATCACAAAGAAGAGGCAGTCAAACTATCCTCCAAGGCACCTGAGGGTAGAACAAGGAGCAATGGGTGGGAACTCATCAAGGACAGAAGCAACTTAGAACTGAGGATAAATTTCCTGACAGTTAGAACAATTAATCAGTGGAACAACTTGCCTCCAGAAGTTGTGAATGCCCCAACATTGGAAGTTTTTAAGGAGATGTTGGATAGCCATTGATCTGAAACAGTGTAGGGTTTCCTGCCTAGGCAGGGGGTTGGGCTAGAAGACCTCCAATGTCCCTTCCAACTCTGTTATTCTATTCTATTCTATGCTATGCTATTCTAAGAGTGCAGAGAAGAGCAACAAGATGATTAGGGGACTGGAGGCTCAAAAATATGAGGAACGGTTGCAGGAACTGGGCATGTCTAGTTTAATGAAAAGAAGGACTAGGGGAGACATGATAGCAGTGTTCCAATATCTCAGAGGCTGCCACAAAGAAGAGGCAGTCAAACTATCCTCCAAAGCACCTGAGGGTAGAACAAGAAGCAATGGGTGGGAACTAATCAAGGAGAGAAGCAACTTAGAAAAATTTCCTGACAGTTAGAACAATTAATCAGTGGAACAACTTGCCTCCAGAAGTTGTGAATGCCCCAACACTGGAAGTCTTTAAGAAGATGTTTATTATTTATTTATTTATTATTAAAATTTATATGCCGCCCAATCCCAAAGGACTCCGGGCGGCTTACAAAAGAAGAAAGAGGAGAAAGAAAAGGAAAATAAGAAAAAGACAGTTTAAAATTCACAAAACACATGCATTCATCCTAATCGGGGCTGACACCTCAACAATGTTGGATAGCCATTTGTCTGAAACGGTGTAGGGTTTCCTGCCTAGGCAGGGGGTTGGACTAGAAGACCTCCAAGGTCCCTTCCAACTCTGTGCTGTTGTATTCTTGTAACGACCTTGGCCAACGCCAGGCCCTTGGACCCCTCCCAGGAAGTCTCACCTTTTGCTCAACTTTCCTTTCACAGGCAGCCATGTGCTACGTTCACGTTGCAGCCTTAGTGGCAGAATTTCTTCACAGAAAAAGTGAGTTGTTGATGTGGGGAAAGGACCGGGAGGGAAGGGAACTGTGGGGGAAGCACAGAACTTGTTTTGAAAGTCTTCCTTCCTATTCCGCGAAGCTTCTCTGATGGGAAATGTCTCGTTTTGGCTCCTGAAGGCAGAGATGGGCCCATGGCAGGCTGGTGCTGCAAGCTGGGTAGCTAACCCAAGTTAATTTAGGTCTGTGTTTCGGGCACCCTGGGTAGTCCAAGCACCCGACCTGTGTACAGTTAATCCTTGCAACTCCTGCAACTTATAACTACTCCAACTACTTACAACTACTATTTTTAAAAAATATATTTTTATTATTTTTAAACAAAACAACACATACAAAACTGTTCTCGTTAACAAACGCAGGCAGGCAACTGAAAAGGAAGTCTTTCTTTATCAGTTCTCAGTTCAAACTGGCTTCGAGCCCAAAAATAACATAAATACAAGTCTCCGACAAGAATGCAAAACAAAAACTCTTACAAACGCTGCACTTCTTCCACCGTCTCCACGGATCAGGTTTACATGAAACACCAAGGCACTTATCCAAGTGTAACAATCATAAATCACGACTAATAATCAAGCAATGTTTTACCAAACACGGAACACACGAAGGAACGTTGACTCCAGCGACTAGGGCGTGGCAGCATCCGTCTTTTTATCTCCAAACTTGCCTCTAACCCCCCCCCCAGCTGCATAATGAATCTTGATCCCGAAAAGACTCACAGCAGACATCTGCTGAGTCACACCACAAAACAAAGCAAGAGAAGAACAAGGAACAACTTTCCTCCGTTTCATCAAGCATGTCGTTTGGTTACAAGTTTTTGTGCATCAATTCTTAAGTTTAGGATTAACATCACTGGTTTACGTCAAACATAACTGAATGTTTCACTGTCGCTGTCATTGAGCATTATGTGTTCAGATGACCATTAATATTCTTTCATTTGTAACAATCCTTATTTCCTTGAATTCATAATTATCTATCAAATAACAATGTCTTTAAAGTATTATAGTGTCACCTATCTCTAAGGAGAAAAAGCGAAGATTAGAACAAAGAATTCCCATTAATTTACAATATACATTCATATTTTCAATTGACCATAATGTCACCAATCATCCAGAATTCCAAGAATAGTTTTCCATTATTATTAATCCATATAGTGGTTAAGTATTTCAATTCATGTATATATCAATTGTTCCTTACATCATCATTGATCTGTTTAATATGCAAAGATCTTTCTAATATAAAATGGTCACTACATACAATTATACCAAAGTATTCAAATCATCCCACTCTTATACATTAAAATCATTATTGTCCTTTATATATCATGTGAGTAGTGCTCTATATCATAACAAGGAGGAAAAAAAACTTCATAACAATAACTATAACTTTCTATTACTACAGAAGTAAACAGTTTCATTCCCAGGTTTTTTTATCTAACCATTGGTAAAACAAGTCCCATACTTTATAATATTGCTCATCCTCTCATTCTCTAATTTCAAATGTAAGCTTGCTCATTTCGGCACATTCCATTATTTTCCGAATAGTTTCCTCCTGTGATGGTACTTTCTTGTAAGAGCCGAGGTGGCGCAGTGGTTAGAGTGCAGCACTGCAGGCTACCTCAGCTGACTGCAGTTCTGCAGTTCGGCTGTTCAAATCTCACCGGCTCAGGGTTGACTCAGCCTTCCATCCTTCCGAGGTGGGTAAAATGAGGACCCGGATTGTTGTTGGGGGCGATATGCTGACTCTGTAAAGCGCTTAGAGAGGGCTGAAAGCCCTATGAAGCGGTATATAAGTCTAACTGCTATTGCTAACTGCTATTCTTGTTTTTCCAATTTTACAACTACTATTGAGGCCAACATTTCAACAAGACCGTGGTTTTTCCACATTTTGCAACCTTTCTTGCCAGGGTTGTTAAGCGAATCACCGCAACCGTTAAGCTAGTAAAACGGCTGTTAAGTCAATCAGGTTTCCTCGCCAACTTTCTTTGCCAGAAGGGTACAAAAGAGGATTGTGTGACCCTTCAGGACACTGAAACTGTCATAAGTACATGCCAGTTGCCAAGCTTCTGGATTTTGATCACGTGACCATGGGACGATGCTAGGGTCCGAGGTGTGAAAAGCAGTCCTAAATCACTTTTTTTAGTGCTGTTGTAACTTTGAACAGCTCCAAGATCACCGCAGATGGGGACGGCGGCCAAGAAATTAAAAGAGGCTTGCTCCTGGGGAGGACAAGGATGGCAAATCTAGACAGCGTCCTAAAAAGCAGAGACATCACCCTGCCAACAAAAGTGCGTCTAGTCAAGGCTGTAGTTTTCCCAGTTTCAATGGATGGCTGTGAAGGTTGGACCATAAGGAAGGTTGAGCGCCAAAGGATGGAGGCCTCTGAACTCTGGTGCTGGAGAAGATTCCTGTGAGTCCCTTGGACTGCAAGGCCATCCAACCGGTCAGTCCTAAAGGAGATCAACCCTGGCTGCTCTTTAGAAGGCCAGGTCCTGAAGAGGAAACTCAAGTACTTTGGCCACCTAAGGAGAAGGAAGGACTCCTTGGACAAGAGCCTCATGCTGGGAACGATGGAGGGCAAAAGAAGAAGAAGGGGACGGCAGAGAAGGAGGTGGCTGGATGGAGTCACCCAAGCAGTCAGCGTGAGCTTCAATGGACTCCAGAGGATGGTAGAGGACAGGAAGGCCTGGAGGAACGTTGTCAATGGGGGTCACGATGGGTCGACTAACAACAACAATCTTCTATCTATCTATCATCTATCTATCTATCTATCTATCTATCTATCTATCTATCTATCTATCATCTATCTATCATCTATCTCTCTATCTATCATCTATCTATCATCTATCTATCTTGCGAGTTCCTTGGACTGCAAGGCATCCAACCGGTCAGTCCTAGAGGAGATCAACCCTGACTGCTCTTTAGAAGGCCAGGTCCTGAAGAGGAAACTCAAGTACTTTGGCCACCTAATGAGAAGGAAGAAGGACTCCCTGGAGAAGAGCCTCATGCTGGGAACGATGGAGGGCAAAAGAAGAAGAAGGGGACGGCAGAGAAGGAGGTGGCTGGGTGGAGTCACCGAAGCAGTAGGTGTGAGCTTAAATGGACTCCAGAAGATGCTAGAGGACAGGAAGGCCTGGGGGTCACGATGGGTGGGACACAATTTCGCAACTAACAACAAAAACAACAATTACAACAGAAGCAAAAAACCCAACATCCTTCAAATGCTTCCCCCCTCCCCGCCCCTGGAATCAGAGTTAAATTGCTCTGTAGTTCCTTCTCAGGCACGTAATGCTTTTCACATTTACAAGTGCACATTATTCCTCAAAAATGGTACCAAACTTTCCATAAATCTTACAATAGATTGAAAAGTCCCCAATTGACTGGAGAGGCTGAATAGTTCAAGATGGGTCGACACACAACTCAGTTTTGATCAGAGCCTCGTATGAAGGCTCATAAAAAGACTTGCCAGCTGAGCCGAAAAGCAGAATTACAGAGATTAGAAACCTGTCGAGAAACCAAGGTCCAGGAATCCAGAAAGATGTAAGATCCAGGATGGATCTCAGACTGGGGATCCGGTAGAATATTGGATGTTGGTTTCAAATGTTGCTTAGCAACAGAAAACCCGAACTGGAACTTCTATAGCCTGAAAGGGCCCCTTTGCAATTTATTCACTAAGTTTTCCTGCTTACAAGGAGGGCAGTTATTCTTTAATATCCTTTATTGCTGAGGAGACCTCTACATACGAGCCTTTGACAGGTATAATTACATCTTCTTCTACAATCGCTCTCTGGGAACGATGGAAGGCAAAAGAAGAAGGGGACGAGAGAGAAGGAGGTGGCTGGATGGCGTCACCGAAGCAGCCGGCATGAGCTTAAATGGACCCCGGGGGATGGTGGAGGACAGGAAGGCCTGGAGGAACGTTGTCCATGGGGTCACGATGGGTCAGACACGACTTTGCAACTCACAACATCCATCTATCTATCTATCTATCTATCTATCTATCTATCTATCTCAAGTACGTTGGCTACCTAATGAGAAGGAAGGACTCCCTGGAGAAGAGCCTCATGCTGGGAATGATGGAAGGCAAAAGAAGAAGAAGGAGACTGCAGAGAAGGAGGTGGCTGGATGGAGTCACCGAAGCAGCCGGCGTGAGCTTCAATGGACTCTGGGGGTTGGTAGAGGACAGGAAGGCCTGGAGGAACGTTGTCCATGGGGTCACGATGGGTCAGACACGACTTTGCAACTCACAACATCTATCTATCTATCTATCTATCTATCTATCTATCTATCTATCTATCTATGACTGCAACTAGTCCAGAATGCAGCCGCGCGAGCGATATTGGGTGTACCTAGGTACACCCATGTTACACCTGTCCTCTGCGAGCTGCACTGGCTACCCATTGGTCTCCGGACGCAATTCAAGGTG
This sequence comes from Thamnophis elegans, assembly GCF_009769535.1. Taxonomy (NCBI): domain Eukaryota; kingdom Metazoa; phylum Chordata; class Lepidosauria; order Squamata; family Natricidae; genus Thamnophis; species Thamnophis elegans. The sequence goes on from NC_045552.1 coordinate 56,011,019, forward strand.
TTGGTTATTACCTTTAAAGCCCTACATGGCTTAGGACCAGCATACCTGCGAGACCGCCCACTGCCACATCCCTCCCAACGGCTGGTGAGATCCCACAGGGTTGGCCTCCTTCAGCTGCTGTCAGCCAGACAATGTCGGCTGGCGGATCCCCAGAGGAGAGCCTTCTCTGTGGCTGCCCCGACCCTTTGGAACGAATTACCCCCAGAAATCTGGACCTCACCCACTCTCATGGCCTTCAGAAAAGCTGTCAAGACCTGGCTTTTCCAGCAGGCCTGGGGCTGTTGACCTCATTGTTGAGGTCCAGCCCCGACTGAAATGAATGTATCTGTGTCGTTTTAACTTGTTTTATTTTATTTTTATTTTCTTTTATTTCTCTCTTTTCCCTTCTGTAAGCCGCCCGGAGTCCTTCGGGATTGGGCGGCCTATAAATAAAATTAAACTTACAAACTTACTTACAAACTTATCTATCTATCTCAAGTACTTTGGCTACCTAATGAGAAGGAAGGACTCCCTGGAGAAGAACTGGGAATGATGGAGGGCAAAAGAAGAAGAAGGGGACGGCAGAGAAGGAGGTGGCTGGACGGAGTCCCCGAATCAGCCGGCGTGAGCTTAAATGGACTCCGGGGATTGGTAGAGGGCAGGAAGGTCTGGAGAAACATTGTCCATGGGGTCATGATGGGTCAGACACGACTTTGCAACTCACAACATCTATCTATCTTTCTACCTACCTACCTACCTACCTACCTACCTACCTACCTACCTACCTATCTATCTATCTATCTATCTATCTATCTATCTATCTATCTATCATCTCAAGTACTTTGGCTACCTAATGAGAAGGAAGGACTCCCTGGAGAAGAGCCTCATGCTGGGAATGATGGAAGGCAAAAGAAGAAGAAGGGGACGGCAGAGAAGGAGGTGGCTGGACGGAGTCCCCGAATTAGCCGGCGTGAGCTTAAATGGACTCCGGGGATTGGTAGAGGGCAGGAAGGTCTGGAGAAACATTGTCCATGGGGTCACGACGGGTCAAACACGACTTCGCAACCAACAAAAACAAACTTTGAACCGTCCCTAAAGAAACGGTGAGAGCTTCCTGTATACATGGAAAGCCTGCTAGAAGCTTAACCTCAACCGGGAAAGCCAAGTCAAGGCTAACCAGGAAAGACCAGCCCCTCCCAGTAGGGCTTCCAAGAAATTTCTCCCCAGACGAATCAGGAAGCGGAGGCTGGCACAGGTTCCTTTTGCTCTTTTGCTCTCCGCCTGGGAATTCTGACTCTGTTGTGGACTCACTCATTTTTATGTTGAGTGGATGTGTTTCCCTCTGCAGGGTTTTTTCCTCCCAGATAAACTTGTTGGATAGCTTGGAAGCAGGGACTTGGGCAGAGTGCGTAGGAAACCATTTAATTGCACCCATGAATTTATCAACAGAGAGTAGCCCGAGGCCAGGAGGAAACAAAAATTCTTATGATCTTGGCAGTGGTTCTTCAGAAATTCTTCGGCAACCAGAATTCCCAGTCCGTAGAGTCACTGGCTGAATGGGGATACCTGGAGTTACAATTCCGATACATTTTGGGGACTCAGGGCGGGCGTCACAGGTTATGGACCGAAGGAACGAGAGAAACCACTGAAATGTAAACGTGCTACAAGATTCATTCGGCTGTTCCAACTGCTTGCTTGGGATTTCACTTTTGGGAATGTTGTCTTGTGGCCCGACAGCAGCCAGAAGAGCTGGCAGAAGATTTGGACAGTGAGGAGGGTTGGGGAGAAACATGGGCCGCTCCTGGAATCTGGGGAAGGCTCAGACGAGGGCTCTGCGTCGGAGGCAGAGAGGGAGCCGTATGCCAGTTATCAGCTGCTTATCAGTGAGGCAGAAGAACAGCTGGAGCCTGTTCCCAGTGTGCGCATGCACAGTTGCCAGACAAAGGGAACAGCTAAGGAACAAGGGTCGACTTGGGAGTAAAGCCACAGGTGGACAATGAATGGCCCCTCCCAGATGAAATAAAAGAGGAGCAAAAGGGGAGTGGAGCTTGCAGGAGACAATTAGTTCGCTTCATTGGTTCGTGACTCTCTGAGGCTCCTTGCCAGGTTTTGCAGATATCGGCCTGGCAGCTCTCCAAGCCAGATAAGGTCTGTGACTATAAATCCTCCCTTGAAAGACTTTGCTGGATGGGAATGAGCAGAATTCACAGCAAATTAATAAAAATAAAAGGGTTTTTTGTTGGGACCAGGAGTTTGCTTCCGGCTCTCGGGAAGCCTCGGCCAGAACATGTTGCTCATATCTTTTCTGTTTATTTTTAAAACCAAGAAGTGGGAATTTGTTGGTATCAGCTGACCTGGCCCAACTTGTCACAGAGCTGAGCTAAAAAAAAAGGGAACTAAAATCCAGCTGCGGTTTGTGGTCGGTTGCTCTGCTGCATTCAGATTGATTTCCAAGGACAGCTTAACCATGAGAGCAAGTTTTGGTTGATGGGGGATAAGAGAGCTCCGAGCCACTTCTTAGAAAATCAGAGCTGGCTTCGTTTCAACGGAGCTTCATTCTGTTCAGAGAAATCCAGATTTTTCACCCTCCAGTCATCCTTCATATTTTTTTTAATGTGTTTATTTTCCTGCCTTCCTACAAGCTTTTGAATAAGCTGAAATCCGATTGCATCGAACTATCAGGTTGGAGTTCAGGTTCCTGAATGCACCAGTCATTAGCCTGGGAATTCTTGAACCTCAGCGTATTTTCTCAGGAAGTGGGAGCTTTGAACTGGGCTGTCAACCTGAGGCAAGGCTGGCTGTCTATCAACTGGAGATCATCTCCATGGAGGTTCAAGAGATGGAGATGAGCTTTAGGCTCTCCTCCTCCCTTCTCTCTTCCTCCTCCTCCCCTGTTCTGCTTCTGCAGACACTCGCCCAAGCCTCAGGCTGTCCTCTTGAGCTGGGAGGCCTGTCCACCTCAGAAAAAAATGCAAGCACATTACGGTTCCCTCAAAAGGGGAACCTACTTGCTGAAATTCAAGAGGCAAAAGCTGAAGGAAGCTCAACCCAAGCTTAACCCGCCCTTCGGTTGGGGGGGTTCCACCCCAAAACCGCGTTCGACTAAAGGGCGCTCGACGAAAATGCGTAGCTGACGTCATCACAGAGCGACAACAGCACGGAGAAAAAAGCACGCTGTAAACGCTAAACCTAAAATTAACCCCTAAACCTAACCCCCCTAAACCTAATCCTAAACCTAACCCTAAACCTAACCCTTAACCTAACCCTAAACCTAACCCTAAACCTAACCCTTAACCTAACCCTAAACCTAACCCTAAACCTAACCCTAAACCTAACCCTTAACCTAACCCTAAACCTAACCCTAAACCTAACCCTTAACCTAACCCTAAACCTAACCCTAAACCTAACCCTTAACCTAACCCTAAACCTAACCCTTAACCTAACCCTAAACCTAACCCTAAACCTAACCCTAAACCTAACCCTTAACCTAACCCTAAACCTAACCCTAAACCTAACCCTTAACCTAACCCTAAACCTAACCCTAAACCTAACCCTTAACCTAACCCTAAACCTAACCCTAAACCTAACCCTTAACCTAACCCTAAACCTAACCCTAACCTAACCTAACCTAACCCTAACCTAACCCTAACCTAACCCTTAACCTAACCCTAAACCTAACCTAACCCTTAACCTAACCCTAAACCTAACCCTAACCTAACCCTAAACCTAACCCTAAACCTAACCCTAACCTAACCCTAAACCTAACCCTAAACCTAACCCTTAACCTAACCCTAAACCTAACCCTTAACCTAACCCTAAACCTAACCCTAAACCTAACCCTAAACCTAACCCTAAACCTAACCCTAAACCTAACCCTTAACCTAATCCTAAACCTAACCCTAAACCTAACCCTAAACCTAACCCTTAACCTAACCCTAAACCTAATCCTAAACCTAACCCTAAACCTAACCCTTAACCTAACCCTAAACCTAACCCTTAACCTAACCCTAAACCTAACCCTAAACCTAACCCTTAACCTAACCCTAAACCTAACCCTTAACCTAACCCTAAACCTAACCCTAAACCTAACCCTAAACCTAACCCTAAACCTAACCCTAAACCTAACCCTAAACCTAACCCTAAACCTAACCCTAACCTAACCCTAAACCTAACCCTAACCTAACCCTAACCTAACCCTAACCTAACCCTAAACCTAACCCTAAACCTAACCCTAAACCTAACCCTAAACCTAACCCTTAACCTAACCCTAAACCTAACCCTAAACCTAACCCTTAACCTAACCCTAAACCTAACCCTAAACCTAACCCTAAACCTAACCCTTAACCTAACCCTAAACCTAACCCTTAACCTAACCCTAAACCTAACCCTAAACCTAACCCTTAACCTAACCCTAAACCTAACCCTAAACCTAACCCTTAACCTAACCCTTAACCTAACCCTAAACCTAACCCTAAACCTAACCCTTAACCTAACCCTAAACCTAACCCTTAACCTAACCCTAAACCTAACCCTAAACCTAACCCTTAACCTAACCCTAAACCTAACCCTAAACCTAACCCTTAACCTAACCCTAAACCTAACCCTAAACCTAACCCTAAACCTAACCCTAAACCTAACCCTTAACCTAACCCTAAACCTAACCCTAAACCTAACCCTTAACCTAACCCTAAACCTAACCCTAAACCTAACCCTTAACCTAACGCTAAACCTAATCCTAACCCTTAACCTAACCCTAAACCTAACCCTAACACTTAACCTAACCCTAACCCTAACCCTAACCCTAACCCTTAACCTAACCCTAAAGCTAACCCTAAACCTTACCTTAACTTGAATCGGCTTGCTTTCAAAGCGCTATTTAAAGCGCCCTTCTTTCTCCGCGCTCGCTGTTGTCGCCCTGTTGATGACGTCAGCGACGCGGTTTAATCGGGCGCGCTTTAGTCGAGCGCGGTTTTGTCATGCCACGCGGTTGGGGTACCGCCTGCCTGTGGCTTTAGAACCTGGTCTCCAAAAACCTGAGGGTGATGCCTATTCCTCGTTTTACGGGGTATTTTCCCATCCTAATAAGGGCTAGAACTCAGCTTTGGAATGTAGAAAAAAAAACCCTTGCTGTGGGTTCTGTCCCAAGGAATAAGATTGCGTGAGAGACATGAAGTGGTTCAATATGTCAGGGATTAAAAATGAAAGTTGTGTAGCCGTTTCAACCCTCCCAACTGATCTCTCAAGGCCGTCTCTCTCTTTCTTGGCTTCCCTCTGTAGAGTTATTCCCTGCTGGGTGCTCATCTTTCAGGAAAATCACACCCAACATTGACGAAGAAGGTGCGATGAAGGAAGATGCAGGGATGATGGATGTTCATTACACCGAGGTAAGGGCAGCTACTGAAGGGCCAGAGTAGATGTCAGAAGCGTGACCCTGAGAGAGCTGGGATTCTGCCAAACCATGTCAGGATGAGGCGGGCTCAGAAAATGGGAACCTTCTTCTTCATTCCCTTTGGGAGTGGAAAAATCAATCTTTGTCTTGAGGTCTTCTGCATCTCTCCAGACTCATTATTCAAGCAAAGGCCTGACTCCCCGAATATTTTCCCATTGTGATAAGCCACGCTGAGCAGCTGGGAAAGCCCTGAGCCAGAATTTTAATAAGTAAACAAATATGGTGAAAGGGCTCAACCTAACCAGCTTTTCTTTAGCAAATTCAAGGATTGCCCAGCCCAGGTGGTTCAAGGTGTCTACAGAGGAGATAAAAGATCAAGAGCCACTCTGGCAGATCCTAAAGGGAAGGCTCTCCACTACCTTTCTTTCTTTCTTTCTTTCCTTCCTTCCTTCCTTCCTTCCTTCTTTCCTTCTTTCCATCTTTTCCTTCCTTTTTTCTCTATCAACTTCCTTCTCTGTTTCCTTCCTATCCTCCCTCCCTCCCTTTCTTCCATCTTTTCCTTCCTTTCTTCCTTCTCTATCAGCTTCCTTCTCTCCTCCCTCCCTCCCTTCCTTCATTCCATCTTTTCCTTCCTTTCTTCTTTCTCTATCAGCTTCCTTCTCTCCTTCCTTCCTTCTTTCTTTCCTTCCTTCCTTCTTTTCCTTCCTTCTTTCTCTATCAGCTTCCTTCCCTCCTTCCTTCCATCTTTTCCTTCCTTATTTTCCTTCCTTCCTTCTTTCTCTATTAGCTTCCTTCTCCTTCCTTCCTTCCTTCCTTCCATCTTTTCCTTCCTTTCTTCTTTCTCTATCAGCTTCCTTCTCTCCTTCCTTCCTTCTTTCCTTCCTTCCTTCCTTCCTTCCTTCTTTTCCTTCCTTCTTTCTCTATCAGCTTCCTTCTCTGTCTCCTTCCTATCCTCCCTCCCTTCCTTCCTTCCATCTTTTCCTTCCTTCTTTCTCTATCAGCTTCCTTCTCTCCTTCCTCCCTCCCTTCCTTCCATCTTTTCCTTCCTTCTTTCTCTATCAGCTTCCTTCTCCCTTCCTTCTTTCCTTCCTTCCTTCCTTCCTTCCTTCTTTCTCTATCAGCTTCCTTCCCTCCTTCCTTCCATCTTTTCCTTCTTTATTTTCCTTCCTTCCTTCTTTCTCTATTAGCTTCCTTCTCCTTCCTTCCTTCCTTCCTTCCTTCCCTCCCAACCCCTGCAACTGCTTCTCACATGTGTCGCTTCGCCTGTTTGTGACAGCCTTCTGCACCTTGGCACCCATGATGGGGACTCCACTGCGGGACTAGAACTCCAAGTCTCCTGGTGACTGGCCCAAAGCCACCCAGATGGCTTTTGTGGCCAAGGCAGGACCAGAACTTACAATCTTCTGCTCTCTAGCCTGGTGCCTCAGCTTCCAGACCCAACTGCACTCTCGTGAACCACTTTTTTCCCCCCGTGCCACTCACAGGAGGTGCTGGTGGAGCTGCTGGAGCAATGTGTCGACGGCTTGTGGAAAGCGGAGCGATACGAGGTCATTGCCGAGGTGGCGAAGATGATGATCCCCATCTATGAGAAGCGGCGCGAGTTCGAGGTAGCCAATCGAAACTTCTGCTGCGTCTTGCCGGGAGAAAGAGCCAAAAACCAAATTAGCTAGCAAGGGAAGATTTGGCAGCACAGATCCAGAGACACCGGAAGAAGCTCAAAGGAAGACAGGCACGGGGGCAGCAGGGGGGGGTGTCTCCTCCAGCTCCCCCAAAACATTCCGGCCTTCTTTTCATTTTCAGAAACTGCCAGCCTTTTAAGGTAGACCGGAGCAGAAAACCCAAGTCATGCAGGCCAATCCTACTTTTATAAGATTAGGATAACACAATTTTGTAACCTTGAATGTGCTCCCCCCCCCCCGCCCCTCTTGGCCTTTGTCTTCACAAGAACGAGGGCAGGTCTCGAGGGTGGGAGGGAGCGGAGTTTACTAAGTTGGAGGAGGGGTGTTGGACTTTAAGGTATTATGATTGTACATGTATACTGCTATCTTTTCTTTTTTATGTATATCGAAATGGAATTATAAATACCATCAACACAAAAGGGAGTTTGCTCAGAAGCTGAAATGCACCGAGTGAATTAGAGGAAGAGTGGGAAGCAGAGGAGAGAAGGAAGATAGGAAGAGAGGGATAGGAGAGAGGGTGAAGGGGGAAGATGAGGTGTATAAGGAGGAGTGGTAAGGGGAGAGAGGAGAAGGAGAAAGGAAGGGGAAGTAGAGTAGAAAATGATGGAGGGAAGACAGGATGTAGAAGAGTTGGAAGTAGAGGAGAGTAGAAAATAGGAAGAGAGGGACAGGAGAGAGGGGGAAGGGGGAAGATGATTTGTATAAGGAGGAGTGGTAAGGGGAGAGAGGAGAAGGAGAAAGGAAGGGGAAGTAGAGTAGAAAATGATGGAGGGAAGACAAGATGTAGAAGAGTCGGAAGCAGAGGAGAGAAGAAAGAAAGAGAGGGATAGGAGAGGGGGTGAAGGGGGAAGATAAGGTGTATAAGGAGGAGTGGTAAGGGGAGAGAGGAGAAGGAGAAAGGAAGGGGAAGTAGAGTAGAAAATGATGGAGGGAAGACAGGATGTAGAAGAGTTGGAAGCAGAGGAGAGAAGAAAGATAGGAAGAGAGGGATAGGAGAGAGGGGGAAGGGGGAAGATGAGGTGTATAAGGAGGAGTGGTAAGGGGAGAGAGGAGAAGGAGAAAGGAAGGGGAAGTAGAGTAGAAAATGATGGAGGGAGGAAAGGATGTAGAAAGGGGGAGGAGAGAGGGGGAAGAAAGTGTCGTATAAGGTATAAATATGGTGTATGGAGAGCAGAAGAGCCAATAACTGTTTTTTTTTCCCTTTGGCAGTTGATGGTAAGATGAATTGATGTAATTACTTAATAATACAACATGATATTGACTATGTAATAGTATACATGTGATTATATGCTATGAAAATGGAAAATAAAATTTTCTATCGGGAAAAAAAAAAGAACGAGGGCAGGTCTCAATCAAGGCGAATCTTTGTAGCTCAGGGTTGAAATGAGGACTCCTTGGTTCTTGTTTTCTTGCATGACTTTTCATTACCAAACTAGGTAGCCTTGCCGATGGTGGGGGCAGGTCTGAGATGCTTCCTCGGGTTACTCTTTTTTGCTCCAGGCTCGATTTTCTTTTATCTGGCTGTGGCCTTGCTCGCCGCTCTTCCTCCTGTTCCTCAGGGTTATTCCCTCTGCCCATTACAGAAACTGACGCAGGTGTACCGAACACTCCACGGCGCGTACAGTAAAATCCTGGAAGTGATGCAGAGCAAAAGGAGGCTCCTGGGCACCTACTTCCGAGTCGCATTCTACGGACAGGTGAGACCAGGGATTGCTGGGGTGATGGGCACAGAGCAGTGGTGGGTTTCAAAAAATTTTGGAACCTCTTCTGTAGGTGTGGCCTGCTTTCCGGGTCCACTGGTGAAACCTCTTCTAACCAGTTTGGTAGAGTTGACGAACCGGTTCTAACGAACCGGTGCGAACCGGTAAGAACCCACCTCTGGCACAGAGAGTCAAAAACCACTGTGGAGTCTTGCCTTAAAGTAGCCTTTCTTCTGTGCCTTGGTATCTCCTTCAATTCGCTTCCGTTGGCATCCACTTCCTTGCCACCTTTATCCAGGTACCGCTTTGCCTATTGCTCCTCCGAGGGCATTTTTCTGGCATCGCTTAATTTCGCTTTCCTCCCCCTCCGTCCTCTAGCATCATCTGTCATTCCTGGAAGCCATCTTTACCTTGGATGTAAGCTGGGAGCTTTCTCTGGAGCAACTGTCTCAAACGAGTGGCTCAATCAGCTCTGTTTTCTTTGTTGGGGGGTCTGTTTAAGGCAGAGGTTGGCTGCTGCCGATTCGGACCAGTTCACCTGAACCGGTTGTTCCGATTCTGCATGGTTTGGAGAACCGGCAAATTGGACCACTGGCTGGCCCCGCCCCACCCACTTTTGGACCATTTTCTGCCCATTTTTCTGGCCAAAATCAGCCACAAAACAGCCTGAAAAATGCCAAAAAACCATGTCAGTTTTTGGGCCGTTTTCAGGTGGAAAAATGGTCCCCAAAACAGCCTGAAAATGGCCCCCAAAATGGCCAAAAGACAGTTTACCCAGCTTCTCTTCCTCTTGCAGCCAGCTTTCCCAGTCTAGCTTGACGTAGTCTTCCCCCCACCCCTCCCTCCCTCCCTCCCTCCCTCTCTCTCTCTCTCTCTCTCATACACACACACACACACATATGTTGGATCCTTCTTTCCTTCCGCCCGCCCCCCCACCGGAGACCCCTGGATTTCCCCCTCCCAGGTACCATCCACACAAGTGATGTAAAGCTGGCCATGCCCATCAGTCACATGATCCACACAGCCACATCCATCCAGCCAAAAACCAGTTGTTAAAAAATTAGGAGCCCACCACTGCTCTAAGGCAGTGCTTTTCAAATTGTGGCACCGTTGAGAAATGTGGACTTCAACTCCCAGGATTCCTGCTGGCTGGGGAATTCTGGGAGCCGAAGTCCACAAGACTTCAGCAAGTTCTCAAGCTGGAAAAACATTGGCCTGAGGTTTTCCTTTTGGGCTCTCTCTAGGAGAGGTTTACCCAGACTTTCGAGAAGTTGTCAAGTCTTGATCTTTTGTGGCACCAATGGACCCTCAAAACTCTACATCAGGGGGGGTTCAAACTTGGGGGCTTTAAGACTGTTAGTGGTTAGGGTGCCTCCTAACATGGGATGTTAGCAGGCCTGGCTGGCTGGGGGATTCTTGGAATCGAAGTCCACAAGTCTTAAAGTTGCCAAGGTTGGAGACCCCTGCTCTACATTCTCAGCCTCCTTGGATATTATTAACGTTTCGTAATTAGAAATGACGTTGGACCAGACGTAATTCTTCAGCCTTCAATCCATTTCCCTTGAGGTTAGGACATTCCAATTCTCCGGCTTCCTGGCAATTTCTGTGTGTCTCCTACTTTCCCAGCTGTTTCTCATCTTCTAAGTGTTCAAGAGAGACAAAAATGTTGATTTTCTTGAGAGGCATCTTTGATCAATATTTTATTCTGAGGGCCCCTTCTCCCTTGAGGATATCTTGTGTTTTGTTGGTCTTAATATATGGCCTGTACTTACTCTTAATACTAATTTTACTTTAGTTCCCTTTATATTTACTTTTTTCTTTCTTTCTTTCTTTCTTTCTTTCTTTCTTTCTTTCTTTCCTTTCCTTTCCTTTCCTTTCCTTTCCTTTCCTTTCTTTCCTTTCTTTCCCTTCCCTTCCCTTCCCTTCCCCCTCTCCCTCCCTCTCCTTTCCTCTCCATCTTCTTTCATCTCCTTTTTTCCCCTTTCCTTTCCCTTCCCTTCCCGTCCCCTTTTCCTCTCCTCTCCATCTCTTTTCATCTCCTTTCATCTCCTTTTTTCCTTTCCCTTCCCTTCCCGTCCCGCTCTCCCTCCCTCTCCTCTCCATCTTCTTTCATCTCCTTTTTCCCCCTTTCCTTTCCCTTCCCGTCCCCCTCTCCCTCCCTCTCCTCTCCATCTCCTTTCATCTCCTTTTTCCTCCTTTCCTTTCCTTTCCCTTCCTTTCAAGTTTTTAAGAAGAGACTGGACAATCATTTCTCTGAAACAGTATAGCGTTTTCTGCCTGAGCCGCAGGTTGGACTAGAAGACCTCCAAGGCCCCTTCCAGCTCTGTCATTCTACTGTATATTCTCTAGTGATTTGTATCCCTAATGATTCATTTTTTAACGGTTTCCTTTCTTTATGCTGGTCTTCCTCCAGCAACATGTATCGAAGCAAGGTAAAACCATCTCCCATAAAACAAACAGCTGGCCCTGCTCTTAAAAGAAGGCAGTAAAAACAGAACAGACGTAGCAAGGGGAGCTGAGCACGAGACTCCTTCGAAAGCTCCTGATGAGTCCCCGTGGAAGTGAGCCGTTCTCGCGCCTCCTCCCCCCGAAATCCTTTCTCAAAACCAGCTGTTTGGATCATTGCAGGCTTTCTTTGAAGAAGAAGACGGGAAAGAGTACATCTACAAGGAGCCCAAGTTAACTGGCCTCTCGGAAATATCCTTCCGGCTGCTGAAACTTTACGGAGAGAAATTTGGAGCCGAGAATGTCAAAATCATCCAGGATTCCAACAAGGTAACGTTGAAAGCAACGATTCTGGCCCAGTAGAACCCCAATCGCGAGAGGTGTCCTTGGTACATATACTCAAAGAGAATCTGGAGAGCCGTTGGCCTGGGAGGGTTAATTAGGGCTCCTATCCTGAGCAAGGGGTTGGACTAGATGGCCTCATGTGGCCTCAGGTGACACTTCCAACCCAGGGCTTCTGAGCTCTAATTTATTCATGCCCGGTTCAAAGTGAAATGGCAACCTGGCTAGTCCCGATCTAAGAGATTTGTTGGGAAAACCGGTTGGCTTAGAACAGGGGTTAGCCATCTGTGGCTCTGGAGCCGCATGTGGCTCTTTCATCCCTCTGCTGCAGCTCCCTGTCGCCGGTCGGCTCCACAATTGATAGGGCTTTCGGTTAGGACAGGTAGAGGAAAAAGGATGCCCCGCTAGGAGGAGACTCTATGGTAAAGGAACCGGGCTTCCAGTCATCAGGGGAAAAAGTACACTGCACTAGGCGGAGACTCTATGGTGGGGGAACCGGACTTCCGGTCGTCTCCAGAATTGAATGGGGGACTTCCGGTTAGGACCTTTGCAGCTCTTTGAGTGTTTAAGGTTGCCGACCCCTGGCTTAGAAGGTCATCCATAAAAGGTCCTCTTTGCTCAGAAGATGCTGCTGAGCTTTGGGGTGCCCGTAGAGTCAAAGAGACAAGTGGGGGGACCTTTGCGGTGCCCCATTATACACCCTTCCTTGCTGCAGGGTCATGGTGGAGAACCTCCTCCCAGTTGTCATCATCTCCAGAGGTTCCCAAGTAGACTTGGGATCCTGAAAAGTAGGCCTCTTGGCTGGAGGTCTCTGAATATCCAAACTGTGTTGATCTTCATTTGGCTCCATTCAGACCAGTGGTGGGTTTCAAAAATTGTTCGAACCTACTCTGTGGGTGTGGCCTCCTTTGTGGGAGTGGCTTGCCACCCATGTGACTGGATGGGAGTGGCTTGCCACCCATGTGACCGGATGGGAATGGGTTGCCACCCATGTGACCGGATGGGAGTGGGTTGCCACCCATGTGACCGGATGGGAGTGGCTTACCACCCATGTGACCGGATGGGAGTGGGTTGCCACCCATGTGACCGGATGGGAGTGGCTTGCCGCCCATGTGACCGGATATGAAGATGCTGACGACACTTGTCAGAACCACCTTAAATTACCTCACACACAGCACTGGCATGCATAAGAATATGATGTAAACTTGTTTTTTAAAGTCATCTTTGGTTTGCGTTAAAACAACTTCAACACACGCAATGTTCTGATTGCACCACAAACGCAGTAGTCATCCTTACCTTTCACAGAGGCACTGAGTTTTATAAATATGAGCATGATAGTGTAGAATAATCACATCCAAGGACCAGTGGTGGGTTTCAAAAAAATTTGGAACCTCTTCTGTAGGTGTGGCCTGCTTTCCGGGTCCACTGGTGGAACCTCTTCTAACCCGTTCGGTAGATTTGACGAACCGGTTCTACCGAATAGGTGCGAACTGGTAGGAACCCACCTCTGATTCAGACTTTTTCCATTTTCTTACTCCAGGTGAACCCCAAAGATTTGGACGCCAAGTACGCCCACATTCAGGTGACTTACCTGAAGCCATTTTTTGACGAGAAGGAGCTTTCGGAGAGGAAGACGGGATTCGAAAGGAACCACAACATCAACCAGTTTGTCTTCGAGACTCCGTACACCTTGTCCGGCAAGAAACATGGAAGCGTGGAGGAGCAGTGCAAGAGGCGAACTATCCTCACTAGTGAGTGTGTTTGTGTGTGTATGTTTTTTTTTAAATGTTAAGTAACTCAGAGACCGATTACATATCTCACAAATTCTTTGGCTGATTTAAGAAAAACAAAGACTCCATCTCGTTATACAATTATGAACACGGAATTTTAAAACGATGCAACTCAAAGGCTAAGGCTGCCTCCCATTTGTTGAAATGGAGGCCAATAAATAAACTATTTCTCTCAAGAGAGATAAACACTGAAATCTAGAAGAAGACCATATTCAGTGGAGGTGGTCCTTAATTCATCTCAATGTCCCCAAAGCCAGAAGTCTACAAATTCATTGTAAGGTAAAGGTAAAGGTTCCCCTCGCACATATGTGCTAGCCGTTCCCGACTCTAGGGGGCGCTGCTCATCTCCGTTTCAAAACCGAAGAGCCAGCGCTGTCCGAAGACGTCTCCGTGGATATGTGGCTGGCATGACTCAACGCCGAAGGCGCACGGAACGCTGTTATCTTCCCACCAAAGGTGGTTCCCATTTTTCTACTTGCATTTTTTAACATGCTGTCGAACTAGGTTGGCAGAAGCTGGGACAAGTCACGGGAGCTCACTCGGTTGCGCGGTGCTAGGGATTCGAACCGCCGAACTGCCGACCTTTCTGTTCGAAAAGCTCAGCGTCTTAGCCACTGAGCCACTGAATCCCTTTCTAAAATTCATTGTAGTCCCATCATCCACTCTTAGTGTCCACCTACAAGAGATTTCCTCCAGGTGGATCTGTTCCTAATCTGTCCCTTCAAGCCTTCCAGCAATGGAGCCATTTGAAGTAGATGAAGATGAAGATGTGTCTACCACAATCTTCATCTACTAATTGTCCTCTCCCTCCACCTTTTCCAGCCCTGGAGTCTATTCCACAGAGCTGGGCCTTCATATAATGTCTCCAAAGAACGACAATTTGCACCTGGTCATCATCTACTCTGATGAGAGCTCTGCCTTCATTTACCCCTAGGTACTCTGACCCCATGTGGGAGGAGGCACCCTAACCACTGTCCTTCTTACAGACCTTTTGGACCATGACTGAGGTCTCGTCCCAAGCCTTTTTTTTAAAAATAATAATTTTATTTATCATTTTTCTTTGAGATGTGTGTGTGTGTGTGTGTGTGTGTGTGTGTGTGTGTGTGTGTGTGTGTAGTGAACAGTGTATCGTCTGGGTCAATTAACTTTATACACCTTACTAATAACAATACTAATACTATTCAGGTATACAGGATAATGCTCTTTCAACTTCTAACGTTTACGTCTACATAGTAATTGTAAGTGGGACACGGTGGCTCAGTGTCTAAGACGCTGAGCTTGTCGATCAGAAAGGTCGGCAGTTTGGCCGTTCGAACCCCTAGCGCCGTGTAACAGAGTGAGCTCCCTTTACTTGTCCCAGCTTCTGCCAACCTAGCAGTTCGAAAGCAGGTAAAAAAAAAAATGCAAGTAGAAAAATAGGGACCACCTTTGGTGGGAAGATAACAACGTTCCGTGCGCCTTTGGCGTTTAGTCATGCCAGTCACATGACCACGGAGACGTCTTTGGACAGCGCTGGCTCTTCGGCTTTGAAACGGAGATGAGCACCGCCCCCTAGAGTCGGGAACGACTAGCACATATGTGCGAGGGGAACCTTTACCTTTACGAGTAATGGTAATATATTACATAGCAGTATACATAGTAATATTTTCCCCGTTTCAAATTTCTACCTCTATTTTCTAACTCTTAATAAAGCAAGTCCTACATTAAGAAGTATTCTGAATCTATCCATCATCTCTTGCCCTTTTTAATGTCTCGACTCCTATTGACTTCTTGGCAAATCTCCCGTGTTCCTCCCTTGGGATCTCGTTCCCCCTTACATCCATCCTAGTCCTGAGCCTTTTTGTGAAGACCCAGAAAGTCCTCGCACAATTTCTCAAGGGCTTCCGTCATCTTGGACACCAGAGAGTGAGAATTTCCCCAAATTAGGAGATTTAACAATCTCGCACGCTCAGAGAGCGCCGTTGTGCAACGATGCCTAATTTTGACCTCCTACGGGCATTTCACGCGCCCCGTGGGAAAGTTTGCAGAGACGTTGAATTTCCCAGTCTGCATTGTTGATATCAGTGGTCTGTCAAGAAAGCTTTTTTTCCCCCTTTACCCCAAGACAAAGGGAGAGTAAGGGAGAGCAAAGAGGCTGATTAGAACCTTCATCTCGTTTTCATACTTGTAGTTTGTTGAACATGTACAAGATGGCAGGTATAAAAGTCTGAACATGGATATGAACAAAGGAAATGAATACAGATAAATGGGGACAGGAGGACAGGGACGGTGGCCACGCTGGTGCGCTTATGCACGCCCCCTTTACGGACCTCTTAGCAACGGGGTGAGGTCCACGGTAGACGGTTTAAGGTTGAAGTTTTGGGGGTTTGAGGATGTAACAACGGAGTTCGGGTAGAGCATTCCAGGTGTTGACCACTCTGCTGCTGAAGTGGTATTTTCTGCAAACGAGTTTGGAGCGGTTGACCTTGAGTTTGTATCGATTGTGTGCTTGTGTATTAATTGTGGTTGAAGCTGAAGTAGGTAGGATAGGACGGGTAGGATGTTGTAGCAGACAATTCTGTGTACTGTGTTTAGGTCAGAGTGTAGGCGGTAAGGGGGGGGCTTCCTTCCTCGTAAGCAGAGATTTATTTTGAGCTGGAGCTTGTAGGTGGAGAACTCTTCGTTCTCTTCATTGGCGCTTCTGCGGCTTCCTCCTTTTTCCCCTAGCCTGCCACTCTTTCCCGTATGTCAAGAAAAGAATCCCCGTCCGATGCGAACAGCAAGTCAACCTGAAGCCCATCGACGTGGCAACGGATGAAATCCGGGACAAGACCTCCGAGCTGCAGCAGCTCTGTGCTTCGCCAGATGTGGACATGATCCAGCTGCAGTTGAAACTTCAGGGCGCCGTTTCAGTGCAAGTAAGCAGCTGGGCACAGTCAGTATCTTCCTGGCTGGAAATGGGGAGGTGAATTTTTAGCTGACATGCTCCTTCGGCTTGTGCTCTCAAGGGTCTTCTCTGCTGTAAACTGCCAACAGTTGAAGCACAGTTTGCTGAACAAGCCACAAAAGGATTCTCACGGCCATAAATCTTGGGGTACAACCCCTTCCTTTCTGGTTTTCACGGGCAAGAAGCCCACTGTATAATTTTCACTGCTCCGAAAGACCTAGGATCCTTCCCCAGATATTCCAGAAATCATAGCGGGTCTGTTGGGCTGTTGGCGTTTCTCCTGTGTTTATGCGTTTAATGCAAGGGAGTTAGAGGAAGACACCCCCCCCCCCCAAAATGTCCTTTGGAGCGACAGGAAGCACCTAGAGTACCTTGACTGCTTAAAATCAGGGCCACCAATTCCTACCATTTGAAGGCCAGGCCTGAAATAGGCTAGGTGTAGCCTTTACAAAGCTGAGCTTTCTGCTCCCAGTTGTTTATGTTTAAGTTCTGGTGCTCCTCAAATTCCTGGGGGGGAGGGGGGCACACGGTTGCTTTGAAGACCACCAATGCGGAGCATCACCAGCAGTGCAGAGTCACTGGGATCCAGCTTCCAAGATCTCCTTAATTTGTCTGTCTCCCTCCCTCCCTCCCTCCCTCTCTCTCTCTCTCTCTCTCTCTGTTTGGGTCATCTCTGTACCTCTGTTGTGGGGGACATGGCGTTAGGTCAACGCTGGACCCCTGGCCTACGCCCGAGCCTTCTTGGATGACAAGCTCTCCAGCAAATACCCCACGAAGAAGGTGGCCGAACTCAAGGACATGTTCAGGTTGGTATGGCGGAGTTGGGCGCCTTACGACTTCCTTGTGTGATGGGGTTCACCGACAAAAGGGCGAACGACAAAACCGCGCCCGACTAAACCGCGGTGACAAAACCGCGTGTTCTAAAGCGCTCCGATGAACGAGCGCTGAATCGCGCCAACAACAGCGCGGCGACAGAAGCGCGCTGTAAAACTAAACCTAACCCTAAACCTAAACCTCACCCTAAACGTAACGCTAACCCTAACCCTAAACGTAACGCTAACCCTAACCCTAAACGTAACGCTAAACCTAACCCTAGACCTAACCCTTACCTTAAGTTAAATCGGCTTTCTGTCGACGCGCTGTTGTAAAGCGCCCTTCTGTCTCCGCGCTGTTGTCGCCGCGTTGATGACGTCGCGGTTTTAGCGACGCGGTTTAGTCGGGCGCGGTTTTGTCGTTTGCCCTTTTGTTGGGTGACGGTGTGATGGAACCTCAGTGCTGACCAACCCCTGAATTTCTGGGTACCGTTCAAAATGCTGGACTTTATCAGTCAAGTGCTTCCTGGCTCTGGTTAGGTTATCTGGTCCAAGGAGAGGCCATCTGCCCTACACCTGGATTTGGGGAGGGTGCTTCTGAGCCCTGCCCCCAGAAGCAGCCCCTTCCCCAGGTAAGGATGGCCACTTCCTGTGAGCACGGCTGAAAGGTTCCTTTTATCGCATTAACATCTCTTGGTTTGAGGTTTATTGATTGTCTTCCTTCGTAGTCTTTTAACAATGGGCTGTAGTTGATTATTTATATGAGCCAGTTAGAATTTTATGATTCTATCGGAACTGTCAGTGATAAGGAAAATAACATAACTTCACTACAGGAGATGAATGGAGGTCAGGCTTTTTCCATATATTTTTATCATTTTTTACATTTAAAGCAACCTGAAGTCGGAGTGACTATACATTCACATTATATACAGCTAGTCACAACTATTGACAATTAGCCTACTTAATACGTTGTCAATCCTTCTGTCCAATCACAGTATGTACAGTTTGTTCCAGTCTTGTCACCTTGTCTTATACCAGTCATAAAATCTATTCCAGACTTCAAAATATTCCGATTCCCCTTTATTTTTGTGTTCAAAAGTTTTATTTCTTTTAAAACAAACATTTCATCATTCCTCAATCAGTAAGACATCGAAGTACAATTTTTTGTATGTCAAAATAATTCTAGTTTACCACCAAATTCTTGTCTAGTCTAATGCATACCCTTCCCTCCCTCCACCCTCCACCCAACCCCCCTTCCTCCCTCCCCCCCCCCGACTTCCCAGAACCCGTACACGGTATGGATTTTTAACAAACACAATCTGAAATCTATTGAGAAAAAAGAAATAAAGAAATTAATGACATTCTACATTGACCTTAGCTTCTTCTTGCTGAGCTAACTTTAAACAATTTAAATCATTTCTGATCTTAAGCATAGGCTAACTGGAATTTCTTGGTCCCGTATTTATTTTGTATATAGTCAATCCATTTTTTCCAGTCTCGTTTATATCTCTCATTTGAGTGATCTTTAAGATATGCAGATATTTTAGCCATCTCGGCTAAGTTTGTAACTTTCAATGTCCATTCTTGAGTTGTAGGCAAGTCTTCCCCTTTATTTTTAAGTTCAAGAGTGAACCTATCTGCTTCCGCACAGGCCAACACTTTCCTGATTATATCTAGCTCTGATGGTGTATTTTCTTTTTTCCAATATTGGGCATAAGTTATGCGCGCCGCAGTTAGTACATGTATAATTAAATAAAGTGTACCTTTCTTAAACCCCTCCGGTATTATACCTAGGAGAAAAATTTCCGGTTTAAACAGGATTTGGGCTCCCACCATTAGTTCTAACCATGATTGGATCATTTTCCAATAGTTTTTTGCCTCATTTTTGCACATCTACCACATATGATAAAAAGGGCCTGGTGTTGTTTTTTTTTACATTTCCAACAATTTGGGGCCAGACTTTTCTCGGGTTTTCAGTATTGCTTCAAGCGTGTCGAAGGACCTCCGGGGATTTCCCCGGGGATCCACAAAACCAAAATTACTTGCCAGATACTGAAGGGGTTTGCCAAATTTTAAAGCTCTGTCCCTCTTCTCGTTATTGTTTTTATTTGTTCAAAAAGTAGGGGTTGTTTTTCTCCCCTCCCCAAACATATTTTAGTTACGTTAATCTCGTAGGATTATTTTAACAATATTCTACAGAGGCACACCTTAATATGGTCAATGTTGGTAGATATACAGCCCATACAAGCAAAATCTCTTTTGGGGGTTCTCCATAATTTTTGAAAGTGGGATCGGAAAATGGAAAGGAGGAAGTTTGCTGTCCAGCTGGGCAAACCAGTTCTGCTTCGATTCTTATCAACCCAGCTAACCTTCTGCTCTTTGCTCAAGCAAATTAGGTAAACACAGAGAATTGTAAACACAATTCTTCCCAGAACTGTGCTTGTCAATGGGAAACAGAGCATGGAAAGCAGGTGCCAGGTGTGCACACCCAGCTACGAAGAATGGCGCCTCCCCAAGACCCTTGGACTGCCAACCTGTCACTAGGCAGCTTGAAAATAGGTGGACCAACTGCCAGAATTCCCCAGCATTGACGCATCCCTTTTGATGTT